>NW_009647211.1:1227648-1258323 GCF_000708025.1 Charadrius vociferus
TAGGAAAAATTTCTTCACCAAAAGGGTTGTCAGGCATTGGAACAGGCTGCCCAGGGAAGTGGCGGAATCACCATCCCTGGAGGTATTTAAAAGACGTGTAGGTGTAGGACTTAGGGACATCGTTTAGTGGTGGTTTTGGCAGTGTTAGGTTAATGGTCAGACTTGATGATCTTAAAGGTCTGTTCCAAACTAGACAATCCTGTGATGCTGTTCTATGATTCTGCTATTAAATAAAGTACAGATATGTAATTATTTTTTGTTTTTCTTTGAGTCAAGGGGGGGGTTAGATGGTTGGTAGGAAAGGTTATGCAAAGTCCCCAGTAAAAGAATACTTAACAGGCCATTTCTAGTGTAGAGTGGATTAAAATGGGATATTTTTAATTGGGTTTTGCAATTGTTTCTCCATTATTCCCAATTAGTCCCAAATTTGTCTCTACGGTACAGCTGTAGTGATTTACATGGGTGTGGAATCACGAGAGCGCAGAAGACCAGATACAGCATCGTCTGCCTGAATCCAAAGTCTTTTGAATGGAGATACAAGTGAGAGCTGATAACTCTTATTTTAGTCTTTTTCTTCTGCATTTTGATAGAAGCTGGAATGAAATCTGCTAGCAAAAGTGTACCAGCCATGGTAAGTCTGATACCAGCATTTGTACAGAGAGCTTGGTGGCATTTCTTGCTCACTGCTTCTTTTATTTACAGCTTCTTCAGCTCTTTGCCATGCCTGTTCTTTCACTGTTTTCAGGTGCTGTTCATTCCTCCTGATAGCCTCATCTTTTTCTTGGTTTCTTAGTTCTTTTGTTAGTCCTTCCAGAGCAACCTTGTTCATTCATTTTTTTTCAAATTAAGCTATTCCCTGCCTTCCAAACTACCTGGTCTCATAAGAAACACTGAGAGCAAAAGTGGTAGCTTTCCTTACTCTAAACCTATGTGTCTGACGGTACAGCCTGTACCAAAAAAGTCAGAAAATTCAGTTTTCATCCTTGCATTCACAAATTTTCATGGAGATGCCAATCTTCATTTTCTCACAAAGAAATAGAGCTCTTACAAAGTAGACCTGCAAATTTCTGCTCCCTGCTCAAAAGTTAGCACTCACTGGAACAATTGTTAATTTTTTTTAATATAGATGAAACAAGTCTTTCTCACACAGACTTTGAGTTAAATTGAATTGTATTAGCTGGGTAGGGAAATTGAACAAAAGTGGACACCTAGCACAAACACATAAGTCGCAACAGTTTGGCATTGCTAGCATGTGAATCAAAAGAATATCTCATAACTTTAAAAAAAGGTATTCTTGCTCTAGACAATATCAACTAAGTTAACATACGATAAATTCCAAAACCAGAATAAACTATGTTAACCTTCAAAATTATCAAAATTAAAAAATAAAAAATAAAAACCCAAGCCAAAAAAAGGAAACAATGCAATTACCGAGTAAAACAAACATTAATTGTTTGTTATTTATTAATTCTAGAGAAAAGAAGATTGAGGGGGGATCTTATTAATACTTACAAATACTTAACAGGAGGATGCCAGGGGGATGGGAACAGTCTTTTTTCAGTGGTGCCCAGTGATAGGACGAGGGGTAATGGGCATAAACTTGATCATAGGAAGTTCCATCTTAACATGAGAAGGAACTTCTTTACTTTGAGGGTAGTGGAGCACTGGCACAGGCTGCCCAGAGAGGTGGTGGAGTCTCCCACTCTGGAGACATTCAAAACCCGCCTGGACGCCGTCCTGTGCAACCTGCTGTAGGTGACCCTGCTCTGGCAGGGGGGTTGGACTAGATGATCTCCAGAGGTCCCTTCCAACCCTAACCATTCTGTGATTCTGTGATTCTGTAATTGAACAATGACAAAATTAACATGCCAAATTTAACATATTGACTTATGCACAGACCAGTCATACAGACTTAACATGTTCAGGCATCATTCTGCAGCTGATCTAATAAAATGTTTCAGTCACTTAAATACACCACATGGGATATTTCATCTATAAGAAATGTAGGATGGTTCAGTTATGTTGTTAGCTTTCCTCTGATTTTTATGAGGCCATTAATAACTTTCTTGTATAAAGTTATATAGCACAATGTAAAGCTATTTTATATTTGATATAGAATGAAGTCTTAAGAGGTGCAAAGTTTGTGTTGGTAATTATGTTAAATCATACAAATAATAGCAGATATTATGACTGTAGCTCAGGTTTCAAGAAGAAAAGTTTAAAAGAAGAAAGAAATGGCCTTGTCTTCTTTTCTATAATGACCTGATTCATTACAGAACAAGATGCAGAAGCTATTGTCAAGGGTATATAAGCTTGTTAAATGGTAAGCAGATCTGCTACAGTATAGTATTTCATGAATCCCAAGTAACATGACCTCGAGTGTGCTATATCAGATATGAACTTGAGTTTTATTTGTTTAGACTACTGACAAGACCCGCTGTGAAATGTGAAGAATGCAGGGTGAAACCCATTATGTATGAAAAAGTGGCATGCTTACCAGCTACACTCCTGAAGAGTATATGCAAGTCTAAGTTGAAAAATACTTAGCTTTACATTGAGTAGTTTTTATCTTGTCTTACATGCTCAGTAGTCTTTTGACCTTGTTCTCTTAGCTAGAGCATTTGTTGCAGTCATTAGTTATAATCAGTAAAGGTCAGATTTTTTTTCCCCTTATTTTGCGTTAGAAGTTTCCATGGCCGCACCAATTGAATTTCAGATAACTAATTTGTTTTCTTGCTTACACTGATACGTTTATGCTTGTTAGCTACACTGCAGTGTGCATCATCTACAGAAGAGGTAACTCAAGAATCACGTAACCATTGTCAATTCAATAGGGTTTCTAGATGAAAATTCAGAGAACAACTAGGGAAGCAAGTTCCTTCCACCCTCTCTAAAACACAGGAAAATAATAGATACAAACTACTGAGTCGCAGTCATTCAGAAGACATTTGGCAATCAACCATTACTCAGCTGTGAGAATACCCCTACTATTAGTGTCATTGCTTCAGAAAGAAAATTAGCATAGCATGTGTATATAAATAACCTGGATATACAATGCTAAGGATATTTTTATTTTGCTTAGAAATTTACAAGCCACATTAGTGGAGTTCATAGGACATACAATTTTTCCTGTTCACTTCATGTATTCTCTGGTTCAGAAGAGTAAACAAAAAAGTTTGGAGATGGGTCCTGTAGAAGAGCCTTCGAGAAGAGAATTTATAACACTCATTTGCTTGTTTACCCTCCAGAGAATACATTTAAAAGAAACACAAATTAGAGTTTGGAATTTTCTTATTATCTGTTTAAAAAAACCCCCACCTTTATTGTTGTCTCTATGGGATATCATGGTATTTGATTCTGTAGGCTAATATTTTATGTCCTGAAATAGTGAATTACACAAAAACAGCTGCAAGAATCCAACAAAAGCACACATGAGTCATAATGAAAGACTAATACAGAAAAAAGAGAGCACAATGTGAAACAGAAAAATATCAGACTGACCAAATGGAAGACAGAAAAGCCATTTACTTGTGGATAGTTAAAGGAAAAGCAAAAACTACTATTCGATTTCGTGCTACTTGTAGATTTTCCCAACATAGGCATTTGATGTTGCATTATATCATGTATTTTAGTTGAAAAAAAGAAAGGAAGAGAACTAATAGAAATCATTCTCTAAAATCAACTTAAACCCACAGATACAAATGGAGATAAAATCATTTCAGATAAGAGTTTTTCAGAAAAATTAGAAGTACAACACAGGTAAACTAGGAGAAGGGAAAACCACAGTACGTTGTATATAAGAATCCTGTGTGATAATTATGTTTGCATATTGCAGATATGATGAGCTAGTTAAAAAGCAATATAAACAATGACAATGAAACCTCATTCAGGTTTCAATTTATTTGCCAGTCCTTGCTACTGCTTATAAAATATTTCTGCAATGTCTTTTCCCTCTCCACAGTAAAAGTCATGTTTGATTTGACATTCTTTGGTGAATTTTGAATGGAGCAAGACTGGGTTAATTTAAATTTGTTTAGCAAAGAAAAGAGCTTGAATTCTGTGTGATGAGATACTTCCATTCCTCAAGTCTCTGTCAAAATACAATTTTACTCAGTTTGTTCAAATTATCAAAATATTAGCTTAATGAGTCATCATTCATTCTTTCTACCTTTCTTTGTCTACTGAATTACTGAAGACTTTGGGTACGCTCTCCAAAATCAGAGCCAAAAGTTATTAGTATGTTATCATGTGGGGCTTCACGCTCACATGACAGATATTTCCTTGGCTCACCCATTGTGCTGAAATTTCCATGTGTGAACTACAGTGGTGTTATGGATTTTGCTGGTGCAGCTGAAGAAATAGCTTTTAATGCTAATATCACTGTGTAACAGTAGATCAAGCAGCAGACAATGTCTGTGAGGTTGTCAAAGCTCTTGGAAAGTTCAGTTCAGAAATTAAAATTAAACAAATTTAGCTGCTGTTCCTAGGTTTGCGCATTCATTTTCTACCTTAATCCCATGGAAGACACTCCCTTATACAAAAGCTACAAATATATAATACTCCAACTCCATCCTTGCTAGAATATCATGTCTGGCACCAAGAATGCAGAAACATTAGTATAAGACTTGCCCTGACAAAAGCAAGCTTAATCAGAGTATTATAAATTATCATTTTTGATTTTCGTGAAGCAAAACTGTCTGGAACTAAAATTGCCACACCTCTTGACTTTGTACCTTCCTGAGAAATTCTGTCTGGATCCTGAAAGTTATAGGTCATTCATGATTCATCTCAAAACACTGACACATGAAGACCAGGTTCAGTTTATTATAAGCTTGCATAGCCATGCTTTCAGAGGCAAATTTTTGACAGTGTGGAAATAATTTAGACAGGGAGAAAAAAAAACGCCTACATCTCTCAATGAAGAGCAAGTGGGGGATGCACTTAGAAGTGGAACAATCTATCGAAGTTGATTGTAGAGATTAATTATAATCTTCAATGCTTTAGGTGAGCTGTAGTTTTAGCAGAAAAACATTAGGACAGAATCAGAATGACTTTCTGTGATGAACCAAAATCAGCTCTTGCAGAATGTACCACTACTAATGACAAAGGCAGAAACTTTTTTTTTTTTTTAATATAAACTCTGGTCTTCGCGATCAGAGTGAAGTGTGGAAGCTTCACTCATTTGATTCACTCCAGATTTTTCTTCAAAAATACTATCATAGTTCCACACTGTTACTTTTGTGTTCTCATTACACAATCAGAAAGAATTCATGTTTTAATATTGAAAAGTGCTAAAATTCACTCACAGATATTTGTAGAGGGCATCGCTCTTCTCACAGGAAATTATGATCTGTGTACTATGACCCAGCATTGTTACAGGAGGTTCAGATAATCACATTACCTCTTATGGCACACTCAACATTTGAACTACCCTTTTAAAGTTTTGTGTAACTCTGCACATGTTTGATTTAGATGATGTGTTTCTCTCAGGCTAAATTTAAGTGGTAATGTTGGAAACACCAGCCTGTTTGTCAGGAGACACAGAGGAAAATGCTGTCATTTGTCCATAAAAAAACCCACAAATATAACAAAAGAATTTCTTTTTGCTAAGAAATTCTTTGCCCTATCTGGCAAGGGTCTTGAAAGTTGTCAGGGATATTGCATTGGACTGATGGGTGGAGAGGGGTTTTTTCTTTTTTTATGTTGATCTTCCACCTGAAAATCCTTTAAATCATCATAATTTTGCCAAATTCTATGCTTTAGGGAAAAACAAAAAAACCCCACAGTTTTAGATGTCATTAATGAAAAACTTAATTTTAGAGTGTGGTATTTAACTTTGTGAAAGGTATTCTGTTCTGTACACGTTCCAGCCTGGAGCTTTTAGGTTTGAGTAAATTTTTGTTGTCTTTTTCTTCTTGCAGCAAGGGACTGGAGCAGTAGAAAGTACTGAAACAATGACCAATGAAATTAGCTTCCCTCTGCTTTCCAGGCTCCTGCTGTCATAGCTCCCACAGAGGATACCAGGATGCAGAAAGGCAAATAACTGATGAGCCCTTGGAAAGAGCTTAGCAAGAGCAGATTCTGAGGTGAAGGGCCCAGCAACAAGGAATGACTGGAAATGCAGCGTAGCACCGAGTGAAAGTGAGAACCAGGACTGGGATAGGAGAGGATGGGAGCTGAGCTGGAGACACTAACTGACAGAGTACATTGGAGGTGACGGAGGAAGAAAGCTGTGTAATTGCTACCTTGCGTCCCCAGGGATCCAAGAATAGAATCTGAGATTGAGCACCTTGTCAAAAAGCTGTTATCCCCATTATGCAGATAAGATTAAATTACTTCCAAATTTGAAAGAAAACAAAGTCCTGGTATTGGTAAAGAGAGAAGTTGCATGTTCTGACTCCCACATTTATGCATTTGCATATATTTTCCAGTACCTGTCCTGCCTGGATGTCAAAAGTTTCATGTCATTTTTAAGGCCAAACTCAAGTTGTGGTTAAAGGTCCTGAATTTTATTGAGTGGCTGTGGAAAATACCAGGCATTGTGGATATTAGATTTCAATTTTCATTATCATAGAAAGGCAAGACACATAAATGCCATTTCAACCTACAAAGTATATAGGAAGTAAATATTGTAAAATCAGCATATGACATTCACAGACGTTCACATGAGACCTTCAGAGTTAATAAGTGTCACTCTAACTTAATTGTATATTGCTGATTCTTTTCTCCTGAACTCTGTGCACTTGAGTGCACTGTTTGTTTTTCATGAGGTGGATTGAAAGGAACAGCTTAGGTATTGGCAAGGAAGGAAATTCCAACTACAATTTGTTGTATGAAAAAGAGCATATGGGTTGTATTAGTCAACCTCAAAAGTTCCCTTCGAAGCTCACCTACTCTGTGATTCTGTAAAACCTAAACCCTCTAAAAAACACCTTCCCAACATGTATATATGCATAGGATTCCTGTCTGCTGTTTAGTCATTTGATTCTTATCATATTAAACATTAGTACTTTTCTAGTTTTCAAATTAATAACATGGCTTTCTAACGTGTGTGGGAGAGGAGTTCGAAGCCGGGGTTAAGTAGCAGGGACTACTCAGTTGTCAGAAGTAAGTGCATATAAATCCTCTGACATGAATAAAGATGTATATTTCACTTGACATTCTCCTGATTTCATTTGTCAGCTCTATAGACTTTTTTCCCTACCTTATTTAAGAGTTTCTTCCCAGCAGAATTTGTGTGCTATGGACAATACCTGCAGCCTGCTGGGTCATTATGGCTAAACACTGGCTTTCTATAATTATTTCATGGTGTAATTTCTCCTTGGTTATCATTTTTTAATAGAATAGTTTCAGCTTTGATTTAGTGACAGTGGTCACACCCATTGTTAACGATTGCCAGAAGGCATGCTTATCTCTATCTAGCCCAGTTTACCCCCTTTGTTAAAAGACAATAAAAAATGTTTCCATAAATACATTAACAATAAAAGGAGGAATAGGGATAATCATTTGTCAGCAGTCCTGGCTAAGCGGGGAGGTCCCCGTTGACTGGAGGTTAGCAAATGGGATGCCCATCCACAAGAAGGGCAACAAGGAGGATCTGGGGAATTACAGGCCTGTCCTTCTGACCTCAGTGCTGGGCAAGGTTATGGAATAGATCATCTTGAGCGCCATCACATGGCTTGCACAGGACAACCAGGTGATCAGGAGCAGTCAACATGGGTTCATGAAAAGCAGGTCCTGCTTGACTAATCTGATCTCCTTCTATCACAAGGTGACCCACTTGGTGGAGGAGGGAAAGGCTGTGCGTATTGTTTCCCTGGACTTTAGCAAAGCCTTTGACACTGTTTCCCACAGCATTCTCCCAGAGAAACTGCCTGCTCATGGCTTGGATGAGTGTACTCTTTTCTGGGTAAAAAAACTGTCCAGATGGCTGGGCCCAAAGAGTTGTGGTGAAGGGAGTGAAATCCAGTTGGTGGCTGGTCACAAGTGGTGTTCCCCAGGGCTGAGTATTGGGGCCAGTTCGGTTTCATATCTTCATCAAGGATCTGGGTGAGGGGACTGAGTACACTCTCAGTAAGTTTGCAGACAACACCAAGTTGGGCAGCAGTGTTGATCTGCTGGAGGGTAGGATGGCTCTACAGAGGGATCTGGACAGACTGGATCTATGGGCTGAGGCCAATGGCATGAGGTTCAACAAGGCCAAGTGCCGAGTCCTGCGCTTGGGTCACAACAACCCCACGGAGTGCTACAGGGAAGAATGGCTGGAAAGCTGCCGGGCAGAAAAAGACCTGGGGGTGTTGGTGGACAGCTGGCTGAATATGAGCTGTCAGTGTGCCCAGGTGGCCAAGAAGGCCCACAGCATCCTGGCTTGTATCAGAAATAGTGCGGCCAGCAGCACTAGGGAAATGACCGTTCTCCTGTACTGGGCACTGGCGAGGCCTCACTTCAACTACTGTGTTCAGTGTTGGCCCCCTCGCTACAAGAAAGACTTTGAGGTTCTGGAGAGTGTCCAGAGAAGGGCAACAAAGCTGGTGAAGGGTCTGGAGCACAGGTCTTATGGGGAGCAGCTGAGGCAACTGGGGTTGTTCAGCCTGGAGAAGAGGAGGCTGAGGGGAGACCTTATTGCTCTCTACAACTACCTGAAAGGAGGTTGTAGTGAGGTGGGGGTTGGTCTCTTCTCCCAAGAGACAAGCGATAGGACAAGAGGAAATGGCCTCAAGTTGCACCAGGGGAGGTTTAGGGGGGATATCAGGAAAAATTTCTTCTCTGAAAGGGTTATCAAGCATTGGAGCAGGCTTCTCAAGGCAGTGGTTGCTTCACCATCCCTGGAGGTATTTAAAAGATGTGTAGGCGTAGTGCTTAGGGACATGGTTTAGTGGTGGCTTTGGCAGTGTTAGGTTAATGGTCAGACTTGATGATCTTAAAGGTATTTTCCACCTGAATGATTCTATGGTTCTATGATTAGTAAGTCATTCCAAAAATTATGAAAGATGTACATTCCCCAAGAGCTTAAAAGTTTTGTGGTTTTCTCATTACTGAATTCCCACATGCTCCAGAACTTGAAATCTTTGTACTATTTTCATACTGTAGACTTTTTCAGGAAGGCTTGGGTGTCTATGCTGTAAGGTACAAAACTTCAAATGCACTTCTTAATTAGGAGCTCAATGACCATAGCATGCTGTCATGGTTTCAGGTGGGATAGAGTTGAATGTCTTACTAGCACCTTGTGTGGGCCTATGGTTTGGATATGGGTTGAGAATGGTGCTGGTAGAGCACTAATGGTTTTGGTTGTTGCTAAGCAGTCATGGCCTTTTCTGCACCTCACACCACCCTGCCAGCAAATAGGTGGTAGTGTAAAAAAAGTTAGGAGGAGACACAGCCGAGACAGCTGACCCCAAGTGGCGAAAGGGATATTCCATGCCATATGACGTCATGGTCACTATATAAATCTGGGGGAAGTAGAACGAATGGGGGGACATTCAAAGTTATGGAAGTTTGTCATTCCAAGTAACCATTAGGCGCAATGTAACCCTGCTTTCCTGGAGACGGCCGAACACCTGCCTACTGATGGAAAGAAGCAAATTAATTCCTTGCTTTGCTTTGCTTGCATGTGAGGCTTTTGCCCTACCTATTAAACTGTCTTTACCTTAATGCACATTTCTTTTCTCACTTTTCAAATTCTTTCCCCCAGGCAGGGGGGGGAAGCGAGCAGCTGTGTGGTCCTAGTTGCTAGCAGGTGTTAAACCACGACACATGCTCAACTGAAACCATTATTTGATTTGATGACAGAATATTGAGGGACAATTTGGACATTTTTAGTGGTCATTCTGAACTTTGTCACACAAGAAAGTCATATGACATAAAACTAAATAAACCATCTTTCTATTCATATTTGATCAGAAAGAAGCCAATCCTTGTGTTGCAAAGTGCTATTAGGCATTCTTTTGTCAATGGGACCTTTCTAATTTTTTTGAATAGTCTTTTGGCTTTATCATGTAGAGCAGAACTGGAACATTGTTTATTTTCTCCCTTTTTTGTTACATGGGAGATTAATAATATATGATAAATATTATTGTATATTATTTTTATTATGTGTGGTATTTAGTATTGTATATTAGAATCCCAAATACTAATCAAAAGGTAAACTCTGTAAAGGAAATTAAAATGAAAATTTTATGTGGTGTAAGACAGAGCAAATGCTTACTGCAGACTTCTCAGAAAAATCCCTTTCAAGGGTCTGTCCACAGATTGAGGATTCACTCTTTGCTGTAATTTACATTCTTAGGCCTATAAATGTTTTATGACCTCCCTCTACGAGCACTCATAGGCACTCACAGCCAGAAGGAGGTAATGCAAAATTGATCTGTGTATTAAAACTGCTGAGCCAAGCAGACGCCTCAGAATAACAGTGATTCTGCATTGGTGATTCAGCTGGCCTTCATGGAATATTATTTGCAAAAAAACTATCTGTTAAATGTGAGTTTCTAGCTTTTGTGGTGGTCAGTACCTTGGATCTGAGATATGAAGACTGGGATATTACGGGGAAACTCTTGCCTTTCTATAATGATGTTCTCCAGTTTCAAATTAGGCCCAAAGCAACCCCATTACCAAGTAGTGAGTTAGATGTAACATGATGGTGACTTTTTTTTTTTAATTTTTGTAAACTCTTCCACTTCCAAGCATCACAGTAGCAGTAATGAGATAGAGATGCATAGCAGTTAAAAGCTACTATAACAGATTTGAGCCTTATTATTTGGTTTTGGTCTCATTTCTTTACATAGAAAAGGAACCAGAGTAGTTTTTGTTGTTTTGAGTATATCTGCCGTTGTTATACAGCAGAAAATTGTCAGTTTTAAATTTTTCAAAAACTTTCACGTTTGAGGTAACTTTTTATTAGTTTCCAGTGAAAACATTGCAAAACTTTATAATATGACGTGTTTAAGATTTGAAAAAAACCCTGGAGCTAGCACTGGTAAACCCACGATGGTTCACTTACCTGATTTTTCTACCTTCTAAATGCCCAACAGTAAGGAACTCACAGAGCAAACTAGATTTGATATCCTATAATATTTTTCTAAGCAGTTTTCAATTACTAATGCTATGTATAATATTCATATGGATAAAATACTTATTTATATGCATGAACTTACAAATATATACCTTTAATGCTAGATATAATATTTTTGTGTAGCCTCTAGGAGCAACATTAGCCAAAAAAACCCATGTAATGCTAAATTACAGTGTGATACAGTCATGAATTTTGGTATTTGAGTGTAATAGTAATTTTTGTGCACTAAGGACTTTAAAAATGCTAAAGTCTACATTTAAGATCCCAAATTTAGGTTGGGGGTTTTTTTTCTTTCTTTTTTTTTTTAATCAGCTATATGCAGATAAAATCTATTTCCTAAAATAGAAGGGCAGGGGGCTTTGTGCAGCATTTTGTGTTATCTTGTGAATCTTCTCTCAGTCACGTAAATCTTTGTGTAGAAGAATGAGACTGCTGGGTAGAACACAGACAAAGCCACAGACAGCAGGAAAATTTTTAGTTAGATATTGAAGGTCTATGGGTTTGTTAATCATAAAGGTTTCATTGCAGTGTCAAATCAGAGTCTAATAAAAGGTTAACTTCACTGTGGCTAAAATTCTAATCTTAAAATCCCTGAAAGGCAGTAATATCAACTAAATTCCAAATTTAATTTTCACAGAATATATTATTTGTGACAAGTATTCCTAAAAAGTTACCTTGTTTGTGTATTTTTATGGAAAGTAAATGAGTCTATTTTTGAAAGGTGTGTTGAGGAGCTAAGGCAAATGTGACATCTCTTCATTTGATTGTATTTCCAGGCAAGCTTTCACTTGAGTAGGGTCTGGATTCAGATGTCAAGGCCCCTGACTGCTCAAAATTACCAGTTTTGTTTATGTGATTTGATTATTTACAGCTTTGTCCTTTAACCTGATTGTGTAGGACAGTCCTTGGACAAAAATGAAATGGTCTGGTTTTCACAGGTTAGACCAGAGTCACTTGACAAAGCCAGGTCAGAGGATGAATAAGAAAACAATATATTAAGCAGTGGCAAACATGGATGCAGGGACATTAGGACAGGTTGAAGATAAAAAAATGAGGTGGGTGGTGGTAATCTCTTAACATGAGTCTGCAACAAATGGGCAAGTTTTCATGTTTACTTTAGTGCTCATTTATGCTCTCCACTGTAATGTTAGTAGATAGAATTCCAGAGAGTATTTTTTTCTCACAATTTTGATATTTCTGTATTTAAGATGAAGTGATAAGTTTCTTTATGTAGTGCAACAAGCATAGGCAGGGAAGATGAGAGCTATACATAGAAAGACAAAAGAGCTCTTTGATGGTTTTGGGTGAAAAACAAGACAGAGAAATGCAAGTTATGTTCCTCAATCTTGTACGTGAGGCATGTATGAACTTTTAAAATCTCACTTAAGTTCCACCATTTCTTTTTAAACAATCACATAGAATTATAATATTGTCCAAACTAATTCCTGGAGATTGTCACCAACATGTTTCCTACAATAACATTTCAGAGGAAAACCACCGTCTATTTGTCTCATTAATTTATTTTCAGAAAGGATCTAGGACTCAGTCTCCTGAAAATCTGATTTATCTGCAAGGTCTATCTGTTTCTCATGCTTCTGATTATTTTTTTTATTATTATTTTTACAAATAGATTAATTTTTTCTTCATGGGAGAGCCTTAGAATGGGAGTAGACTACGTTATACAAAAATGTTTTGTTCACACATGTAATGATTAATGAAGGTGGTTAATCAGTTTTGAGGGATAGAGTTTCAGACCTCAATATAAAGTACAAATTTCTAGATAGATGATTTTCTTACATCTTGATACAAATAGTGTATGCAAAGACCTTTGGAATATTGTACTCAAGTTTTCCTCACTTTCCTATGTTTTTTCTCATCATCTTTATTAAAATCTCAGACTTTGAGAAAGCTCAGATTTAAGTGCAGATTTCAAGCCTTTACAGACATAAGTGTGTTTTTCAATTGTTTTTATTATTGCCCTGTCTTCAAGGGCCTCACTCCTTCCTGAAGGAGCAATGTATATTGAACCATCTCCTTTGTTTATAGAAACTTTGACTGGGTGCCTATATGTATGGTTTGTTCTTCACCCATCTCTTAATCCTTGGCAGTCGCAGGTTTATGGCACAGCAGAAGTTAAAAGGGCAGTGCTGGAAAAAATGCACTGTTTTATTACGCGGTAGTTTGAGAAGAACTATTTTCTTACTGGAACTCCTTCTGATTTCAAGGAAAAAGGTCATTGGTACTATATTGGCTGTAAAACATCAAGGTTAAGGCACATGGATGAGTTATGCATACATTTTTGCATGTTGGTGCTCCTGTGTAAGCTTCAAGTAGTCTGTCAAGAATAGACAAAAAACTGTAAAGGCACCTGTTGGTAGAAAATTTCAATCAACCTCTGAAAAACTTCAATGAAAATTTGAGGAATGCTGCAGGTTTTGGGTTAAGATTCAGATTCAGTATGAAACGGCACAATATTAATTTGCAAGGTGGTAATTATATAGTTTTCAAACAAAGCAAGTTCTCAGATTTTTCTCATCTGTGACAATAACATAACTGTCTTTTTCGCCAATGGTGGATTCAAGGCAAGAAGTTAAACATCTCAGGTTAATTTACCACTTAATTTCAAAGTCTTTTTCCCTGCATCATCCTGTTTACACAACATTCATGAGGCATAAGTGCCATTTATTGTCTGGTACATTATATAATAAATATATTTCAGCAGATAAGAAATCATTTGACATGTAAGTATTGTTTTGAAGAAAACAAATTGCTGGCATTATATTGATTCTTATGTACTGTGATGGCTTTTTAATGTAAAAGAGCAAGCAGATATATTTTATTCATAGAATTTTTTAAAATTTCATCCAAGAAAATCTCAGCCTTGTGAATAATTATGGATTGAAGGCTGAATATGACCTTGTTAATAGTTTTACTTGCATGAGCAAAACCTACTGATGACTTTGTATCATGTTACATAGCTTATAAACATTACAGTTAGCAAACTTAAGTCATGTAACCTGAAAACTTTGCATGCTGTGCAGGAACAGACTTTCTGACTATTTAAAAAAAGAAAGAAAAAGACATTTCTTAGCTTTTTATAAATGTTGTGTTGAGTGGAAGAGGAAAGAATAGAGTGGATGATTTAAAGTGTTTATAAGAACCAACAGTTCTTATTTCAGACTCAAAAAATGCTGAGCACAAAGGAACCTGGGGATTTATCATTTAGTTATCGGTCATAAAAGAGAGGTGGCAAGATACAAGTATTTCTCTTAGTGAACAGCATGTCTACAGAAGAAATGATTCCTCTCCTCTCCTCTCCTCTCCACTCCTCTCCTCTCCTCTCCTCTCCTCTCCTTGAAACCATTAGCCTTTGCCTAAGGGAGATAGATAAGAATTACTGAGAATGTTATATATTTCTTCCCTTTCTATTAGCATCGGGTAGAAAGCAATTTTGCCAAAAAAAAAAAAAAAGAAAAAGTAAAAAAAAAAACCCTCCAAAATTTTCTTTGGAAAATATGGCAGTAGAATTAATCAGTTATGTTTGGTTTGAAGAAAAATAACCATATCAATGTAGTGAAGGGCTGCAGAAACATTTAGGTGTACTCTTTCCAAAGAGTTTGACACAAAGCCAGCTCCTTTCAGTATTCAATTTGTTTAGATTTAATCTAGCTGGTGTGTCCTTTCCTACTTTTTTAAGAGAAGTGGTTTTACTTGAACAAATGAAAGACATTTTTATTCTTTGAGCATAGGACTTTTCTGTCTATAATTCAGGACCTACCGAGGAAATTTTCTGAAACTCAGTTTCTCAAGTTTTACAGCTTGCTTAGCTGGACTGAAGTGAAACAAACTCCATCAGATTGGATCTGTAGGTTCCTTCTTTCTTGGTATAACTAGCATAAAGCAAAAAAGATAATTTCTATAAGGACTGCAGCATCAGACTCTAAATTTCCTTCACAGGTTTCCGCCATATTCTTAAATTAATTAACTTGTTCCATGAAAAGTACGTGTCATTCTTCTATGAATTTTAATATATTTCACCTCAGTAATATATTTTCAATAAGTTATATAAAAATATACAATTAAAAAAAACCCCACCAAGATCCCCAATTTCCACTACTGAACCCATCAGTGTATTCTGTATATGAGGATTACAAGTTTGTGAAGTAGCATTTACCTAAAAGTATGATCAAGATGTCTCCCTCAATAAAACTTACAAGTAAGAAGTAGGGATGCAAAACCCTTCGAGCACGGAATACGAACATTAACCAAACATTAAATGACAGTGACAGTTTATTCTCTGTCATTTTTTTTTCATTTATGCCAAGGGTTCAAAACTTTTTATCATTCAACCTTTTCCGCAGAAAGTCTTTTCTCTTGTAAATGAAAGCATTAGAAAGCACTATGAGGAACAAAATCGTCTCACAAAGTTCTCTGAAGACAGCTCATCAGAACACCTGGATGTAAGACACTTGCTCTTTCTATAAACTATATGGAGTTTTGGTCTCTAAATTAGGCACCCAAATTAGATGCCTAAAGCTAGTGACAATACATTTATTAATGGCCTAAACCAATTTAATTTTACTCACTTTTAGTCCATAAATATCCAAAAGTAAGTCCATTGCGATCCATTAAAATTGATTTGGGGAATCCTGTTTATTTACCTATTCAATTCTATTGGTACACCAGTGTCTTTTTAAAATAAAGAAAACAAAAATTTCTTATTATCTAAAAAGTAAAATGTACACATTGATTTAGATTTTCTTTATTAAGAAATATTTCAATATTTTATTTTTCTTTTCTTAAATAATTTGGAGAGTTAAACTCACCCTGAGACATTCCCTTGTGCCTAAAGCCTACAAGTTCTGAAGCTACTTTGTTTAAAAAAGGAAGCTGGGTCCCCATGTCAGCTAAAATGCTTAAAAAAGGCTTATCTAGTATTTTTTTTTCTGCACAGGTAATGATAATTGAGTGTCAGGAATTCAGTGTCATAATTTATAAAGGAGATCAAATGGTAAATTATTTTGAGGAGCAAATCTTAGATTTTTGACGCATCAACCTTCAAAACAATGATCAAGTTGATCTTTAGTTAATTTTCTAGATATCCATTACTGTGTGGAATATGTTTGTCATCTTTTAAAAGTCACATATAAAGGGCCAACTATGTAGTCACTGTGGAGAGGTGCAAGAAATCATTTAAAGCCAATTTACAGTTTTATTAAATAAAGTACTTTTTGGATTTCAAAGTTCTTTGTTCTTGATGGCTCCTGTATGTCAGGTTGTTAATTTTCTTAACTCCTTGCTGCCATGAAACATGCCATTAACAGAGCACCGAGGACTTAGCTCTTCTCCAGTAAGTGTCCAAAGTTTATATCATGCTTTCTGACAATAAAGCATCTAATTTATTTTTCTATAATTGAAAGAATGCTGACTTTTAATTATGTTTGCATGCTTATTAATGGTAAAATCACTATAGAACGGTGGACGGATGACCAGCCAAAGGGGAGGGGAAATTATTAGTGCTTCTTTATGAAACAGACAAAGGACTGCCTTCTCTAAATGACATTTCTTACACTGCCTGTGGTTTTATGTTAGATATACTAACTGTATTTAACTGGAAAAACCTATGGTTGGCTGGGACAGGCTGGCTGGAAACACCACAGGCAATAATAGTCTGAAACACTAAAATCTGAGAGAGTATTTTACTGCTTGTACTTGCTTTTTCTTGGTTCTCCTCTATTGTCATTTTATTCCAACACCTGAGAAGCAAACAAAAGGAAAGAGCTTTCATAGAAGGCCAAAACCGTGTTCTTGAACAGCCTAATTTACAGCTCCTTAGTGCTTTGAGGAGGTCACTGGCAAAATCAGGCTAAAATGTTCTGATGTTCTGAGTAGGCTTCATCTGATCTGTCTGTGGACTAGTGTGGAAAAAGGGTCAGGGAGGATGGACTTGGTTTCTTCTTCTTTCTCCCCACACTCAGCTGCACTGTCCCATCCTCTCTCTTTAGTTTTACAGTTTATTAAGATACAGTGCTAGGCCCAAAATTTCACTAATCTGACTAATCTGATCTAAACTATATTTGTTTGTTTGCTTGCTTATTTATTTATTGGTTTGTACCTTACTTTTCAGCAACTCATTGCTGCATGGTTGGTGTAGCTGCATTGAAGAAAATGTCTGAAGCATGTTGTGGGAAAGAAGGAAAGGAAGGAAAGTGAACTTCAATTTTATCCTTTCAAAAGTCCATTCACCATGTTTGGGTTATCTATGCATAATGTCTTGAAACACCACCAATTGACTATACCACCCAGTATGTTTTATTTCTTAACTAAAATATCTGTGAGTTTATCTGTCTGAGATTTCAGTTAACTTCAGGCAACCAGATATAAAGCATTTAATTATCTAAACTATTTATCAAAATTAATATGTTTGTGCTGCATAGTAGTTTAATGGTCTTTTACTAAATTGTACTGGAGATTATTTTTTTTTAGTTTTACAATGATGGTCAAAAATAAGCTCAGAGTTCTAAGGAGCACATATTATTGGGTTTTTTTTTCATTCTCATTCTAGTCTCTTCTCAATAGGTTTGCTCGAAAACCCACTAAAGTGGAATTGTTTACATATTTAAAAAATAGGTTAATATTAACTCCCTTAAATTTAAATAATAAGTTAAATTAATAACAATTGCACTTTTTAATTATATTTTCATCTATAAAATACATTACAACAATTATGTAATGTGTATTTTAATAATTATATTTATTATAACACTTTTATTATTATTAATAAAACACACCAGTGAATTCATTGTACAAAAAGTTATATATTTCTAATGTGTAAAACACAAAATGTGTATAAAAATAATGATACCCATGCTTTTCTCCTTAGTATCACTCTTAGCTGCTTAGATATCACCCAATAAGCTACTGTTATAACTGTAGTCTTTTTTACTAGACTTAAAATGATGGCCATGGCAGTTGCCCTGTGTTATTATGCCAGTAACAGAGCTCCAGATATGGTCGTTAAAAGCTTTACTCTTACAAACTGAAATTAGTGTTACTGCTAATTTGAGGACCAGATCCTACCAACCTTATTAAAATTAAGTCTAATTCTACAAAAGGAGCCATTGCAACTTACCAGATAACATCTGAAGAAAGCTTCTGCTCAGTGCAAGTAAAGGGACAGAACTCAACTTAAAAATGGACAACTAAGCAGGGGCTCTGGTATGCTGGAATAGAGGAAAAGAATACCTGCGTTAAAAGCATGTGAGAGATGTCTGTCTGTGCTTTTATTGCTGCATTTGGGGGTATGTATAATATGTATGATATAAATTTATGCTTTTAAATATGAATTATATTGCTGCTTCTTAGTGAAATCTATCATGACCATTACTATTTTAACCAGCCCTGTATATCTTCTGAAACAGTAGGTATCAGCTATTCTTTATCTGACCATTACTTACTCAGCACAGAGCTATTTGGATTTGAACCAAGAGCAGAAGTCATACCCTTGTGTAATTATGGCTATTTGATTGATGATCATGACATTTTTAAATTTTATGCATTGTAGAAGATGGAACAAATACTTTTAAGATTTGCCCTTTACGAAATTAAAGAATTAAAAATTAATCTGACTGAGAATCACACAACTGCAGTGAGGAATTTTCAGTTGTCATTTCACCTAGTAAAGGGCAGTAGTTCTCCCTGACCTGTTCCTCTCTCATGCTAAGAAACTAGATTTAATATTTTGATAGTGCCTTGAGATGAAAAGGTAAATCTTGCCAAGGGTGTCCAAACATAGTTGTTTGGGCAAAAGGCTCAAAAGCTGGGCAACCTTTGGAGGAAAATGAATTAATATTTACATAAGTAACAAAAATGGATTTGCCTTTCTGTAAAGATTTCTATACTTTAAAAAAAAAACACCAAAACAAAACAAACAACCCACATATATTTTTTATGTGGCTACGGAAAAGCTTATCTTGTAGCATTTTTCCGGTTACCCAGGCTACCTGTGACGCAAAACATGACCTTAGCTGAAAGCCCACCATCTTAGGGTCAGTCTCAAGACTTAATGCTCACCCCCGAACCAGTTATACTTTGCTACATCCTTTGCATATTGCAGTTCCTTTCTCTCCTTTTCATTGATGTCGGGTGCAGTGATTTCCCATATGGATTGCAACTGCAGGAGAAAGAGAGAACAAGATGATTTTCCTCAGATTAATTGCTCATGTTGATCCTCACAGGCTGGAGAAGTTTGGGGGTTGCCGAGTTCTTCTGTCTGAAAAGGTGAATGCAGAAGCATAATTATTCTTTCCTGGTTTCTCTTTGTCCCTTTCTGATTAATTTCTTGAAGGGAATTCTTGCTCATTTGTTTATACTTTTATCCATGCAAACAGCTGAGCAATGTAAGTGAGACAAAGAGAAAAAAAAAAAATAAAAAAAAAGTGCACTATAATTGTTTTACTTTTTCCCACGGTCGAGAAAGTACATTTCTACCTGAATATACATAGCTCTGTGTTCTGTACTACTGCAGAGAGGAAAGCTACAGAAGTACTACAAGTAATAATCCCCAGAAAAAGAAGGGTATTTTGGTTAAAATTCACCACAGCATTATTTTCTGCAACAACAAAGTCCTTAAGCATTCCTTCCACAGTATGTATGTATATTGGTAACTATACTACTTGAAAAATAAGTCTTCCGCTTTCAGCTTTGTTTTTGTCAGCACCAGGTATTTTGATAAAAAGATCAAGAAGAAAGCTGAAATGCTTAGTTCCACTTTATAGCCCTTCCTACAATGCAGACTGAAAACTCAACAGTATTTGAGTTAGTATTTTCCCATTCTTAAGTTTGATTCCACCATCCGTTTTTTGTTTGCTTGTATTAGTATTATAGAAGTAAAGTTTCCATAAGTAAATATTTTACAACAGGCTCCTCTACAAGGAGAGCTAGTTTTCAAGGATGCAGTGATTACGGCGTATTTTCAGGAAGAATTTATTATGAGAATCATTAAAATTAGTAAAGAATTTCCATCTATTTTGAACTTTTATTTTTGAAGGTAATATCGCTGCAAGTAACATAAGAATTTCACTCTGGATTCAGGAAACAATAATTATATCCTGAGGTTCCAATCAAAATTTATTAACATGTTGTTATTCATAATGATTACCACCCTTACTAAATTGCTAAGGGAAAGATTCAATGAAGAATAAATACAGCAGTTGAATGTTTGAGATTTCTTCTGACAGAGAACCAGAATGTGATTTTTTAAAAAGGGAAATTTGTCCCATCCAAAACTTTTCTCCTGAGTAGGAATGTTGGCAGTGGCCTTAGTATTTTATAATGAGCTGACCTTTGTTATCTGCTGTTGCTCTGCTATGGAAAAGTATTTTACCATTGATAAAAATAAAACAGTCCAGAGATTAGGTAGTTTAAGATAGTGAAGACATAAAAAGGAAGGTGAAAAATCAAAAGTAATAAAAATGTCTAATTTAGTTTTCTGTATCTTAGTTCTTTATTGTAGAACATCTTCCTTAGAATTTTTTATTGTCACGATGTGCGCTGCTTTTTTGACTTTTTCTACAATTTCTAACTTGGATGTGACTACTAAATGAGAAGGTATAGTAGTTCATTCAGCTCAGAGTTGAGTTATTTAGTAAGCTTATGTTCATACAGGTAAGATGATCTCAACTGAAACAACCCATTTTTGTTCTGGGCTTAATTTTTAGAGTCTTTAATTAAAGATTTTAAAAGCTTTTACAGATATGAATTTACTCTCATAACTACCTTTATAACAGAAGAAGTTTGTAATAACACAAATGGTTTTGTACCCCATGCACTAGGCAGAGTTTGATAAATGAGGGAAAGTGGAAATACAAGGTCACTCGATATCAGATTTTGTACAAAAAGTAGGTGCTATCTCCCATCTCTGTTTATATGCCTGCAGATGACCTAAACAGACTTGCAGTCCTGTCTAAATTTATACGCAGACATACTGTCTCTCTTTCACCTTCTAGTTTTGAGACTGCACAGATCAGCAAATCCCAGCACCGTAATTTAGAGGTGTTAGGATTGCTGTTGGCCTCCATGTATCCTGGCTGCAAATCAAAGCAAATATTTGAAAGAAGCATAGAGAACTGGAGTATCTTGCTGATCTTTATATATTTAAGACTTTTGGAGCTAAGTTGGATTATTCCACTATCTAGTTTACGTTAAGGAATACGACCATTTCTGAGACCTTTGATCCAGATTTCCAGTTAATATTGCCCACCTCACTATTTGATACTCTTAGATATGTCACAATAAAAGTGTAACAAATCTTTCAACGGCTTACAGCTGTGTTTCAAATGAAGGTGTGTACTTTCATGGACAGTAGATAGAAAAATGTGCAGGGAAGATGACACACATGGGAATAATCCTTCCTATCCCCTCTCCTTTTTTTTTTTTCCTCTATTAAACAGATTGCATGACTTGCTTAACAAGTTTGCTAAGGTGCGAATTCATAAAAATTGTTGGGTTTTTTTCTGCGTAAATAGTAAATACTGATACTTCTTCATTGCCAGTCATCCTTGTAATGTTCCAGTTACTGCTCATCTGCTGGCACTGGTGTAGCAAACATTGTGGAAAAGCATTTTAAAAAGTGGGCTGTTCACTCTGGGAGAACTGAAAAGACAGTATCATGCCAAAAGAGATAGAGATACTAGGATTTTCCTCTACTTCTGAACGAAATTAGTGCCAAACATTAAATCAATCTACTTAGAAAAAAAGGCCAGTACTCTTTTTGTGTGTGTGGGGGGAAAAAAAAAACACAAAAAATTAAAGCTTTATATTTTTGCCATCTTTCTTCATTGTTTTAAGTAGAAGCAGAATGCACTTCAGTACAATACAACACGCTTCATGCTACTATGAAGAGTTTTGTGATAAGAGCTAGGAACTTCATTCATATGCCAGGTCACTGTTGTCTAAATGGCTGTACCTGGAGGTGCCCTTTGGTTTTCCTCCATCCAGGAAACAGCAATAAAAGCCTGTGAAGACACCAGGCAGTGCTTATTTACAGATTTGCATTTTGTTGGGGTTTTTTTTGTTTGTTTGTTTGCAATATTTTGTTGTTTCAGTTTCCTCATCAGGGGAACAGAAACATGATGAGGTAGTAAGATTTTGGCAAGTTCAAAATTTATTTGGAGAAAAATAATTTTAGGAAAAACTTTTTTTACCACGACAGAGATTCTGTCCCACTTGCCAGCCTCTCTCCATGCCCGTGCACAAATTTTACATTGAGAGGATCTCCTGTATTTACCATGCAAACTTGTTAAGCACTAGAAGAAAGAGAACATATTGATGATTGTCTGCAGTTGACACATAAAACCTTCAGACAGATTTAATTTTCTTTTGTATTTGCATTGTGCAAGCCTTTTTACTCAAAAGCACACTGCATGCCTTAAGGGAAAAAAAAAAAAATGCTGCATTTTAGAAATGTCTAGCTAAAACTCTTATGCGCCTGATCCTGCCATATTACAGCCCCCTAAGTGTTTGCACTGAGCAGAGGCAAAATGGACAGTACGGGATTTATACCTTAAAAGCTACCAAGCCCACATCTTTTCCCTTCTGAGGCTGAGGTGTGCCAGCAGGACTCTGCATGTGTGAGTGTGTGTATATGTGTGTGCACGTGCCTCTTACTATAAAATGCTTTCCCTTCTCCCTGCCATTCAAGAGCCTCTGTTTGCAGATTTGTTCTTTTTCAAGTTTGATGGACAGGAAGCTTTAGGAAAGCATTGGAATATTATTTTGGGAGCGATTTAAATCTTGTCTAGACTAGTGTTTCAATCCCTTTTCAGAATCTGATGGCCCTGAGACAAGCTACTACTGGGTATGTGTCCCTGCAGCTAATGCCACTGTGATGGATGTACAACCTTGGTTTATTGTAGGTTCTCAAGTTCAGCATGGTAGAGAGAAGGTCACAAGGAGGATACTGAATGATATAACTTGGAAAGTGCTAGTGTCTGTGTGCTGTAAAATAAGAGCAACCTCCAAACCTGTCAGGGTTAACACAGAGTGATATAGATACAGACTTAAATTGATGAGGCACACGTGCAAATTGATAAAAGGAGTTTGATGCACCATACTATTGAAATTTATCTAAATTCAATATTGTTAAACATTCTTAAAGATCAGATGAATTATACATGAAGTATATAGATTATTTGTCCCATGCAAACAATGGTGACATTTCTGTCTGTCACTTAATATGACAAGGTTAGCATGTTTTATTCAAAAGTTTTAAACAGTAAGATGATTTGTATGCATTACTCTTTCATTGCACTGTTAGAGAAAGCAGAAAGCAACACAGTTATTCTATGAGGCAAAGTCAGATTTTGTATTAAATAAATAAATAAAATGTCAAAACAGGATTATTTCTAACATCTTTAAAAATTCATGCTGAAGTTCTCTTGTCATCTGGAGACCAAAAAAATAAATATTTAAGAAAGGTGAAGGAAAAGGAAACAAGGCAGCAGCCACCTCCCCCCAAAAGATTGAATAATGAGCAGCAAGGTAAAAAGCCAAAATACCTTCATAAGAGAGCTCATGGGTTTCTATAAATTAAAAGAAGTATCTGCTGGAACATAAAGTGGAAGATGTAACGTGAAAAGAATTTTCTGCACTACATGAAATTAAAAAATGGAGAAAAAACCTCCTCCCTTGATCATGCATTAGGGCCTAAAGAAGCATAGAAGTCTGGGGTTCAAATTCTGCTCCCTGAATTCGGAAGTCCCTTAGGTATTTGTAACACTCTTTGGGTCATCTTTCCTTAGTACCACCTGTTGAACCTTTTCCAACTGGAAAATAAAATTAATTATTCACTGAACCAGAGAACAGAAAAATAGGAATAATTTTCTACACTTGTGGCTGGGGAATTCTGCATAGAACTGGGAAAACTTCATTCAGTGTCTGCTCTGGATGGCAGAAAGGGATGATGGGTTTCCTCTGTCCCAAATAAGTGCCTCAGTGTGTGACAAATTCTGCTCACTGAGGTGGAAATATGGGCTGATAAGACAAGATTCAGCTTCATCTGCCTCCAGACTTGTTACTTGAGCTATCAGGGCTAAACAGGGCAGGTGGGACTGCTTGATGGCTACAAGCCAGTTTTGTAATCTCAGGCAGGATATTTTCTGGCCTCTACAAGGCGTCTGAAAGATCTTTTTTGTTCTAACACTCTTAACACAATTACTGGTTTCTGCATGTTGTTGTAATGAAGAAGGACAGAAGTCTACAAGCTTTGTGGCATTCCAGATATTGCTAGTGTTTCACAATGAGCACACATGGTCCTGTCACCCTGTACAGATGACAACCTGCTGACAGAGTACTTGTCTCTTCATGGCAGTCAAGAGACTAGAAGGGGTATCACAAGATTTAAGTAATGAGCCATATTGTGTAATTTAGGATTTACTTGTCTAGTATCTTGTCTCTGACAGTGGTCAGCTCCAGGTCTATTAATGGAAAGCACAGAGATCTTTTCCTTAATTAACTTCAGTTCTGGTTACTTATCTTGTTGGCCACATAAATCCACAATCCTTAGTCTGATTAAAGCTTTTCTTTTTTTTTCTTTTTTTCTTTTTTTTTTTTTTAACCTCAGTGTCATTCTGTTGTAGAAAACTTCAAAGAAGAACTGTGCATTGTGTGAAAAAAACATATTCTTTATCATTTCTGAAAATATTTTTTTTCACTTATTTGAAATTTTGAAGTCCAAGTTGACCATGGATTTAAAATTCAGCTGAAATTTTAAACATGGAAAAAAATAATTACCTGTTTTAAAAATATCAGATGAGTTAGTGGATGATCAGTTGTGTTTATGAACATGAGTTGTAGTTGCACTTTAGCAACTTTTGCACTGAAAATAATTGCATGCAGCATTCACAAAGGAGACCAGTTCAAGACTCAAGTAGATCAAACATTATTTATAGCATGTGTACATTATAGATTAGTGGTAACGAGTTTTTCTCCTTTGTCACTTATATTTTTTCCTAGTGTTCTTCAAAGCTGAACCTGTAAAAAGCAGATAAATACACTTACATGAAAGGTGGACTAAGACGAAGCTAGGAAATTGTGGCATAGAAAGGAATAAATGGGTGGATACTAGTGAAGGAGAGAGGGAAGTCCATTGCCACAGCTGTAGCCCTGTATCATTGACAATGTGAGGAATCACATTTAAGCTCAACTACCATCTGATATGTTTCACTATAGACTTGCTGGCCATCATCAAATATTGATCTGCAGTGCACAGCATCTGCTGGTCTCAAAGGCATGGTTTGTTTTTTCTTGAAGGTAGCTGCACAACCCAAATATTAAATAAAAAAGTAATATTGACAAATTTATGAAATTTAGTAGAGTAATAAATTTATTCAACATGGAAGACAAACTTGATACATCAAGAGTCCTCTGTTCCCATCTCAAATCTGAAGTGGCAAACAATGCCAGGTTTATTCAAAGTTCTTTTTTGACTCTTTACATCATTCATTATAGTTTCTAAACATATTTTAATTACTTTAATTTGCATGTACATGCTATTAATATGATAGTTATAAAACTAAAGATTATGTTTTTACAGTATGGAGCATAGTACTCCTTCAGCCATGTGCCATCTGCTTGTCTGGGCAATTACAGTTTCTTGTTCTTTAGCTTCTTGTTCTTAAAATGCCGCTGTCTGTTGTCATAATTTGGGCTGTGTCTTAACCAAGAGCTGAATAACATCTCAATAATGCACGATCTCATTGTGCATTGAATAGCATAAATAAAACAAGTAAGAATGCTTCTACATACTTTTGAATTAAGAAACATGAATTTTATTTTAAAGAGTATATATTAAAGTTGTCTGTGAACCAAATTCTCAGCTCACAAAGTCAAAATTTACTGGTTTACAATTAGCCTTTACCTTTCAATTTCTCATTCAGTTTTCACAAAATTTTCCACTGTTTCAAACTTAGTATCAGTTTTCCTCTTATGAACAAAACTCATTTTGCTACATGTAATGCTTCTGTGTATTATAGCTGTCCTCATTTGCTCTAAAAGCAAGTGGTGAAGGACAAAAAGATAAATATTTTTTATACCTGTGCTGGTTGTCAGGGACTCAGCTGAGATTATGCTGGAGACACAAGTTGGAATTCTTTGGAAAAGTATTGTCTTGCATGTTTTGAGCATAAAATACTTTCATGCTACAACCTATTGAAGTTTAAATTATTTCTTTATTTTATTCATGAAGTATTTTAGAAATATTTATCTCAAAAATTATATTTTCCTTATTTTATATGTTTCCATTTACCTGATGCCGTAAGTTATTTTAATAAAACTTTGTGTTTCCAGCTTGAGACACTATTGAATGGAAACATTTTTCAAAAAGTGAAGGTTACTTCCAACTTGGAATACACAGTGTGATGTCACTCCACACCCAAGAACACTGTATGTAACTACAATGTATTTTGTATTTGTTCTTCCCAAAACTCTCAGTATCTTATTTTTCACCGGAAATGGAGCTGATAAAATGCATCCCTAATTGAAAGAGTAGGAAGAGGAAAAGTGTTGGGCAGTTTATCAATGCAAGCACATTAACTGATATTTGGATATTTGCCTATAGGCTGGAGAACTTTCCCTTAACTTTCCCTGTAAACTTGCAGCTTAAACTACAGCTAAAGTCTCCATGTCTTAATCCTAAGAATGGATTTACTGAGGTCCCTCTGTGTCTCGGGCTACAACATAACAAAATAGTTTGTTTTCCCAAACAATAAGCTGTTTGCGTCATGTGCCATATAACTTGTTTAGGTATTTTTATAACTTTTGTCTATGATAGAAAAGATATGCTGACCCACCTGACTCTTAGTCGAATGCGTTAGGCTTCCTGCTATATTATGCACCTACAGTTAATGGCTGTAATTGATTAGAGCCTCATCTGGATTCAGAAGATTAAGTAACGCAAATTGTTTTACAGTTCCTTAATAGAGCCTGCTTATCGAGACAATCAGGAGATTTCTAGTCTTACTCTCTGCTTGAAGTTGCACAAAAGCAGTGACTATGGCTGAGGTGTAGTGTTACTGATATTAACTCTTATGCACACGGAGAATAACTGCCATTTGCATTTGTAAATATTGCCATTTTGTTCATTTCTTAGTAATCATTAAAGAAAAAAAAAAAAAGCTGAAAGAACAGCTTATTCCTCCCTCCACCCCTCTGCCCTCCAACCTCTTTTCTATCTCTACTTGCATTTTCTCTATGGATTTTCTGCACGAGAGTGATACTATGTGCTCTGGGGGAATTTTCAGCAGATAAAGGAGTTCACAGAAATTTATCTGATTGTTTACAGTCCACACCAGAGCAGTCAGCTACTTAAATAAATAGAACAACCAGATGCATAACTTCATGTACATCTGTGTCAGCACAATGCCATCTTGCAGGTGTGTCTCTCCTAAAAATAACATCACGCTGCTGGGTTGTTGGCCTTGGCAACATCATGTGTATCAAAGGTTGTACTTCTGGCAAAGGCAGTCATGCTTGCTAGCCGATAGGTCAGGTAGCCAAATACCCTTTATTTATGACAATTAAGCTCTTATGAAATTCATATGTACATAATTTCAGTTTATTTTGTGTATTACAGACCATGAAATATTGCTAAATATTTGGGGCAACGTTCACAACTCATTAAATCAGACAGAAAAACATATGGAGTCCTTGAGTCCTAGGTGTGAGAACAGGGCTTGCCATTCACTGTGGCGAGGACAGGTAGGAGGAAGGGGCTGGCAGGACCCCCACGTGTTTGGGACAGGAGAACTGTGCAGCCATGTGCCGCACAGGCAGAGGCCCGGCAGCAGTGTTGGTGGGGGTAAGGAAAACTGTGGGGAGAAGGTCCTGGGTTCTGTCCAGCAGCAAGCTCAGCAGGGCCAGAGAGGCTAAAGGTAAGGGAAAGCTTTTTTCCACCTGAGAATGGTGGGTCAGTGGGGCCAGTGCCCAAAGAGATAGTGCCAACTGCCTCCTTGGAGGGTTTCCAGCCCCCAGGAGCAACCTGGTCTGGGCAAGGGATTGGACTGGAGAACCCTCGTGGTCCCTGACGATCTGAAATGTCGTAGGATTGATCCTATGGTCTTCTGATTAATTTAAAAATATGGAATCAATTTCTGGATTATTTTTTAATTGCAGGGAAAGAAAGACTTTTCCTCTGTTGGTGAGTCAAATTTGTGCTACTTTATGTAGGGAAGAAACATTTCATGAAAGGAACTTGTTGTAAATTCCATTGCAATTACAAATTATGATCTCCTTGTTTCCTGCTCAATATAAGAGCGATTTTTCATTTTCCTTTTGATTCTGAAGTGTTTAGAAAGCTTTTTACAAGACACAGAGGTACAAATTGCCTTTCAAATGTGCATTGCAATGAAGAGATCTTTGCTTTTCTGATTTTGTTGCGAAACACCACCTTTGTTGATACAAGAGCTACATTTGCTCTGCAAGAATACAACTGAGACACTCACACTCGAAGAAGGAAAGTATAAAGGTGCTTCTGTATGTAGAATCATTGGCTATAGATATTCCAGAAGGCTGATACTTAAACCCACCTTTTTTTCTGTCTCTGTTCTCTTCTTTGTGAATGTTTGCATTTCTATTTTTTCGATAAATAGCACTTGGTAGTTCAGAGATGAATTCATACAGACTATGTAGTATTTGTGATTAATTTACTAACCACATAAATAATTATTTTTCATCCTCTCTGTGTATGTACAGTAAATTTTTACACTGCCATTTGCACATTTTGATCTTGATTTTATTTTTTTTTTTTAACTATAAAAGACCAGTTATTTATCCCCGGTATAAATCTATTAAAGAAAGCTGGGTCCTGGTCCATCTGTAATGCATGCATCTTTTTTCCCCTTCTGTCATCACTTCAGCTGGGGAGATTAGATTTATTCACTGTTTATACACCCCGATCACTGGTTGAGTTATCATGAGTTCACAAGAAAAGTGGAGCAGACTGAACATGAGGAATAAGCTTTGTCCATGGTGGCAAAGGATATTATTATTTGGCTTTAAACATACATAAAGCAACTCTTACTTATATTTTGTTGTACTGTCTCATACTTGATAGTACTTTGTCATTTTCAACCTTTTTAGAACAATGTGTAATATAATTCCTTTTAACATCACCATCTAGCTGAACATCGCATAAGGCAATTTACAGGATCAAATCCTAGCATTTCTCCGTAGCAAGTAGCCCTGGTTCATGCAGTGGCATTACGAGAAGTGTAGGTCATGACTTGATCTGACACCTAATTTAATGGAGGAAGCTACTAAATTTAAACACTGGCATATCTTCTATCTAAGAATAAAAGCCAAATTAGTCCTTCAACTAAAAAAAATAAATTCTTAACTAACAGGTAGGATTAATGAAAATATATATTTAAATGACTTCTGATTTTTTTTTTTAATTGGCTTGATATATCATTGGTAAATAAAATCTAAAAAAATTATTCTGCAAATGAAATAACAAGCAAGCTATCCCTTTTTATCCCTCACTAAGTAGTTTAGATTTTATGGCACAAGAGACAAAAAGCTTCCATATTGTATGCTTAGGCAATTTTTGATATATGTATTCATCTGTATTGCAGACTGCAGTATCACAGAATCACAGACACACAGAATGGTCAGGGTTGGAAGGGACCTCTGGAGATCATCTAGTCCAACCCCTCTGCCCGAGCAGGGTCACCTACAACACGTTGCACAGGACAGCGTCCAGGTGGGTTTTGAATGTCTCTAGAGTGGGAGACTCCACAACCTCTCTGGGCAGCCTGTGCCAGTGCTCTGCCACCCTCAAAGTAAAGAAGTGCCTCCTCATGTTAAGATGGAACTTCCTATATGCAAGTTTGTGCCCTTTACCTCTTGTCCTATCATTGGGCACCACTGAAAAAAAGACTGTTCTTATCCCCCTGGCACCCTCCCTTTAAGTATTTATAAGCATTGATGATATCCCCCCTCAGTCTTCTTTTCTCTAGACTAAAGAGACCCAAGTCCCTCAACCTTTCCTCATAAGAGAGAAGTTCCAATCCCCTAATCATCTTTGTAGCCCTTTGCTGGACCCTCTCCAGCAGTTCCCTGTCTTTCTTGAACTGGGGAGCCCAGAACTGGACGCAGTACTCCAGATGCGGCCTCACCAGGGCAGAGTAGAGGGGGAGGATGGCCTCCCTCAACCTGCTGGCCACACTCTTCTTGATGCACCCCAGGATGCCATTTGCCTTCTTGGCCACCAGGGCACATTGCTGGCTCATGGGCACCCTGTTGTCCACCAGGACTCGTAGGTCCCTTTCCACACAGCTGCTCTCCAGCAGGTCAGCCCCCAACCTGTACTGATTCATGGGGTTATTCCTCCCCAGGTGCAGTACCCTACACTTGCCCTGGTTGAACTTCATCAGGTTCCCCTCCGCCCCACTCTCCAGCCTGTCCAGGTCTTGCTGTATGGTGTCACAGTCTTACGGCGCGTGAGCTACTCCTCCCAGTTTTGTGTCATCAGCAAACTTGCTGATGGTACACTCTATCCCTTCATCCAGGTCATTGATGAATATATTGAACAGGACTGGACCCAGTACTGA
>NW_009647211.1:1258515-1263936 GCF_000708025.1 Charadrius vociferus
CTGCTGAAGTCAAGGTAGACAACATCCACCGCCCTCCCTTTGATCCACCCGATCTATCAGTATAGATCTTTATGCTCAGAACAGCAGACACTATCCTCTTCTGCATCACACTCACTACACTACCAAGAAGCTAACTGGTCAGCGACTGCAAGGAATTATTCTTCAGGTCTACAGTGAGATCATCAATATGTAGTCTTCCGTGCTCAAGTCACTAGTATTATCCATCCCTCCGAAAATAAAAAAGAATTAAAAAACATTACCAACATTGCCAATATTATGTTTTTTCTTCTTTCTCATAGTTGGCCCCTCTTCAAAGAGAGGGGCAGAGGAGGAAAAAGAGACTTACGAGTTTAGAAGGAACTAAACTACTTTAATGAAATATTAATAATAAAATAAAAAAAAAGAAATAATGAAATATATACAAAACCGCATCAAGCTCCTGAGATGACAATCACGACACCGTCTGGCACTGGGGCAGTCCCAGGCTGGACTCAGTGACGGACGGGAACTGGATTCCGGTTCTGCATACAGGATCGGGATCGCAGGCAGATGAACAGTGTCCTCCTCAGATGTCGGCCATTGAAGGAAGAGAGAGCTGACCCTTTGATCCCTCAGCCTTTATACTGAGCATGAGGCAGATGGGATGGAATACCCTGTTGGTCAGTTTTGGGTCACCTGTCCTGTCCGCTCCTCCCTGCAGGTGGGACCCCACTATGCTTTTCCGCTTCCGACCCTCCAACGGGGCAAATAACAAAGTTGGTTGGCCTTGGCTGTTATAGCAATAAGTATAAGCAAGGTCCTCTCTGCATACTGTGCCTGGGCATCAGCTATAAACATAGGTCTTATCACCCTGAGAGAGTGAACATTGTCTGCACAATATGCTGTTAATTTCAGTTGTTAGAGAGGCCCAGCTAAGAAGCGAAGTTACTGACCAAAATTGGTTCTGTTTTACCTCAAACCAGGACACTATGTCTCTCTACATATATAATATGTGGATACAATTTACATGCATACATGCATATTTATATATAAATCTATATTGTTGACTCTTCCAAAAGCCATTTGCCTTTCCCTTAGATAGTTTGAAGCTGTGAGGGGTACAAAAGGCAATGGGATAAGTAGCCCAAGGAGGAAAAGTAACAAATGTCAAAACTTTTTCTGAAGCATATATATTCTTTTTTTTTTAACTTTGCAACCATTTCTGGAGGATGCTACAATTAGAGTACAGAGACGACAAAGGAGAAATATGAAGCAGTGTGACTGGAACCTTGAAAAAGGGCAGAAATGTGCATCTCGCTATGTCTGGACCATTTGTTTCTATTTATGGCATTACAGAGATTCTTATCAAGTTCCCTCAAAAAATATGGGCACATATGGCAGTGCCTTTTGTTTTGAAGACCTGGAGAACTTCAGAAAAAAGGAAAGGCTTTGCACACCACATATCCAGGCACTCTCTGGAAAAAAGAACTTTAGGACATATCCTTTTAAAAGCCTAAATAAATTATGTTCTTCTTCAGCCACACAAGTACATTAAACGGATGAAAAAGAATTATCCAGAAGATATAATGTTAATTTTATGTGTCCATATGGGAAACTTTATGTAAATCATATTCTGTAGGACCTCTGGTCAATTCAGAAAAAAAGCTCCAACTCTGATAGTTTCATTTTCTAGCAGCTTGACTACCTGTAGGTTTTTAGATGGCAGGATTTTGAAAAGGATTATATGCTAAGTACTGTCACCATATCAACAGTAAATCAGTTTGTAGACTCTGCACTGCACACTGAGAAAATGGTCCTTTTTGTAAATCTGCATCCCACATACATGGTTCGCTACTTCTTTAGTATCGCCTGTTCCATTGCTCATTCTTTTCTGTACCTGCTGCACACAGTTGCTGGGAGTTGAATGTTTTTATCTTCAGAGGTAGCAGGGACAGATGAGCATCAATTGTTATTTATGATTTATGATATAATTTGAGAGGAAATAGTGCAGAAAACTCTACTTGCACTTTAGCTGTGTAAAGTCTGCCTTAGAATCAGAATTGGGACATTTTTCTTATGTGTTAGACCCCCTGTGACAAGGAGGACAGCAGAATTTTAAAGGCCATTTCTAAACCATTGCACATGCTGAAGTCCTGTTCTGCAAGGTGCTCAGTGTTCTTAGTTTTCTTCAATAAACCCAGGATTTACAGAGAGCACTTTTATTCCACATGCTATAAAGAGAAGTGGTAGGTTTTTTAATGGCAACATGACTGAGCAGTACTTTCATCATCCTTGTTATAAACTTGATGCCTTCAGTAAAATAGAACAGAATCAATACAAATAAAAATGTTAATATGCACTGCAGCTGATATTCACAAGATCACTCAGCTATTAAAACAGCTCAAGGTAATCACAGAAACTGTGCCATACAAAAAACAACCAGACAAATGCAAATACTTTCTGGAACTATTCCATAATGCAAATAGAGAGATCCTTCATATTTTGATTATTGTTTTTACCAGGTTAAACATATTTTTAAAACAAAACAAAGGCACAAAAATAAGCAGGTTATGCTCTGAATTTCCTAACATTTCATTTCTGTGAGGTAAATGTTCCACCATGTTTTCTCCCATAATTATTATTAAATAGTCCACTTGTGCAGCTTGAGTTTATTGTGTGTGTGCACAAGGGGAACATAGGTACTGGAAGAGAAGGATTGCACTAGGTGAAGAGTATGTAAGTGTGCAGAGCAGAACATAGCGGATATGTTTCTGAACTATCTTTGACTACACCACCAGTCCAGCACTCAAAGCTCTGCCTCGTACCATTTGGCACTGCAGAGATCCATCCACTGCTCACATTATGTGTGAGCGTAAGAAACAAACTGGAAGGTAGAGAAGGATGAAGAAAGCCTTAAGAGAAACACTGCATTTAACTTCTTTCATTCGTGCCTGACCCCTGTGCTTGTCTGTTTAGAGGACCAATAGAGCTTTTGGAAATTTTGTGAACGTGTGTAAGGGCATGCAAACACACACTCATATGTTTTAATTAGAGGTCTGAACCACAGCCTCTCATCTCCAAGCCTTTTCTCCCCCTCTCTCTCTTTCTTGACTAACTCCTATGATACGTGCAGGAGTAACTTATTTCTATTTATACAACTTCAAGTCCTCAGTTCTAGAGGACTGTAATTACAAACCACTTTACTCCTTTTAATGCCACTTTAATAGCAATTTCATTGGAAGAGAAATTTGCTGGAACACTCTTTTCAGATGTGAATATAAAAAGATGGGTCCTGACTGAAATCTTACACCACTTTAGTGTTACAAATGGGATAAATTAATATGTTAAGCTGTACGAAGCACCTTCCAACTTAAAAAAACACTAGCAAAACAAGACAGTTCCTATTGCATTAGCCAAGGATGAGAAGCTTTAACATACATAGCACACCCTTTCCTTCTAACTCCTTCCCATATCTTCGTTGTTAGTTATTTAATTAGGATTAGTAAGTTGCACCAACACTTCACAATGTCATACTTAGTTTTTTATTAACCTCACCTGAGAGCTTTGTTTGCTACCACTGTTAAAGTATGTAGAGCTGCTGAAAGGAACATAATTTTGTGATAAATTTTGAGATTTCAAAATTCTCATTCTGGGGTATAAAAATACAGCATCTTTTATGTTTTGGAAAAAGATGTGAAGACAAAGGGAGCTAACTAGAAAGCACAAGGTATGCTCATGCAGAAAGATGGTTTAGAAACTCACATGAGATGGTTGCAAAGCAAACTCTGAATGCAGCAGAGAAGGTGCTTAATCCTACATGGCTTGTGTTTCAGGTGTAATCTTAAATATCAGCTGCTGACAGGTCTACGCTCTTTCTCACTCTCTTACAGAAACATTCCAACTAAAAAACAATTAGAACTATCTTTTAACTTTATACATTTTGTTTTAAATTGAATAGAATTTTCAATTGAAGAACTTCATAAGAAATGTTTTCTTAGCTATAAAAATATGTGTTGCAGGTTTCACTTTTTTTCGTTTTTCTGTTAGGTGTTTTTCTCCATTATATAATAGAATATTCAGGATTATTCTGCAAGTTTTTTTCTCACTCTCATCCACATACTCATTTTATTTGTTATTTTTCTGTGCTTGATTTTTTGATATCTTGGCAGACATTTCATATAATCTTACTTTGTGAAGTTGGGGAGTGTTGTGATTATTATTAATCCTGATAGGGAGAAAAACTCTCCAGCCAGCATGTATCAGCTTTATTTCAGAAATCAAGGGAGAGAAGTCAAGTAATATAAATGGGAAAATAATTAGATCCTGATTTTATTAAGAATTTCTAGATACCGCTGGTACATTTTGCTGTGTAGTGATATAAATTAAATGGTAGAGAGTATAAAGTAATCCTTTCCTAAGCACCTGTCAGTGTATTTGTCATCCAGTAGTCATATTCATTATTTGAAATGATACATGTATTTAATACAGGACATGAGAACTATTTCTGTGGTACAAGCATAAAACTCATCTATTTCTCTATGCCCTATATTCATGGCAAAAGCAATTTATAAATGGTTGCAGATCAAATGTAAGAAGTTTATCAAAGTTACAGGAAAATGCAGAAGAAATGGGATAGAGGGAAAAGAGAATGTGAGGGGACTAAATAACAGAATAGAAGTGCCCATCAGCTGAAATATAACATTGAAAGAAATAATCATATTAGAATAGCAGGAAAAAAACAGTTCTGAGACTTTGGAGAGATAGTGATTTGTTCTCAGAGCACCCTTGAAAGAATCCAATCATTTTTTCTTTACCTCAGAATCAGAGAGCATAGCTTTACATTTGTTGAACAAATGTTGACAAGCCCCCACCTTTACTAGGGTGGCTTTGTTGTAGCTGGTCAGTTAAAAACATATTGCTCTGAAAGTTGATCATCTTACAGAAGTTAATGAGACCGCAGGATCACTCTTAGAAGTAGGGAAGTGACAATCTAATCTATCAATTCAAATTCTGCTCTTGCACCCCCCAGTAAAACCGTAGTGGAGCCAAGAACAGAACTGGTCTAAAGTGCCTCAGTAAAAAGTGGGGACTTCTATGTAGTTTGCTGTTTTATGCCTAATAAAGGGAAATCGTATCCCATTATCTTTAGATGACAGTTGGATAGAGTAAAGGCTTATTGCCGGAAACATAATGCCTATCTCAAGTCCCACGGAGACCCCTGGAAAAGGTCCTCGTGGGATCTGCAACAAGTAGGAAGGCACTGGGCACACTTAGCTCCTTTTGCCTCCCAGAGCTGCCATTGCAGAAATGCACAGTCCATGCAGCCGCAGTGATTTACTGCTGCACAGTCAGCATAAGTCCAATTAAAACTGTTGGCAGGAGCTATATCAAATCATGTGCACTGTGAACAACACTGGAGGAAATGTATGAGTAAAAACAATG
>NW_009647211.1:1264011-1284259 GCF_000708025.1 Charadrius vociferus
TTTTATCTTTTTTTTTTTCCCTCTTCATTTTACTATGGAAACAATCCCTAACTCTGATAATACAATATGGGTTTCAGTAGTAAGTAATAATTTTGGAACTATTTCTACTTCACCTACTGATTGTAACTACTTTTTTAGGTTATCAAGTGGATCAGATATTTTGTACCCATTATTTGCTTGTTGCAAAGGGGCTTCCAACCTGAAATGTGCATGATTCTTTTCCTTAAAGCGAATTGCACTGTGGTATCTAAAACTGTAGTGGCAAGTCATTCGCATCTTTCCAAAGCCTAGTGCAATGGAAAACTGACCTTGGATGAGACTTTTGAGAAGATTCATGAGAACCAATTGGATGTGTTTTGAGAAAATGAACCAATTGAAGTATCTAAGGCAAGCTGAAGAAGTCAAGTATAGAGTAATGTGAGATGGAGACGTTTTAATCAATTACATTCTTTCTACCTTCAGCCGTTTGAGATTATCGAGAGATATTTGACAATGCCACACCTGAACCTGAATGTTACACAACCTAGACGTCTCACAGTGCTCATCAGTTTAGCCATAGTAGCAGAAACTGACACTAAACTCTTTATTTGAAAGCACAGTCACAAATGACTCAGATTTTGGTGTATAGGGAGCACTTGCATAACTGCCAAACCACGTCACTTTCTGCTGCTAGATGAAGACAAGGAATTTGGGGGTTGAATAATAGCATTATTAGCTTTGTAAAAATTAGTTGAGTTACATGGATGAACAATAGGAAACTTTTCTATCATTAGAGCAGTTCTTAGTTGTTTGTTCTCTTGATCACTACTTATTTGTATTTAATTATTATTTATTAATTGTATTCCTAACGCATAAGAGTATCTGAATTCCACATACCTTATAGAAACAAGGTATGATGCATTCAGCAGAAACGTTCCATTTGAGCAATCACTCTAGTGATTGGAGTCACTAAGTACTGTCACTGGTATTGCATGTATAAATGTATGTGTTTGCTTTTAAGCACATGCCTTATTTAGAGGCACTCAGCATGAATCGGTCTGACTGGTGCAATGACACTGAAAATGGCAGCACCCTTTGCACTTGCAGGTTTGAATTAGAGCTGAGATAAAAATGATACATTCATCCCCATGGGAAATTTTACCATTGAACTGTCAAGTAAATATTGTAAGGGTTTGTTCAGCAGACTACTCTGAGTCATTCTCAACATCTTCCAGTGAGCTGTATGTACTATAAAAAGGGTTTGAGCAATGTAGAAGAGCTCATAGATAACTCAAGCTGACGTAAGTCCTCATCCAACTGCTGGACTTAAGAACTATCCATGAGGCAGGACACAGGGTGTGCTATGTGATCTTAGCTTCTAGAGGGAATGAAACATGTAGTAATAATAAGCCCATTGAACTACGAGACTACTATGAAATTAGAATATTTACTATACTTATGTTTTATTCTGAAGTGGCTCCTTCTTACATTTTATTGACTTTAATTATTTATTTTATTTAACATAATAAAAAATGAAAATTTTAGATTTTCAGAAACATAGTTTTGAATAAGATAAAAACACTTGATGGCTTCCTCACCAAGAAAAACTGTCTGTTGCATGTATGCCTCAGATATCTGCTAGGCAGGCAATAGACTTAGTTGTATGTAAGCTGAGAAATTTTTGGACTGCATTGATGGAAATTTTTCAACATAGGCAATTGATGAGCTGACCAGGGGAGATTCTCTGCTGGCGTTGTTGGTCAGAAGCAAGGAAGAAGTTGTTGGGTATGTGATATCCAAGGGCAGTCCTGACTGCAGTCACTGTGACACTGTTGGGCTAAGATCCTGAAAAGAGCCCAGAAGAGAGAATCATAGAATTGTCTAGGTTGGAAGGGACCTTTAAGATCATTCAGTCCAACCATTAACCTAACACGGCCAAAACCACCACTAAACCATGTCCATAAGCACCATGTGTACATGTCTTTTAAATGCCTCCAGGGATGGGGACTCAATCACTTCCCTGGGCAGCCTGTTCCAGTGCTTGATAACTCTTTCAGTGAAGAAATATTTCCTAATATCCAATCTAAACCTCTGCTGGCATAACTTGAGACCGTTTCCTCTTGTCCTATCACTTGTTACTTGCGAGAAGGGACCACTACAATCTCCTTTCAGGGAGCTGTAGAGAGCGATAAGGTCTCCCCTCAGCTTTCTTTTCTCCAGACTAAACACCCCCAGTTCCTTCAGCTGCTCCTCATAAGATGTGTGCTCCAGACCCTTCACTAGCTTTGCAGAGTCACAGTGTGGACTTCAGGACAGCAGAGTACAGCTTGTTCTGGCAATCTCCTGTCAGGATCCCAGAGGAAACTGTGCTGAAAAGTAAAGGTAAACAGGAGAGCTAGTAAAGTTCAAGGACAACTCAAATCACAGGACCACTCTTTTCCAACAGAGAGCCAGCACAGAGGAACAGGTTGCTCCTGACAGAGCTCAGAACAGGAAGCATTCAGAAGTAGAAACAGAGGTGGACTCCCTGCGAGGAGCCTAGAGATGTTGCCGGAACATGGAGAGGTGAAACAATCCAGTCCTCAGCCAGACTAGAAACCACCGAGGGATGCAAAGGATGAGAAAAGAGGCTTCCTCCGAAAAGAAAGGATAAAGCTAACATGGATCTGCTACTCAATAGGCAACCTCATGATCAACGGTGTTGAAAAGCTGAAGTCCTCAAGATATATTTTTTTGTCCAAATTTTCACTTATAAGATATGCCTTCAGGGTCTCAGGGCACCGTGGAAGCTGTGGGCTCCTGGGGGTTGTGGAAACTGTCCCACCACCCGCAGCTGGACAGCAGAGCAGGCTGGTGGGCAGCTGGCACTGCTCTAGCCCTGGGCATTGGGCACCTCCCTGGGAAGGGGACAGGATCTGTATAAGAAACATGTGGCTTGGAAAGTTTTAGGTCACTTGGAGAACTAGTCTTGCGTATCAGTGTAGCCACACCTATGTTGTGTTTTGCTCAGGATTTAGTAGATCTTATTCTTTAACATAAGAAATACTTTTACGAGCAGTGTGTTAAGTTGGATGATATTCTGGACTATCTCCATAGCTGGGAATTTAAAAAAAAAAAATACTTGTTGAGAATAATCAAGAAGTAAGAACTCAAACCAGGTCAATCAGATGCCATTTAATATGTTGGACAGACATATAAAAAATGTAATTAAGGTAATTTTACATGAAATCTTTACAGGTGAAATTATATATACAGTGATCTCTAAAAAGCACAACTGTGCATACAGCTTTTTGCTGGGTTATTCTACATATCGGTGGGACAAAATTCAGAAAACATTACCATATTATTTGGAATAATATGGCTGTCTAAAAAGAGCCTTTCAACTCCCTTTCTCCCAGTAACGTCTCATTTAAACAAGACAAAATCTCATACCTTATGCTAGGCAGCAACTGCTCTTGGTTTTTTGTTGGTTTTTTTTTTTTTTAATGGGAGAGATGTAGACAACAAAAATTTCATTTAATTCTTTCTAAGTCATAAAAAAATTCCAATCTGTTTGTTAGTGTGAATCTACTTAAGACGTTTTATTTTCTTACATCAGGAGTAGATAATTTGATCAGTATCGAAATATGGGCTATCATTCTTACATGGATATTACATAGTGCATGCTACTGACTGGAGGCTTGCATGAGTGGATGATTCATTTTTTGCTTAGCCATGGGCAGTTGCTGGCAGTTACAATATTTCTCCAATTCAGTGTGATGCATGTGTCTTTTTATTGTGTAGGTATAGTGCCTAGCACACTGGGGTACGTTAGTTGTAAACTTTCAGAGGTCCTGTGATTTTTCGCTGGCAATTTAAAGCAAACTAGACAGTGACATTAAATGATTAATTTGAAGAGCTGAGAGGTAAAACATGGAGAAGGCAGTAGTTGCAGAAAGAGGAAATGAAGAAATATTATATGGGCAAAACAGTGTTTTAGATAGTTGCTTAAATATTTGGACAAAGGCTTGTAAACAGTGTGTGGCCTCTACACGGCTTTTCACTAAAGTCCACTTGCCTCCCTATGAGTAAAAGGATTACCTAAATCCCCTCAAAGTTACTAAATGATGCATCCATTTGGAAGGCACAGACTGCTTCCATGCATAGCCATAAATGCGACCCCTGATACCTTAATGGAACTGCTTCTGCAATAATTCCTGGTATTCAGGAAGTAAATGGGGAAGCAAAGTGACAATGTCTTATATTTAGCATTTCGGAAAGCCATTCAGTGCTTCTTGTACTTCTTTATAATTTTATTTTCAACACTGTAATTTCTACTGTCAATCCTGAAGGAATGACTGCAGTAGTCCTGCTGCAGGGCGGAGGCTGCTTGTTTTTCACACTCAGTGAAAAGGTAGAAACACAGGAAACTTGCTGCAGGAGCCACAGCATTGCAGAGACTCTACATCTGCCAGTGGGCATTGGTAGTTTAACATATCTAGATATTTTCAAAAAAGACTTGGAGAAACAGGAAAATAATAAAAATTAATTATTTTTCTGAGGTGTTATTCAAGGCTTATTTCATTCAGCTTTTATGTGCAGGATTTTTTTATAGTGTATCAAGCTGCATAAACTTATACACTAACTCTTAGTTGTGGTATGCAGTCTGTGACAACCATCTGCTTAGAATGACATGTTTTTTTGTTTTTTTTCTCTCATTCGGTCTCTCTGAAATTAAAATATTGACAGGATCACTTTCTATGGGGCACACAAATTAGCAGAAGAGCTGATGTTACATAGACCTTTTTTGGATTAAAGTTACAACTTTATACAGTAACAAACACATAATCCTGAACTAATTATTTTTTTTTTACATAAAATAAGAACTAAATGAAGATTTTAACATCTCCAATATTTTAGATTCCTAGAAACAAACCCTATATTTCACTTTCATTATTAAAGTGCAACATACACCTTGTAAGAAAATGCAAGACAGTTACTGACTTGTTTTCATTTTCACAGTGGGGGTTCTTATGTTTGTTTATTTTCAATTAGGTAAAAAATTGTGGTATTTTCTTTGCTGGGAAGATATGGATGCTCAGGCATATTTCAGTAGAATAAAGGCATCTTTCAGTAGAATAACTTTTCGAACTTGGGGGATTAGTAAAGGCTCCTTCTGATCCAGCTTAGGGAATTACTAAGGACATCCAAATATTTTCCTCTCGAAATTGTTGGTTTAAAGCCACAGTGAGACAAAGATGACTAAAGTCATTATATATGATGTCTGTTCCATGGCATAAAGATGTGACTTCAGTTCAGTTCCTCACATGCCGGTGTCCGTGTCATAAAACTGTCACCCCGATTTAATGTAACTGGTATGTTTGGTTTTTTCTGGTTTTGTTTTTTTGAATGGGAGAAGAGATAAGGCAGCTGCATAGACAGTGAGTGAAGTGTCATGCCATAGTTCTTAATTATTTCTTATTATCCACTCTGATGAAGCAGAGAGCCCTTATGGTCACCAACGACATGTTGCTGTGAAGTACAGGGGGTTGCCTGCATGGCTCATCGCTGCTGGTACGGCATAGATGAACGGTGTGCTCCAGGGGCCACATTGCCACTGTTGGCACCTACATTCCTTTTTAAGGACTGGAGTCACAGCTAGTGTGAACACTGAAGCTTTATCAGTTTACACCAGCTGAGAAGCTGATAGAACTATTAAACCTTACTCGCATCCAAAACAACACCAGCTCACAGGCACATCAGTTTCTATCTGTTGCCTCTCAGTGAAAACTGAGATCATGGGTGCACAGATGTGCTAGGGATATCCAAGTAGGATGAATATCTTACATGCTTCTGAGCTGGCCCACAGAAATTCATATTAGCACAATACAGGATCTAAAAAGGCCCAAATTCTGCTGGGACACAGGTAGAAAACATGAAAAAGTGCTTCCCCGGCACATACCAGTCATTTCTCTTCCTCAACGGTGGGTACAGTGCTCATAAATACTGGCAGCTCTAGCACATGCCTTTTTCACCTGTAGGCTGCGGTGTTGCCCGTTCTCAGGAGTCTGGGTGCGTGGGTACTACCTATGAGACTTCAGCCACGGGTGAAGGCAGACTCAGAACGATGTCAGGAACTCCAGTTTTCATGTCCTCCCAAATCTCAGCCCGGACAGAGGAATCCGCCTCCTGCCACCAACTGCCTTTCTGCCTTTTTTGCCTTCTATCCAGAAAAGGGATGTACAGCTAAAGTTTCCCTCTTTCTGCTGAAGCCGAGCCCCAGTTTCACAGGGTGGTGCTTGCTGACCCACCCTGGGGCCCAGGGCCCTGGGGGGGAAAAGTATTCATGGGTAAAATGGAGGGAAATGGGATATGGAGTTCAATGTCTACCGAAACAGCAGGTGGATGTAGAGTCAGGGGATTCATTGACTCAGAGGCCAGGGGATGCTGAGCAGAAGCGCTGAGCGCAGGGACATGTTCAGGTACAGGAGTGGAAAGGAGTCCCACAGCCACAGACCGCAGCTCTCCACATCCCTCCCTGTCCAGTTTTAGCTTTCTGCCTGAGCTTAATTACCAAAGTAAGCCAGGCTTCTTGTAGTACACTGAACTCAGCCCAGGATAATTCTGCTTTTTAAGATGGTAAATTAGTTCTCATTGAGCTCTGAGTTGCTGCAGCTGGCGTGGTTTTTTATACCTCAGCTGGTAGGCTTAAAAGTAACTTGGGTATACCTGCGCTGGAGTTTTGTCTTGTTATGGAAAGTGCAAGATTATTTAAGCGAATACAGGGCCCTGTCTATATCTGTACCTACAGCCCAAGGTATTATGAGACACATTCCCACAAACCCCATTAAAACATTTTTCTATTTTTGCATTTTCTCTTATGAAGTTTTAGTTAAGATGTGTTAATTACATTTTGTAATCACAACTAAAATGATTTTAACTCTAGTTTTCATTTCAAGTATTTTAATTTGTCCTAATTTAAGTATACTTGCAAGATATGGATAGACCACTATGAAGAGTTAATACAGAGATACAAAAATGTGCTTTCACTCTTAACATAGTGCTGTTTAGTTTGTTCAGTCCATTTGCACAGTAGAATCCAATATCGCCCTAATGGAAAAACTGATTTTATTTCAAAGCAGTTGTACATATGGATATATTAATAGCTTCAGGAGGCCAAGACTCTGTATATGTCTATATAGATATATATATCTATAAGGATAATGAAAGGTAAAGATAAGTGAAACTCACAGTCTGGTGATTAGTAATAGGTTTTTAAGCTGGATTCATTCAGCATAATAAATTGGTAAAGTTTCTACTTCTCTTTCTACAGTAAAAAATTTAATACACTAAGGATTTAGTCTAGGAGTCATCTACATTGGAAAGGATCCCATAGCTTTGGGTCAGAGGACTGAATTTGAAGTTCATTAATTGACAGACAATTATTTGGGCCATTTTGATGTCATGTATAGAATTTATCAATGAATATAGGTGGAAGTACAGACGATTATACTGGTCTTCATATTCACTATACACCAACTTTGAGTACAGAGATGTATGTGAAAAACTTACTTTTTACACATGTAATGTAAAATAATGCAAATCACATCAATTGGTTTTAGCTTCACTTCAAGTATTTGAAATAGACCAAAGAAAAAATATTTAAATTAAAATCACTGTTTGGAAGGATTTTTCAAGATATTATTTGGGGCCTTATTTTAAAGCAACGGCATTTGTAATATTTTTTTATTATTATTGATTATGGGTATTTATTTATCACATTGTACTGATAAATTGTTTTTGATCAGTTTTAGAATTCCTCCTTTTTAGGTATAACAAAACCACATGTGATAAATCTTGACAATGGGAAAGCCATATTACAGTAAGTAGTAAACAAAGAGAAAAAAATAGTGTTAGTATCAGAAAATATGGGTTAGGGACCCAGCTTGGGTGATCTTTCCATGTAGTATTAATCATCTCTCATAATCTTGCTGTGTCAAAATATCACTACAAATTACAGTTTCTACTTTTACTCTTGTATAGTAAGTTCTCCTGGTCAGGACCCTCCCTCCCTGTAACTTAATATGTCAACTATGACACGAGTTATTCTTTTCAATTACACTAAAAAGTACCATGGTGCAAACAGTAAGTGTTTGTGCTTGCATTTTGAGCTAATATTTTTTAACAATAGAACTGATCATCAAAAGCAAGGTAGACATGTACTTGAACGTGCTCATGCAACCGTGAGTTTGTTTGAAGACAGCATAATTAGGCACATAAATAGCTACTGATGTACCTAGCTGTTCAATGCTGCAACAGCTGGGTGTGCAGGGTTTGAGCAGTCTTTAGACCTCGCGGACTAAAATCACGTAGCTTAGGGCAGAGCTGTGTATTTTTTGGTGGATGTGCAAGTCATATTCATATGTACACAATTCAGAATGTTGAGCTCATTTTTATTATTAATATGTGATAGGCAGAGCTGTGCACTGGGCATGGCCAGGGGTTAAGTCAGGTCTGGGGTCAGTCCAGCAGCAGTAGGCAAGGCCAGTAGCAGGACCGGAGACAAAGGCATGGTCTGGGTCCGGGTCACACCCAGGAGACCAGGACATGGCGTGGGTCCCAGTCCCATGGGTATGAGGCACCCCAAGGGAGATTTGGCAGGGCATTATGGTAAGGCCCGCAGATGCTCTCAGGTCCCTGACCCTCACCGTGTTAGCTTTGGCTAATTCTTTGTAACGTGACAGAATTAAAAAACACCCACTTGAATCTATTAAAGCATCATCTGACTTTATCATCCGGGAGTGATAACGCAAAGAAAACCAAATAAGATTTTCACTGATTTCTTTATTTGCCTCAGAGGATGACAAGTCAACAAAATGCAAATTAGCAGATAACACAAGGAATAGGAGTATTTATCTGTAAAAAACAGGCAAGCAAAATACTAAAGATTCAATTGTTTCCTATAATAAAGTAATATTAAAGACGATATTAATTGGCTCACTTTCCTCAATATCAAAGAAAATAATGTCTTTTTTTAAGGAAACAGTACCAAGCAACTATTGTTTTTTCACTTAGATATGTGATTTCTTTCACACATTTGGCAAATCTCTCCCTCTCAAGCATTTGTGATGTCACTTCTCTGTCTTTTCTTACAGACTTACATTATGTTTTACTGATAACAGCAGTTAGTTCCAGAACAAGATCGCTTTCTTGTCAAGGAATGGAGAAACACGTATGTCAAAGTTTGACATTTTCTTTCCCCAAGAGTAAACGAAAGCATCCAGCAGCAAGATAGCTCGGAATAAAACATCTTTGACAAACAGTCTATGCATGTAGACAGACTAACCCTAGTTATTTTCCCAAGTCCATTGTTTAAGCAGCTGGTGTGCTGAGTTGGGGAATGTAGGTGCATTTTGTGCATATATTAGTTGTTCCCTGATGATAGCAGGCTTTCATTGTTGTTTGCATATGTTTAAACCAAAATATTCTAGAAGTAACAAGAACTTAGAATCTTAAAAGACATATATATCATATATATAATATCATATATATAATCTTAAAAGATTAATCTTATATAATATTAAAATACATATATATTATATCTATCATATCATATACATAATTCTGTCACCAGTCTGTAAGCCTCCCTCTTTCAGTCTGAAGCAGCAAGAATCACAACTCGCGTTCAGAAGGAGAAAACCACAGTACATAATTCTTAATCATTTCTGAATTCTGGAAGTTAGTGTCTTAAGATAAAAAACACAAAACAATAACCACCAGGACTCCTTGTTTCTTGTGAGGGACACCAGCTGCCTGTCTGAGGAAGGAATCCAGGAATAAGTGTTCGAGTCTATATTCAACTTTGAGTTGAAATGTTATCATCACTAAGAATGAAAAGAAGTCATTCACCTTCCCAGAGAGATGTCTATCATGAAAGCTGATACTTCCTACCAGACAGAGCAACAGGAAGAGCCTCAGCAGACACATTACCGAACTGGAAAGTGCTTACTCTTTATAAGCAATTGCCACTACAGTAAGATTTTAAAAGCTGAACAAAAATGCTTTTTTTGCCAAATGCTAGCCCAAATGGTCATTGCCATCAGCAGAGGGAAAAATTCCAAACAAATGATGTCTCTTTCCACTCTTGCCAAGAGTGAAGGCTGAGCTGCCCTTTAAAGCCTCTGAAAACTCAAAAGCTTTTTTGGATGTCAGATCAGAGCAAAGCTGTTGATCAATGTCAGGTACACCTTGGCTGTCTGCTGCCTGCCAGCATCCATTAACACATTTTCTAACATTTTGTGTGTTTTCATATCCTTTTTTAATGTATGTTTTTTCTTCCTTCTACCCCGTTTCAAAATTGGCTTCGTCTAATCCCTTGTACTAAATGTACAACCTGGAAATGCACTATTAACCCAGCCAAAACATAAAATACAAAAGTACTTTTGCTGCTTTCTGAGTTAACTTTCAGCCTAAGCTATGCATATTATACAGTTTGAGAAACTCCAATTTAGAGATTTTACCAAAAAGTAAATTCAGTTCTGCTCTTCAAAACATAAGACATTGACTGAATTTCATGATTTTTTAATGTGTCAAATATATAATTACCACTGTGCTTTTCTACTGGCATTTTAGTTTAGCATAGAATGGACAATTCATACCATAAACTGAATCAGGACTATATGGTCACTGCAATTCAGGTTTGGATATTTGGATATTTGATATTACTGAACTATGAGTCAAGATGCTCATTTTAAATCTAAGATGTGAGTTTGTTCATTATATGCTTCTGTTAAATTAGAGAAAATGGAAAATGTTTTACATTTATAAAATCTTTCTGCACACTTGTTTTTTTACTCCAAGATTCTGCCATTTCTAGACACACACTTATTTCAAACGGCTACCCTTTCTGAAGATTAAGTCACCATCACAGACCACATGATGTAAAATATGGAGTATACTGGCCTGCATTCTAGCATTGCAGGCATTAGAGTTTTAAGCTTATTTCATAGTTGCTGAGAGCACGCTTGTCTGAAAATATCAAGTTTATGTCTGAGACTATGTGAAATCACCACAGAATGTTTTCTAGTTCTGATTTTCTAATTATTCGTTGCCTGAATTGTAGAAGTCCCTAAGGATCTCAGCAGGGGTCAGAATTTAATTGTCCCAAGTGTTTCACAAATGGCACAAAACAGTCCTTACACTAGAGGCTTCAGCCTAAGATTTAAGCACCATGCAACAGGTGGATAAGGCAGATGGTGAGCTGGATGAGAGGACAAAGCATTTATAGAAACAGGTGCATTCATAAAAGTTTGTAGCTATGGGTGGTCACCAGCCTAACTTGTGAAAGGTGCTATATTGTAATTCTCATGGCAATAACGACTTCTTGTTTTGTTCTTAAAAAAAAATTAAAATTATTTGCTTAATGACCAAACAGCTACTTCTAGTGAAGTTTATTGAGTTTATAACAGAAGATAATATTTTGTTATTAATATTAAATTAATTTAAAATAAGTTGGTTAAACTGTAACTTATTTAAGAAGGAAGTTGTTCAGATTTTAATTCTGAAACTACAAATGAGCCTACTCAGCTTTTATAGTTATCTCCATGTAAAAGAGTAATTTTTGCATGTTTTGGAAAGGTGCTATGGAAAGAAGTATGGTGAAAGGCACGTGGTGGGTTGACCTTGCCTGGACACCATGTGCTCACCTAGTCACTCTATCACTCGCCTTCTCAGCAGGACAGGGTGGGGAGAAAATAAGACAGAAAAAACTCTCATGGGTCAAGATAAAGGCAGTTTAATAAAGCGAAAGCAAAGGCCCCGCACAAAAGCAAAGAAAACCAAAAGATTTACTCTCTAATTCCCATCATTAGGTGATGTCCATCCACTTCCCAGGAAACAGGGCTTCAGTATGTGTAGAGGTTGCTCCAGAAGCAAACATCATAATAATGAATGCCCCCCTCCTCCTTCTCCTTTCTCTTAGCTTTTATTGCTGAGCAGTCATCACGTGTTGTGGAATATTCCTTCGGTCAGTTTGGGTCAGCTGTCCTGGCTGTGTACCCTCCCAAGATCTTGCCCACCCCCAGCCTACCGGTGAGGGGGAACGTTGGAGAGACAGCCTTGATGCTGTGCCAGCACTGCTCAGCAGCATCCTCCAGAGCAACCACTACACAGTCCTTTTTGGCACCCAACATGGGGCATAAGGAATTCAAAATAAGGATAGTAATTGGGAAAGGTAACTGGTAAAACATGGAATGAACAATGTTAGACAGCAGAATGATCATGGGGAATTTTGATTGTTGCATTTGTAGTGAAGGGATGAGGGATGGATTGTGTGGAAGTTGTCCACTTTCGTTTGGTGTTGTGATGATGTTTTGATTTTGGTGTGGGGAAGTCTTTCTGTTGATGTGAGTGAAGTTTGTGATAACTCTGTGATAAAGGTGGATTTTAATGATAATTCTTAAATTTGTGATTCACAGAGGTGAGGGGTAGAACGTATCGGATTTGCCTTGCTATGTTTTGGTAGCAGGGAGCTACAGGGGTGGCTTCTGTGCGAAGCTGCTAGAAACTTTCCCCATGTCTGACAGAACCAACACCAGCTGGCTTCAAGAGGGACCTGCTGCTGGCCAAGGCTGAGCTCAACATATGCGTAATGGGCAAACCAATGCCTGTCTTAGAACTCCCTTTCACATTATTTTCTTAGCTATACTTGCTTTTCTGACAGTAGATTTAAGTAGATTTTCAACAAAAAAGGTTTCTAATTTTGCTGCAGTGAAACATAAATCTGGAGCAACATATTTTACTTCTTCTTGGTTTCCAGATGTGTTTTGTAGAAATCAATGAATTCAAAATCATTGTGTATTCCTTATCTCACAGGAGGTCTAGTTCACGCATTGAACCTCGTTCTTTTTACACCAAAGAATGAATGTCCCATTGTCTGAAATGCATACAGTCTGAAATATGGAAAAAGTTAACCTATGTGATCAAAATATATGCAAGTAGGAGCTTTGCTGCAGAGCTAGGTGTTAGCTTAGGGATATTTGGGCTGACTACTTTTGAAGTGCTTTGCCAGTGTTGCTAAACTGGTTTAGTGTACTAAAAAAGCACTTGGATGTAACTTACAGAAATTGAGATTTTGCCAGCAGAGTATGTTCCACATTCCCCTGAATGAAATAACTTATAGCGGAAAATGTATTCTAAGTTGTTATAAGATGAATCGATGCTAAGGCTTTTGCCAGACAATCTGTCAGTCCTATATTTTACCTCACAGTTTTTTTAATTAACAAAGACATGTCCTCGTTTTGCTGTGCCTATCTGGCCTAGGTCTTGTGAACAAAACTTTAGATTTCTCAACCTGTAAATTCCTCCCAGGTAATAACTTTGTTATCACAGCATTTAATAGCTCCAAAAAAGTCCTTTCAGGCATCCATAAATTCTGGGGCAGATTTGTTTTTTCTTCATCTGCACGCCTTTCTTTATGAAAATTGCAAATGGCCATGGATGTGACAGACACAGATCAAAACAAACAGTGTGAGGGGCTTTGGCTGTTTTCCCTACCATTTGTTAACTAATACTGGGGTGCTTAGTCGCATGCTGCTGACGGTCAGAAGCTGTAATGATGGTGGACACAAGGGGCTGCTTCTGCACAAGAGACGTCTCTCCCAGGCAAGTTCAACCACTGTTGCCTTCTCTTTGCAGGAACTGTTTGCAGGACCAAGGACTAGGCTAGTTGCACAAAAGTGTGAAAGGAGGTTATTTCACCAGATTATCAGAAACGATCAAAAGCTTTTCATCAAAGTGTATGACTGGGAAAAATGTGAATACTGCCGTGAGAAAGGACAGTGATAGCAAAGGCTGCATGCTGCTTGTAAGAACCTCTCTCCAGATCAGAAATGGGCACTAATGACAAGTGGACACAGGGGATAAAGCCCAAACCGCAGTATGAATCTGCCCCAAGGAGATCACCCCTGCCTCTGACTGGTACCTAAGGGATTTGTTTCTTTTGCACTCTGGCTGAACTTATAAACATCATCACGCCCGTCAAGTCTGACTGTATTCTTTCCAAGCTGTTGTAGACAGTGATTTGATCTTTCACACCCTTGTGCAGAGGTATTGCATTTTGGAAAAAACCCAAAGCCACAAAAAATATCCCATTTATCTTTAAACTTAAAGGGTTGTTTTAACAAAAGGATTTTAGAAATATGTTTTGTTCTGTGTATTTGTTGCCTTTATGTTAAAATTAGAAAACCTGCCTGCGTCATCACCTAAGAAACTGAGGAAACTCATTTATCAAAATGTTCATTTCACTGTATTTTTTCAAGTTTTGTTTTTCCTTTTTGTTTGAACTGCCAGTTATAAGTGAATTTTGGTGCAGTGCACCATTTCTGTAAGAGTTTACACACAAGCAGGAGGGAATAGGGAGAACCAAACAGTACCTTTTAAAAGAGATATTGCTTTCCTCCAATACCATATAATTCTGCTTTTTGTGAGTCTCTGTTTTTTTAACACTGTAGATCAAACATAACTCTTGTTGGGTCAACCCTGACAAATAAAAGAAGGTTTTTTTATTTTTCAAAAGATGGAGGTATTCTTACATTGACCCTTTCCCTTTCTTGTTGCTGAATACTGAGAACAAACTGTGACTTCAAAAAAATATTACACATCGTTCATCTGACTTAAATTGTGTACTTTGGGTAATTTGTATGTTGAAGGATGATTCGTCTATCTTCACTTTACCACTCTCTAAAAATTGTTTTCTCCCATTTTAGTCTTTATTGCTGTTTGTTGTTGCTCTTTTTCTTGTTCTATTTATTGTGTTTTATGATGGAGAACTATCCTACAGTGAAGATGTGCTTTTGTGATTCGAGACATAGGTCATCCTACAGGTGACAAGTCAGTCCCTTACGTACTTTGTGCTGGCTACTGATGAGCACAGGTGGATTTTGGTGTCAAATTTTACTGCCTATTTCTTGTGACATGGAAATTTTTCCAGGTTTGAGGCAAAAATGAGCTCCCTATTACAAATCTTACGTGAAATCATTGGAATTTGAATCATTGATTATCATAACCATGAGATTAGGAAAAAATGTCAAATATTGTTTAATAAAGCTGTCGTGGAATCACCTCTAAGGGAAGATTTGTTCTGACTTGGAAGAGTAGCTATAATAAATTACTGTTTAAGTTTCAGGTGTTTTCAAAGACCGTGTAGACACTTGGTGAATACACCACTAATGAAGAAAACATGGCTTGACCTGGAAACTTAATTATGAAAGGCTATCCACAGGTCAGATTTTGCATGCAAATGAAAAGGGATATGTTTCAAACAAAGAAATGTTAGAAATTCCCCAAGAGGTCATGGTGATTGCTGGCCTGACCTGGAAGTCTCCTTACAGCAGTGGCAGTGGTGTTTGTGGTCCCTTCCCCTCATATGCCTCCAATCATCCCATCGTTAAGTAGGTTACCCAGTACCTGTCTACTTTACAGATCTGTTTGAAGACCTGATATCCATGAATCAGGCTAATCCTTTTTTGAATTCGCCAATGCTATTTTCCTTTGTAAATCTTTTGTGATGCCGTATCCCAGAAGCTCATTATGTGCTGTATAAAGAAACCCTTTCTTTTCTTTTCCAAAATGATCTCCTAACAGTTTCAGCATGCACCCCACGATTCCAGTGTTGCAGAATTTCCTAAGTAGCAGTTCTGCATTCATCTTACCACCACAATCATGATTTTGCAAAACTTAATTGTATTCCTCTGCAGCCTTTTCCTCTTCAAATGGAGAAATAAGTATAACATTTTTATTATGTCCTTATAAGGCAACTAGTCCCTCTGCCTAAAAATTTTATTAGCTTTTATATCTTTTCAAACATTCTGGAGCTGCAGAGACCAGAATGGTACTTAGTGGTCGAGAAATGAAAACACCGGATTAGAGGTTGTTTTGACATTATTAATTTGAAACATTACTAGTGGGAAAGACCACCAGAGTTGTGTAACATCTGTGACACACTATGACTTGCCACTAGGTAGATTTTCTCCCTTGCACTTCAAGAAATTGTGGAGTACAAGCACAGATACTTTAGAAAATATAAAAATGGAGGGTTTTGGTTTGTTGTTGTACATTTTGTTGAGCTTTTTAGACAAAACCTCAGTAATAATACTTCTGCTTTAGTGCTGACTAGATTATACAAGAGATATACTAGGAAAGGACATCTTTTAGTTGATAGGCATACTACGTAATGGTTGTAGGCCAGAATCTTGCTGGTATAAGTAAGGAATAAATCAATTGTTTTTTCTGATTTCTAAAGTTATAAGCTTTAAACCATACTTGCACGCTGGGAAACTGTGAAGAGACAAGCATGAACTATGTTCTGTGCTTAAGAAGTTCTTATCCATAACAGGTATGGTCTTTGTTATATATAAAGTAATTAGGTCTAGAAGAAAAGTAGAAGGGTAATGAAAATAGATGGAGCTATGTATGCGAACAGAATATTGCATTTGCTAGAGAAAAAATATGATAAGGACAGGAGACAGATGCTCCAGGGAAAACAGCTACTATTTACACTTGAATGCTCGCTAAAATCACAAGAAAATGGGAATTTTTAGACTTCTCCTCAAAATACACAGCAGCGTCATTACAACAACTGTGCTGTAAAAGAAAATAACAACAAGCTTCATGCCTGCTATTATTTATATAGATGCATTAGTAATGCTAAGTTTAACCTTGCTGATGCAGACTTGTTCCCAGTCTTCACCTATAAAAAGAGGGGGCCCAGTGTCTTTGTAGATAAATCCGGAGGAACGTGATTTTCTGTTCTCATGCAGTGGTCTTAAATCCTATATACGTCTAGCTAGATAAGCACAGCCTCCAGCTGTTGACCTTCAAGGGTGGTCATTTAGGCTTAGGCTGAGGTGACTAAGATGACCAGTTATAGGCTATTTCTTTGTATAACATGTTCACAACCCACCAGTGGCAGCCCCAAGCATCATAGCCATTTGATTTGAATTTTAATATTTATACTAGTTCCTGGAGCGTAGCTGGGATGCTTTTAATAAATCTATGTAGATATAAATAAGTATGACAGTTCCACTGTTGCTTGAGCTCTAGCTTGGCACTTTTAGTGATTATGTCTTCACTAAGTGACTTCCATAAAGAAAGTGCAGCAAGAAGGTATCAGTATACTGGGAGCAAGGTAGGTATAAATTTGTCGTCTGTCAGTGAGCCCTGTTTCTAGACTTACACTGTTCTCTTTCTTTCTCTTCATCTACTGCTTAAACCACTAGGTAGTGTGTGCTCATTTTGGGGGGAAATGCACACTATGGAGGGAAAAAGAGAGATATGATATCTTGTTGAGTGTCCTCTTTTCACACCTCTTTCTGAATTAAGTTCCAGTAAGGTATTGTAAAATGTTTATGTACCTTGAATATTTTTTTTTTCAGGCTAATAGGTCTCTGGAAAACTAGATGTATTTTCTCATTTTCTATCTCATAGTGCATGTTGGGAAATTCTTTCTTTTCCTGTGATGCCTTTCCTTTATAGTAAAAATCTTAAGTTTTTCTTAAACTTTTGTCTATTTTCTTAGACCAATTGAAACCAACTAAAAAAAATAATTACTTCAACAGTATTGGCTTTTTTGTAGAAAATGGAAAGGAAGGGAGGGTACCACCAACATTCTTGTGTAGCAGAAAAGCCATTTTGCCTCAGGAAAAATATCTGATGGAAAAATACCATCTAGATCTAACACAGACACACGAACAACTTCACACCAATACGAGGTTAGGAAAAAAAACCCTAAATATTACTTAAATAAGGTGTTTGTTAATTACATTTAAATTTTAACATGGCCTGCAGATATAGATGGAGCTAAACTTTCAGACCTTGAAGCAAATAGCCCTGCAAGTCAGATGAATTAATATCTCATCCTTTTCCTACTGATATTAGAGAAATTCTTGAGGTAAAAAGCCTCAATTCTGAAGAAAATTAGTTGTGACAGGTGCAAACAGTCCTGACTCATCCCTTCCTGTAAAGAGCGCCTTATTTCCTCACCTTCCTGGAGGTTAAATGAGGATGCATTTCTTGGACGGCTTTGGACTGTTCTTGAGGTAATATTTTACACTGCATGTTAATTAAAATTAAAAACCATACTTACCTGAAAAAAACAAAAATCCTGCAGTTAGCAGTGGATTAGCACCATAGTCTGCACAGCAGCTAGTGGGATCTTAGTGATCCCTTGCAGAAATGCAGATGATACTCTTGCTGAAAGCCAGCAAGACAGGTGACTCCTCCAGATGTGTCCATAAGGGTTTTTACCTCCCCATTCTGTACGAGTCTCCCTTCACTTTGTACAACCACAGTCTGCTGCAGAACAGTAGTATCTTTTTATTCTGATTTATTATTGCTTGACTGAATCCCAGAGGAAGGCTATGAAGCCACAGGTTTTACAAAATGAAGTGAATCACAAAAGAAACCACAATCAAGACAAAAACAAAATGAAAAATCAACCTAGCCTTTTCTTATGAAAGCTGTCTATTTGTAAATATTCGTAAGGAAAGAAGCCCATGTAAACCTCTGCTAACGGTCTTCCTCTGGGTGTACTTTTAAGTCTGCTGCCAGAATGTTAGCAATATGAAACTCAAAATGTCACAAAATGTCATGTCTGAAAATGTCACTGAGGAAAGAAATAGAGAAAAAAGGAAAGGGAAAGGGAAAGGGAAAGGGAAAGGGAAAGGGAAAGGGAAAGGGAAAGGGAAAGGGAAAGGGAAAGGGAAAGGGAAAGGGAAAGGAAAAGGAAAAGGAAAAGGAAAAGGAAAAGGAAAAGGAAAAGGAAAAGGAAAAGGAAAAGGAAAAGGAAAAGGAAAAGGAAAAGGAGGAAGGAAAAGAAAAGAAAAAAGATGGTGACCCCACACCAAAGGCAAATGAAATAAATATGCTTCACTGAGAGTGAACAGTGTTTTCTTGGGGGATATGATTTTATACATTTTGTATCCTATTAATTTTCATGGCATTGATGGAGAAATATTCAAACTGTGAGAGTGCTGAAGACAAATGAACTCATCAATTACATGTATGGGACAGTGGAGACCGAGTTTATTTCACCATTTCCAATTGCAATAAAACTGTAATTACTAACTCGTGGAATCTTCATGGAAATCTGCATTCATTACCACTTAATTTGAAGTCAATGATTGCTGTATGCTTAACTTTTCAGCCATCTAGCGCAGAGGACTAGGAGGCAGCTTAGAATAAAGCACTCTTTCTTTTCAATCCTCATAGCAGTTTTTTATCTGCACTGCTCCAACTAAGTTTTGCCTGTGACACTAAAAAGATTTGTTTTGGTTGAAGGGGTACAGAGAAATAAAAATGAATACATTTGCTCAGGGGCATAAGAATATCTACCCTTTAACTCTTCTGGTACGTGTGTGTCTGTCTTCCTTTTCCTTCAACACATACGAGGATGCATTCCCTCAGGAGGATTTTGCCATTACACTGAATACCTTATTTTGAGTGCAGTCTCACAGAAATTAGTAGATGACACTTCATATGAACCAGTCTAGCGTGTTATGGTTGTAGGGAGGTGCTGACACCAACCTGTTTCTTGCACACTTCTCTAACGTAAAAGAAGTACAAAATCCTTCATTACTTAGTTTCTTAAAATAAAGGATGAAAGAAGGAAGAAACATTTTGGAAAACAGTTTTGTGGTTTGACGTGTTTCCAAGGAAAGAAGTTTGTACTTCCCAGTTTTCTGCAGGGTGCAGACAAGAGCAACCTGCTCTTCCTTATTACCTGAGATCACAGAATCACAGAATCACAGAATGGTCAGCGTTGGAAGGTACCTCTGGAGATCATCTAGTCCAACCCCCCCACCAGAGCAGGGTCACCTACAGCAGTTGCACAGGATGGCATCCAGGCGGGTTTTGAATGTCTCCAGAGTGGGAGACTCCACAACCTCTCTGGGCAGCCTGTGCCAGTGCTCCACTACCCTCAAAGTAAAGAAGTTCCTCCTCATGTTAAGATGGAACTTCCTATGTTCAAGTTTGTGCCCGTTACCCCTTGTCCTATCACTGGGCGCCACTGAAAAAAGACTGCTCCCATCCCCCTGGCATCCTCCCATTAAGTATTTGTAAGTATTAATAAGATTCCCCCTCAGTCTTCTTTTCTCTAGACTAAAGAGACCCAAGTCCCTCAGCCTTCCCTCATGAGAAAGATGCTCCAATCCCCTAATCATCTTTGTAGCCCTTTGCTGGACCCTCTCCAGCAGTTCCCTGTCTTTCTTGAACTGGGGAGCCCAGAACTGGA
>NW_009647211.1:1284508-1293221 GCF_000708025.1 Charadrius vociferus
TGTCAGCCACCCCTCCCAGTTTTGTGCCATCAGCAAACTTGCTGATGGAATGCTCTATCCCTTCATCCAGGTCATTGATGAATATATTGAACAGGACTGGACCCAGTACTGACCCCTGAGGGACACCACTTGTTACTGACCTCCAACTAGACTCTGCACCACTAACCACAACCCTCTGAGCTCTATCCGTCAGCCAGTTCTCAATCCACCCCACTGTCCATTCATCTAACCCACACTTCCTAAGCTTGCCTGAGAGGATGACGTGGGAGATGGTGTCGAAAGCCTTGCCGAAGTCAAGGTAGACAACATCCAGTGCCCTCCCCTCATCCATCCATCTAGTCACTTCGTCATAGAATGCTATCAGATTAGTCAGACATGACTTCCCCTTAGTGAATCTATGTTGACTACTTCTGATAACCTTCTTTTCCTCCAGATGTTTTGAGATGACGCCTGGACCAAGCTGTTCCAACATCTTTCCAGGGATGGAGGTGAGGTTGACCAGCCTGTAGTTTCCTGCGTCATCCTTCTTGCCCTTTTTGAAGACTGGAGTGACATTGGCTTTCTTCTAGTCCTCAGGCACCTCATCTGGTCTCCAGGACCTATTAAAGATGAGGGAAAGTGGCCCAGCAACGACTTCTGTCAGCTCCCTCAGCACTCATGGGTGCATCCCGTCAGGTCCCATGGACTTGTGGGTATCCAGTTTACTTAATTGATCTCTAACTTGTTCTGCTTCAATCAAGGGAAAGTCTTGCTTCCTCCAGACTTTCTCTGTTACCTGCAGAATCTGGGACTCACGAGGCCTGGCCCGAGCAGTGAAGTAAATTCAATTTATTTACCATTAGTAAGACCTCAACTGTGGGGGTATATTTTCTTTATTTTGGTTGGCTTGAGAAAGATGTACAACTTTTTGAAGATGGTATGGATCAGTAAGAAAGATCTAAAAGATCTGGGTGAGAGAGATCAGGGATCTAAAATAAATCACTTCTGAGAGAAAGTTGAAGAGACTGAGATTGTTTAAACCCAAAGAAGATGAAAGAACAGAGGAGGAAAAACAAGAAGTCAGGCAAAGGCTGTTGCAAAGATCAGGAAGAAGAAATCTCCTTAAACTACAGCAAGAAAAATTTGTATAGGAATTTTCAGTGGGTTTGTATTTCAATTGGTAAAGGTAATAAAACAGTACAATAAATGACTTCGAAAGGCTGAGGAGTCTGTATCATGAAAAAAATTGTATAATTGATCCTACCTTTTGAACAGTGGAAAGAATAGCTGATCCCTTGGATCCTTTCCAGTCCTAATCATGTCAGGAAGACTTTTTTAATTCACTGCTATCCAGTGGTATGACTTTTAACCTCACATTTTGTAGACATATACTGTAAATATTTAGGAGACACCAGCTGTGAAGCAATGTAAGAGCAGCATATTCCCTCTGAAGTGACTTTGGTAGATAGTACAGTCGACTAAATGGATGGTTCCCTTATTGCTAGTACTTGTAATGGTTTGCGCTGTGGTTATTTATTCTTTCACTTAAAGCTTAAACATTGACTGGACATTGTTATAAATAAGTATCCTGTGAATGTAGGGTGGGTAATGAGACGTCACTAAGCCCTAGATCACACTTCTAGAAATATTTTAGATCTTCAACTCAAAAAAACCCACTGCCATGAAAACTTAGGGTAACAGTTTTGATATGGTCACTGTTAAAATACCTCAACAATATTTTGCTCTCTTTAAAGGTTTAGGTGGGGGAAACACGAGTGAGGTGGGAAGAATTGAAAATACTGATGGAATGTTATGATGTTCTTTCAAAACTTGGTATTAAATTATAATTGAGCTCTTATCTCTTTGTGTGAGTAATTTACAAGCAGAACTAAGTTTCCATTGAAGTTTATGGAAACATTCCTATTCGGGGTTTTTTTGGAGTGGACAGAGATGGTCAAATAATAGAAGTTCATAGAATTCATTTTTGGGTACAAAGATACAATAGGCATAAGTGAAACACATAACATTTACCTAGAAGAAGATGGATGACTTAAAAAGCTGGGCGTGAAGTTCTGAGCCCTGCCCGTTCACACTAACTTTTTCATTTGTTTTGAGTATGAAATAGATGACTGCAAAATCTGGCTGCAAAAGCAACTGTTGAGATCTTTCTGAATTTTGAAAGAATAGATATTATTCACAAATAGACTTCATGTATAGGAGACAGTGCTTTTCTCTCCTGACATCCTTGTGGAAAGCACTGAGGCTCTGCATGCTGTCAGTGGTACTTCTGAGGCTGTTCATCCCTCATATGTGAGATGCTTTTGACTGGTTGTTATGTCAAACGCTGTGATGTTAGAAGAGATACACGGTCTTTACAAGAAATTGGATTAGTTTAAAATCAATCATGGGCACCATCCAGAAACTTCATTAAAGTTGTAGAGCTGCTGCTTTTGGCAGAACCATTTGTTCCTGTCTAGAGGAAAACAATGCATATATGATATAATGAAGAGAAACAGAAGACAAAAGAACAATTAAGTACAAAAAGTTATACCTCCACGTAAGCTCAAGAACTGAGAAAGTACAGGGCGTGAAAAAACTTTGCTAATGTAATAAATGTTGCATTATCATCAAAAAAAATGCAATACACAAAATTAACACAAACAGAATTACAAAGTTAGATGTTACATTTGCATATTAATTTAATCACACCAAAGCATATCTTACATGGAAAAATCCAGCTGGAAATGCTTGTCTTATGGTCTGTGTTTTTCTGAATTTCTGTAGGGCAACAGTGCTTTCTTCTATGTTGAAAGCAAGGGAAGAAGCAGGAAAATATGTAGCCTGATGCTTTTATTCTTACATATATTTTAGACATTTAAATCCGTAACTGGTAACTTGGTCTTAACTGGTTAAAGCAATTTGACATGAAGTTCAATTTTCATGTTCTGCACAATCTGTACAATGTCCCTCTGATGCCTCAGCCTTCACATAATTCTTGTGTAGTTTTCAGCAACTTTCCCTGACACTCAGGTAGTCAATCTCCTTCCCTGTCTCTTTACCCCTGTTTTGCCAAAAAATTGTGGGAAGTAAATGAAAAATAATGAAGCAGACATGCAATCTTTTTTTTTTTTTTTTTTTTTTTTCCCCCTAGAATTACAGGTGGATCACACAGGCTTCCTGGCTATTTCCTTTCTCTACAGAATTTACCCCACTAACACATATCTCGTTGTCTCCCTACACACAGTGCCTCTTTAGCTTAGCATACTACAGCTCATACCCATTTATTTCCTCCCTTTCTTCACTTGAACTTGGTCTAGTACTGCAGTCCACCCAGTTCACTGACACAGCAATCCTGTTTGTATTGCAGTAGGCTGAAGGGTGCACACTTAAGTTTGCACCATGGAAGATTTGTCAGGAACTTTTTCATTCTGGTTTTATAAACCAGAATGAGGCAGGATAAGATAACAAGAAGGAGGGGGGAAAGAGAAAAAAAAGGAGAACATGCAGCTGAGAAGCAACTCTTCTTCCTTAATATTAGAAATCTCTTCTCTGATGCAAATCCATGAAGTGGCAGAAATGTCTTTTAAATCTGAACAATCTGACTGAGGATTTAGTAAACAACCTGTGTAGCAACCAAGCAAGAGTCTGTTGAGAATAAGCATGGACTGTACAGTCTCAGCAATGATAGACTCAACAGTCACTGAGGTTACTTAGTGCACAAAAAAACTATCCTCCAGAAGTGTACTACTGTAGTAAAGATGTTTCAGGCCAAAACCAGCTGTTCAGAACAATCTGCTTTGTTAAAATACGCTCAGAGCAAGTAGGGGATTAGGGCTAGCCTTTCTCATGTTGCCTAGCCCTCCCACTTTTCTTGAAAGTTACACTTGAAGTAAGGACTTGCCCTAAACAAACTTCGATAATGGGATGGCCTACACAGCACCAGGCCTGCTGGCATCAGATGGGATACACTTTTGTACAAAGGGAAGAGGGTCTTTGCTCACAAGTTAGTGGGGCACATTGACAGAGCTTTGAACTGGGCTTGAAGGGAGAGGGGGATAATATCAGGCTTGCCTGTGACATGCTGTGGGATGACACACCAAGGTTAGAGATGAGGTGCTAACAAGGGCCCTCAGCCTATTTCTCTGACATGTGCTGGCTACACTGCAGCACACTTGATGTCTTAGAGAGATGAGCCAGGGGCTCCTGAAGTAACAGGAACCAACAGGGAAACACTATGGAATTACTTCAAGGGAATCAAGGGGTATTCCTGTCCTGATCCAGTATCAGGAAGGTTTCATTATAGTCCCAAGGACGACATTAAGACGCTGAAGTCAGTCAAATGTCATACAATCTTTTGCTTAATTCTCTTAACAAACCGTGAAGGAATGGTGAAAAAGAGAGGCGAAGGGAAGGCGAAGGGGAAAGGAAAAGTGGTAAGGAAGAAAACTAAGAAAGAGGGAAAAGGTTCGCTACTACCACCCCGAGTCCAACAGTTTTCTGCTGATTCTGTCTGAAGTCTTCAACCGTTACACATTTCGCACAGTCCGGGTTCCGGGGAGGTGCACGGCAGGGAGGGGAGGAGAAAGGAAGAACAAAGGCATGCCAAAAGGTGTGTGCTCCTTTTGTATAGGGATCTTGCTCATGTGCAGATCGGCTGGAAGCACTGCACTCCTGCAAGCCTCTTCCTGCTTTTTTCGTGCCCTTGGTCCCTGCGCAGGTGATGGAAGGTGAAGAAGACTGGCCTGGATCAACTGAGAGCCTTGGCTGGAACTCAGGACAAAAAACAGAGTTTATGACCTTTGGAAGAATGATCAGGCCACTCAAGGGGACTATAAGAAGGTTATGAGGGAGAAAATTAAAAGGGCCAAAGCCCAACTAGAACTTAATTTGGCTACTGCAGTAAAAGATAATTACAAATGTTTCCATAAATACATTAGCAATGAAAGGAGGACTAAGGAGAATCCCCATCCTCTGTTGGAGGCGGTGGGAAACAGTGACAAAGGATGAGGAAAAGGTTGAGGTACTTAATGCCTCCTTTGCCTCAGTCTTTAATAGTAAGACCAGTTGTTCGCAGGGTAGCCAGCCTCCTGGGCTAGAAGACAGGGAGCAGAATGAAGCCTCCATAATCTAAGGAGAAATGGTGAGTGACCTGTTACACCACTTAGACATACACAATTCTATGGGGCTGGATGAGATCTACCCAAGGGTATTGCGGGACCTGGTGGATGTGCTCACTCTCCATCATTTATCAGCAGTCCTGGCTAACTGCGGAGGTCCCAGTTGACTGGAGTTTAGCAAATGTGACGCCCATCTACAAGAAGGGCAACAAGGAGGATCTGGGGAATTACAGGCCTGTCCTTCTGACCTCAGTGCTGGGCAAGGTTATGGAACAGATCATCTTGAGCGCCATCACATGGCTTGCACAGGACAACCAGGTGATCAGGAGCAGTCAACATGGGTTCATGAAAAGCAGGTCCTGCTTGACTAATCTGATCTCCTTCTATCACAAGGTGACCCACTTGGTGGAGGAGGGAAAGGCTGTGCGTATTGTTTCCCTGGACTTTAGCAAAGCCTTTGACACTGTTTCCCACAGCATTCTCCCGGAGAAACTGCCTGCTCATGGCTTGGATGAGTGTACTCTTTTCTGGGTAAAAAACTGTCCAGATGGCTGGGCCCAAAGAGTTGTGGTGAAGGGAGTGAAATCCAGTTGGTGGCTGGTCACAAGTGGTGTTCCCCAGGGCTGAGTATTGGGGCCAGTTCGGTTTCATATCTTTATCAACGATCTGGACAAGGGGATCGAGTGCACCCTCAGTAGGTTTGCAGATGACATCAAATTGGGCAAGAATGTTGATCTGCTGGAGAGTAGGATGGTTCTACAGAAGGATCTGGACAGGCTGGATCTATGGGCTGAGGCCAATGGTATGAGGTTCAACAAGGCCAAGTGCCGGGTCCTGTACTTGGGTCATAACAACCCCATGCAGCGCTACAGGCTTGGGGAAGAGTGGCTGGAAAGCTGCGGGGCAGAAAAGGACCTGGGGGTGTTGGTGGACAGCTGGCTGAGTATAAGCCAGCAGTGTGCCTATGAGTCCAAGAAGGCCCACAGTATCCTGGCTTGTATCAGAAATAGCGTGGCCAGCAGGAGTAGGGAAGTGATCGTTCCCCTGTACTGGGCACTGGTGAGGCCTCTGAGCAATAAGGTCTCCCCTCAGCCTCCTCTCCTCCAGGCTAAACAGGGGTTATTTAGCCTGGAGAAGAGGGGGCTGAGGGGAGACCTTATCGATCTTTACAACTACCTGAAAGGAGGTGATAACGAGGTGGGAGTTGGTCTCTTCTCCCAAGTAACAAGTGATAGAACAAGAGGAAATGGTCTCAAGTTTCCCAGGAGAGGTTTAGGATGGATATTAGGAAAAAAATTCTTCACCAAAAGTGTTATCAAGCATTGAAACAGGCTGCCCAGGGAAGTGTTTGAGTCACCGTCCCTGGAGGTATTTAAAAGACGTTTAGATGTGGCGCTTAGGGACATGGTTTAGTGGTGGACTTGGCAGTGTTAGGTTAACAGTTGGATTCAATAATCTTAAACATCTTTTCCAACCTAGACAATTATATGATTCTATAATTCTTGGCAGTGTTAGGTTAACAGTTGGATTCACTAATCTTAAACGTCTTTTCCAACCTAGACAATTATATGATTCTATAATTCTTTTTCTACACCTGCAAGAGCTAACATTTTTTTTGCTATCATGGCTGCTTGTATGAGTGTGCAGTCCTGTTTTGTTTGGTCTAGCTGTGCAGCCTTAATAAGCATCAGTCATTGACATAATGGGTTCAAAGCATAATTTCAAAAGTAATGCACTGAAGTCTTTCTCTTAGCAGAGCAAAAATCTAATTTTTTTTAGTCTTTATGTTGATATTTTTTAAAAACAGAAACGTATGTGTTCTTTCCTTCAATTTCCTTCAATACTTGACTGAAATAAAAATAAAATATAACCACTACTGTTTTTTTAATCAGCAATAATGATTTTTGAAAATTTTTTTTTTTTTTAATTAGTGATTCTAAATTAATTCTCTAATCTGTTTTCATTTTTTACTCAGATTATAAATTTCTACAGGTCTCTTAGTAGGGTAATCTCTCTGCAGTACTTCGTGATTTACACCAGAGAAATTTTACTCTGGTTTAGAATAATTCTTTATTAATAAGTTATGGTAAGAAATTAATAATCCTGGCAAAAGGTGGGATGAGAAATCTGCATGCTGCTGAGACTGCTTCCTAATTTTTGGTCTGTTACTTGACACCAGTGCCATGAGAACTGTTCTTTCATTAAGATTAGGAAACACACTATTTCAGTTCTAGGATTCTGTTTTCCCTTTTTATGTTAGGTTCTCAAAGCTTTTACAAAACCATTTGCCATTTGGTATCATTTGTCATTGATATAATCTTTTGGGTTTAGTGTATGTGAATCATTTTTCAAAGCCTGGCTCAAGAAAGCTGACTTTTTTTTCTAAGAAATGCCCATGGGCAATGGGCTGACTCAACATGCAACATTCATAAGATTGCTGTCTTATATGAGAATCAGTGTCCTTTTGTTTTAAACAGTCTCAAGCTCAACTTTAACAATACAGTTATATTTAGTTAGTAAGCATTTAAAAATGTTTAGCAGCAGATCAGAATGTGGGGTTTTTTTTTGTGTTTTGCACAGCACACTAATTCATATTCTTTTTCTTTTTACTAATTAGAGTAATCATTTGCTGCCAAGTGAATGCATTTATTTAGAAATCTAGGGGTAGGTAGAAATATAACCATGATAACTACACTAAATGCAGAGGCATGTGCAAAACTAAATTGCCTCAGTTTAAGCAGTAGAAACATCCTGTTTCCAAGCTGGCATAAGAATATGCACTGCTCAGACTTTCCCCATGTAATTTAAGCTTTGTATCTGGGTGTCAAGCTAATGGTCCGGAGAGGACTGGCTTTAAGCACTGGCAAAGGAGGCAGGATGCAAACTGCCTGCTGAGCTCATGCCAGCAGAAGTGGAGGCTGCCTGCTGGAGCAGTGCCTCCTTTCCCAACCACTGAGTCTCCTTTCTGCATGTAAAACCCTCTTGCTTATCCCCAGAAGAAGACCTGAGCACCAATTTGTGTCTCACTTCCGTTCCTCTTCAACAATCCTTTCCTCTTGCTGCAGGACTGCCCTTGGCTCCATCTTCTCCCTTTCACTCCATCTGCAAAACAAGGGAAAAGAAGAGTGATGTCTCTGCTGTGCTGCCACTCAGTCTCCAAAAAACCTTACTGACGCTTTCCATCTCTCAGGTAGAAGCAAGCCGAGCCCTCCCGGATTCTCTGTCCTGCATGAAACTTCTCCAACAGCCAAGCAACAAGTTTCTATTTCTTCTCCAACATGATACCAGCAGTGCCACAAAACAGGATTTTATTGATACGGTGGACTTTGAAACTGACAGGATTCTTTTCAAGCAGTTCAGTGATCACTGGATTATGTTGTTAGTAATTTGTGGAGTAGATTGCTTGATGTATACATTAGGTTGGATACAGTTTTTACTTTAGCTACATGTTATAAGGGCACTTTACTTGACTACACTGCCTATTTTGATTACACCTTAATTATAGACTATTATCTTCCTCTTCCTTACTATATTTTTTCAAGTTCTCTGATGTGAAGTCCTGTTACATTTTGCCTTGTAAAGCAATATTTTGCCTTTCAAAAGTTTAATACCTGCTG
>NW_009647211.1:1293231-1386331 GCF_000708025.1 Charadrius vociferus
TCAAAGAAGTTCAGAGAAAGGCAATAAGAATGATCAAAGGCATTAAATACTTTCCAAAAGAAGGATGAATGGGTAAGCTAGGAGCTGATCTGGAGAAGAAATAGTGGAGGAGTATAACACAGAAGTCTACAAAGACCTTGGAGGACTTGGATGGGTGTCTGTCTTCTGGTGTGGGAGCAGAAGGAAACAAATGAAACTAGGTTGAGAAAAAATGAAAAGCAGTAATTCCTCATGCAGTGGGTTACTGAATTATGAAAGTTTTTGTTCAGGATGTAGTGGACTCTGGGAGTTTGTGGTCTCCTTAGCTCAAGGTGAGCTAAGGAGAAAAAATCCATTGGTGGCTATTAAATACAGCTAACTATACCCTTTCCAGGAAGGCACTGAAATGTAAACAACTGGAAGCTGAGGAAGTAATAGCACCAAAATTTATCCTATATGCTTGCCCTGTTCTTATTCCACATGTAGGGAATAAGGGGGGAAGCCATAACTTCAGTTATGAGGAGAAGTTACTAATATTTGAGCCCATTGGGACATCTTTATGCTTTTGTGACAAGTGAAAATATTAAATAAGCGACAACATCTACCTAAAATTTTCAGTTCATTTTTTCAATTCCAGCAAAATTGTTACATTTAACTAAAAAAACACTTTGAAGTATCTTTAGTTCAACTGTTGTAGACAATGAAATTCTCCAGCCAAAACCAGCAACAGATATTAAGTAGATGTTACTATAGAAAAGACTGTAGAATTAATAATGTTGGTTAGTAACTCAGCTGCTTACAGTTGCATGAAGTATAGAGAAAGATTTGATAATATTTCTTAGTTGTAGCTTGTGTTTAGAATATAGCCACATCTTCAAGTGTCAATCACTAGTGTTTGTTGGCATACAGGAATAAGTAGGATATACCTTCCTCTTCATTAAACATTCTGATTACTTTTTTCAGATTTCATTATAAGCTTGAAGACAAGGCAGCTCTTGTAGATAAATCTTGTGTAGAAATAAGTCAACCACTTTTGTGCAAAATTATTTTCAGTAAAACAATAAAACATTTGTCATTATTCATTCAAGAAACTCATTAAATTGCATTGCCAAGGATGAGCTAATTAAAACCAAAATTTGCAGGGTAAACAATTACAAAACTGTCCACGAAACTCTTTTAAAAATTATTACGTGAAAAAAATATGTGTGTAAATTATTATCGACATATTATTATTCTTTAGGTCCTGGAAGATTCACATATTTTCACTTATGTTAGTCTAGAACATTTTCATAACCTTAATCCTACTACATTAACATCATGTAAAGACTTACACGTGCAACTTCATTGCACTGCAAACAGTGGATTTGTTTGTGGTTCATAAAGTTCCATAAAGTTTGAAGTTTTCCAGACTCATCACCCAAATTAATATTGTTGACAGCAAGTAACATGCCTGCCTTTAAAGCAGCGGCAATTGAAATTCTTGGAAGGGCATGTGAGAACCATTCATTCCCGAAAAGGCAGTGATTTTTGGTAACAATCTGCATATTCAAGTAAGTTAAACCGCCAGCAGAGACATGAGAACAGAACAAGAACATCCCATGTGGAGAGCAGGATTAACAGAAAGAATTCAGATCTTCCCTTTGATTTTAAGGGAAGATCATTGGATCAAACTGAAGAATGCTTAACTATGGCATGATCTGCTCTGTATTAAGAAATTAAGGATTTTTTCTTTTTTTTTTTGGTAGGCATGTTAATGTTTGATAAGTTGTCCAAAGATTATGCTGAATGATCAGTAAATTTACCATGAACTGCTGAATGCCCTGATGTTAGCTCAAGGGGAGAAGAGAAGAGGAAAAGAGCTGGGGGAGATGTAGAATTGCCAAGGAGATTACACATGTTCACAGAGCATCTGGGAGAATTTACAAGTGAAATACTGCAAGTAAGATGTGAGGAAAATTCCTATTCTAGAGTTCTGTTCAACAAGCATCCTGGCATGTGGAATCACATGAATACGTGTTTGATCAGCTATGTACAATGTTACTCAGTCTCAGTGAAGAAATGTGAGGTGTCTGCTAGAATGACCCTGCCAGAATTATCCTCAATTATGCCTGAAAATAGACCTCCTTACTTTCACTTTGCAGTTTGCTTTTTCACACTGAAATTCAAACCAAAATTTGTAGCTTTCTGATAAATGCACAAAAAATATTGGGTTTTGTTTATAACCACTTTTTTTTTTTTATATTTGGATTCATCACTTCCAGAGAAAGGAATTATTTGTGTTTGATGGATGAAATGAAATACTATGCAGACACCGAGAGAAAAATCAATATGTATTTCTAGCATTGCAAATAGATAGTCAATCAGCAAATTTTAAATACAGTTTCAGAAAGAGAAAAACAAGAAAAGAAAAAACAGGTTTTGAGTGTACCTGTAGACTTCTCTAGTTTTCTACCTAAGACTTTCTACTCATTTCTCAACTGTGGAAAGCAGTTGCGATACAAATTTTTCCTGAGTACTACCTCTCAGAATTAGCTTCCAGCACCAGGGTGTGGAGCTGGATATGCAGCACTCGGGCGTGGTAGACTTCAGGAATATACAAAATAGGCGGTCCACTTACCCCGTATACAAGAAGTTCAGAAATTTTATTCTAGATCTCGGAGAGTGGCATGATCCTCCGTGACCAGAAAGTCTTGCCTTGACTGCTGTGGTGAGGCAGGATACACTTCACTATAGAGTCAGGGCTCAGTGGTGGCAGGATGACTGCAAGTTCCCCCTTATGGGGAATTTCGGTTGATTGACTGGAGCAAGGGGAATCAATCAGCAGATCCACTTTGGAGAGCACAGCTCAATCTGTAATTCTGTAATATATCAGGTTTGGAAGTGAAACCGCCTTAGGACAAGTTCTGTCTTCTTGTCTTGTGTGTTTTGATGCAAAAATGACAGTTTACATTTAAGTAGCTGCTGTGAAAATCAACCTCCTTCATGTATTTAATAAAAAAAGTTACTACAGTCACCACTGAAATCTGAAAAGGTTCTTCTGAAATTTTTCAGATTACCTTTGATGTAACTTTGAAAGAAGCACAGTCATAGGATGCTCAGGATTTTTTTAAGCAACATATGATTTTTACCTGATCTATTAAATATGGGTTAACAGTTTATTATACTGTAGTATTTGTAAAATATTTCTGTAGTTTGTTTACTCGCAGAGTGAAGGCAGGTTTGATAAGGTGGTAATAAACAAATTATCACTACAAATATTATTTGTTTATTATTGTTTTATTTAAACTAGTCGTGTTAGATTCACATGTGGAGTGTGGCAACTGTAGCGATTATGGTGCTACTATTCTTAATTTATCCAGATTCCAACTGTTGTAAAGAGATAAATAGAGAAAATATTTTGTAGCCATCAGTAACAACAAAAATAATCACCAAAAGGATTACTGGAGCTCATCCAGAAGAATGTTCAAATTACTTTCAGTAGACTGTCAGAAGTAAAGCATTATGCAATCAGGAGAGATCTTAAAAATTGCAGCATATGACCACAATTCTAGAAAATAATTTTGTTGCTCTGAAATATTGAAATACAAGCTCTTATACCACTTTGTAGATTGTATGCCACAAGAAAGATCACCTGAATGCAAACCTAATGGTTCATTTCTGTTTTTAAATGTGTTATGTTATATAACACTTAGGCTTCTTTTTCCAAGCCACCTTTGGTTTGGAAAACTTCTGTTAGTTTGAAGCCTCATGTCATCACATAGACTATCGATGTTAAACTATTTTTAAGAAGCCAGAAGATTTCAGTAATACCACAATACTGGAATGATCTCTTTCAGGAAACATGTGCCTTATGGTCTACATACCACTATTTATTTTACAGAAAGATGCTTTTAGCAGCAACAGTAAGAAAATAGGCGTCTTCTACCTTCAAGCAGAAAACCAACACAACTTTATGAATATATCTAGGATATAGTTTTGGTTAATATGAGTAGTTCTGGTCAGCAAATTGCTCTTTACTCTCTAAAATGTGTTTTACTAATGAAAACTTTTAAAGTTGAAAAGTGAAAAAAATACTTCTTTGCACTTAGATTAAATCAAGTACTGTATCCAGCATTTGAAATCTATTTTGGATAGAGATTGATGGAATTAAGAATACTTCTAAAATTAAAACCATATTGAGGATTATAGATTGGGAATGCTGTTTGCTGGACACTCTTGTGCCTCTGGAAAGCATTCAGTTTTGGACTTGGAGGACTCACAGAACATGACAAAATTTTTGGTCTTAAATGATTGCTTAAATGAATGCTTGCTTAAATGAACACTTGCATATTTTAGGATTTTTCTTTACTGGTTTGTTTCTGCTAATATGACAACCTGTTTTGCTTCCTATAAACACAAGAGTGGAAATGCAGCTTCAAACTCTGGCAGGAAGCTTCTTCCAAATTCAAAATGTCTATTTTGAACAGTGAGTACAAAGCTCATCTGACAGGCACTGAGGACCCATGTGAGACACACTGCCTGTATGAGCACAAGCTTCTGCTTTCACCTTGAGCAACTCACTCAATTTCATATTGACATATTTTTATCTTAAGTAGCTTAAGGTGCTGACTGCTGTTGTTTGATATCCAAGTTGATCTTGAATGTGTGGTATTACAAGACTTCCTGTACTGATGCAAATAAACATGTCAAATAGATTGGAAACATTCAGATAATTGTACACAAAAGAAGGTATTAAGTACTAGGAGCTGGCCATCTGAATCATTCATCTGCCTGCTTAGATCTTTAAATAACTTAATGTATCTGGCCTTAACTGAAGATGGTGGCATTGGAAAAATGTGAACTGAAGTGCAACGCTTTTGCTTAGAAAAGATTCATTACCAAATTGAAATGCAACAAACTCTAGGACTGCTGCCTGGACAAATGTCATAGTCGTACTGTAAATCAAAGTAATTCTGGAACACTTTTTTAAAAGGTCATATAGTGCTTGTAAAGGAAAATGTTTTCTCTGGAAAGGAAATTGTGACCAATGATATTACCTATTATTGCCCCTGCCCATACTCTATGCATGGAGATTTTAAAGTTAAAATATAAAATAATTGCAATGTCTCATTTTTCACACAGTGATAACTATGTGGACAAATGTTGCCTTTGTGACAAATATGTCAGTCTCTTTGTTTTTATTTTGCATTGCCTTATCTATTCAGTTGGTGTCCTTCCACTATTTTGGGATGCAAATCCTCCAAATAAATAAATAAAAGATAGGCTCTATAACAGTCCCAGAAGACAAATATTTAATAAATTGTTTAAAAAATACTAAGATAAGAAAAAGAGAAAATATATCTTCGTGGAAGAAAATGTGAGAAAAGGGCAACAGAACAGGAGAAAAAAAAGTGACTGGAAAACAAACTTGTTAAGAGACCTCTGCAAATAATTTCAGAAAAAGTTGCTATTTTCCTTTTTTTCAGTGTTACAATTTTGAAGACAGTTTTGCATCTGTGTTCTGGGGAGCAAATGAGAAATCTTTATATGGAGTTAGTCTCATGGTTCTAATAATTCAACCTTTAAAAGGAAACGTGAGTATTGTTTTGGTGGCTCTGTTTCATCTCCTCTGAGAGGCATTAGTACACCAGCTGGAGGAAGTGTAGATGTTCTCTTTGAATCTATTTTCCTTCCTGGAAGGAAAAGAACATTGCATCTATTGGATGGGTGTGATTCAGCAATGTTGATGTAATTGCAGTCTATATATCTGAAAAAATTTTGCTTTTGCAATCAGAATTATAGCCGCCTTCAGTTTTTTTTTAGATAATGCAGGTGCCTACAGTGAAAGTAAGCAAGGAAAGCATTTCAAAGCAAGTTGTCTCTGCATTTCATATTATTGGCCTAACTTAGCTCTGGTTAGCTGGCCAAAAATTGTTGTGGGTCGGTTTGGGTTTTTTTATCAGCTCAGCAAGACAACCTGTTATGTTGACATGAATATCTTTACACAGTGAGGCACAGAATACTTTGTCTTCAAAAAGATGCCTCAGAGAAAATAAAACTCGCATTTTTCTGCGATGAACCCTCCAGTGCCTGAACTAGCCTGTGCCTTCTGGCTCTCAGATTTGTTGGCAGCTCTCTGACTGGACACTCGGTGAAATGCCATATTTCAGGCAATTATAATGAAAAAAACTCCACCCCAAAAGTCAAAAGGGAATCAGATGTGGCTGTGAAGCCTGTTGCTGGATGGCAGCAGGCAGGCTGCTGGGGGCTCCCGTGAGTGCAGCGTGCAGGCAGCGTGCAGGCAGCGTGCAGGCAGCCACCCAAGCTCCTGTGTGCACTGTTTGTACAAAGCACCGCAGACTGCCCCGCTGAGCTCCAGAGGCGGATAGTTTTTTGTGTGTAAATGAGAGGTCTTTCATCTTTCAAGCCAGTACAACAACCCCTTCTGTTGAGAGCAAACACAGGGAGTCAGCCAGCGCTGAGTTAATTACAGAAGAGCTTCGGCTCTTACTTTAGAGAGACAAAGATCTGACGTTGCTTCGATGCACTTCTTCCCCGGCACTTCAGTGTCATGAGTTCATGTCCCAGCTGGGGCCTCCGTCTCTTGGTGAGACTGTTTTCTGGAACTTGGCATTCTTGGTGCTAAAAGCAATTATTACAAAGGGGGAAATTCAATCAGGAAGGCAAGAACTATAAGGCAAAGCGCTGTGTGGTGCCTGTTTGCTGATTCATAACTAAGGATAGGAATTAAATAGTAGGTTGGTTTAGACTCTACCTTTCCCAGCAGCTTGCCTCTAAGGCAGCTGTTGCGGTGTCTTGTGGGATGAATTAAAGGGGGAAGGAAATGTGACAATAAAAATAATAACAGCAAAAAATGTCATGGCTGGTTTGTCTTTTAAGGAAATGTCACTTCTTTCTCTTGGGTTACATATATTTTTCAATTGCTTTTATGTTAAGAGAATCGAAATTTTATACATCAGAGTAGCTACAGATTTTAAATTTAGTATTTTAAAGGTGGATTTAGACAAGAAATGAATAATGGAAAACTATGTTTCATATGTATAAAACTAATAAATCTCATTTATTCCTATTTCTTACTGTTCATAAGATGCTAAGGCTTTTGGATGTCAGCCATGAGTCTGAACACTTGCAGGATTGAAACTGCAGACACATTCTCATTGCGCATAGTGGATTATTGCAGTGGGAATAACTTCTGAGGGAGAAATATAAATGTGTGTGTGTATCTATATATCTAACTTCTAAAGGTTCTGTTTTGTTTTAATAGAGTGCCTTGCAAAAAAGGGACTTTTGACACTGCTGGTCAGGGAGGGAGTACTCTTTGTAGTTCCACACTGGATGTGTTATGTGCATGAGTACTTTTAGACATTTAAGGTTAAAAATTAATGGTTAAGATTTATGTAGCCACCCATTCAGAATGTGTAGTGTTTGAAAATTAAAATGTAGGGTCTGCAAGGTATCTCTAACGTAAACTCAAAACTGCACCAGGTAACCAGATCATACAGACAGAAAGCATGATGTTTCCTAATGGAATAGACAGACCTTCTTATCTGTCCTTAAAACACTATAAAAAACTGTCAGAGCTATACATCAGGCTATTCAGTGCCTGACAAAATATTCTGTTCTTGTTTTCAGTTGTCAGCCCAGGACAAGAAAAAACAAAACAATGAAAAGAAAGAGCATCACTCACACCAATTAGGAACTATTTAGCTACAATCCTTTTATCTGTTTAACAGCCTGATGCTACGGGGTCTCTTTCCACCGACACATGCATTTACACAGGTAGCATCTGTAGTGCCAATAGCAGTGATGTATGTTAATCCTCAAAGCGCTGACAGGAGACCAGACCACAGACTCCAAACTGTTACTCTTCGCAATGAGGGAGTCAAGGCAGCTCCACTGAGTTCAGAAATTAATGAAACAAACAGCTGTTGGAAACACAACACACTTGTAGTAGCTCCAAGGATAATACTGTTCTCAAAAGACAGTCAGTAAATCCTCAAGCGTTAAATCAAGAAATTTTGATGGTTTCTAAAAGGTAACCAATCATTTATGCTCTGACCCTGACTACTGTTTTCATTTATTCTTTTGCTTAATTTAAGACCTTTAACCATTTTGACTTAAAAATAATTAGTGACAGTTAGACATCATGACTAAAATTTGTTAAGATATTTTGATCTCATTCCAATGCAATTTCTCACTGGAAGGTGTGAGAGCTCTAGAGTTCATAAATTTGCAGAAATGGATTTTGTGGAAAATTAGGTTTTATTCTTAGAATCCTACTACTGGAATTTACATCCATATATAGGGATCTTCATTTGTTTATTTGTTCCTACAAAGACAAATGTGTAAATGCAACCCATCTGCACCTAGGAAGGCTGAAACAGCACTGGACATATAAAAACAAAATAACAATTTGAGTTGCATTTTCAGATCTTTAAGTCAATCTGTTATTTTTTTAATATTTGGGTTTATTCAGAATGTCATGGATCTGTGAATACTTTTCCATTTCCCTAACTTTCTGTGAAGATGAGTAGTCAGGGTAAATTTGGGAGCACCACCCAGCATTTCCGGAGTTGTGTGCATTATGCCTTAAGCCTACTGGTGGGAACAATACACCGAGTGACTCATGCAGCATCATCCAGTGGGCAAAAGGAATATGGTAGTGTAAAAACTGAGAAGTTTAAAATTCCAATCCTATGCCTTAAGTATTAATGAATCTACAAAAAAAATACAGCATTTATACCTTTTTAACAAAAAAATTTTTTGGACAATTTTACCAGCCGGTGAAAGGAACTGAAGCTTCATTTTCTTTTTCTTCCTTTCTTTTCTTCTTTTTTTTTTTTTTTAAATGAGCTTTTAGTCAGGATTTTGTTTATTTCTTACAAGACAAAAACTGGTTGGATGCAAGAAGGACAATAATTGCATTAGATTTTTTTGTGTCTACTAATTAGCTGATGAATGTTGAACATACCAAGCTATTGCTACATTTTACACCATCTGCAAAAGTCAAATCACACATCGTACTTGTTGCAGGCTCCAGTGATTATATCTTGATACAAGGTGAAACCGTACCTCTTTAGGGAAAAGCATAATAGAATATTTCAGTGAAAAGTAATGCAAAACAACTGTATATTTCTGTTTCAGCTGAACAGGAAGAAAAATGAGTATCTATGTCAGAGACAAGTTTTGGGGGCTAATCTGGAACTGATAAAAGGGGAAAACAAGGAACAGGAATGACTTCAGAATAGCAAGTCGAACCCAGCACTATTGCTGTATGACCTCTTTTTGTACACTGTTAAAGTTTTTCCCCCTTCCCACTGTTCCTTCTCCTGTACAGTTCCACACCCTCTCAAACAGTGTTACATGCTGGAAACAGATTTTGCAGAGCCTTATAATACCTGAAACTAAGAAAGTTTTTTAATTCTGTCCATGGTTTACCATAATGATTCTGTTTATATTTGTAAGTAAACCAGCACTGTTGTTCAGGATACCCTATTGCTCCCCATTTCAGGTGTTCATCGACAGTGATGACTTCTGTTCTTTGATATTGCCAGGCTAAGTGAATGACACTCTTTAATGTCCTTTTCCTAGACAGGTGCCTCTCCTGGTTGTCTTTTTAGTTCTTCTTCTTCTACTCTGCATTCCTCTTTCTTGAGACAGGTAGCCAAAAATAAGTTTCACGTATTTTTTGTACAGTGGCACTTCTTCCTGAATATAACTGATACAATACAGAAATGAATTTGCTTATATGTAGCTGTTCTTCACTAGCAGCACACATTTAGCCTGTGTCTGATGAAAACAACATTTTCTTTTGTTTCTAGAGTCACTTTCAAGTCATGAGAACCCAGTTCACTGCTTAACCCCCCTGAGTCAGAAAGACAGAAATCTTTGTATTGATCCCAAGTCTCCATCCCAAGTCTCTGCATTTCAGCATGTTTCTGCATCTCCAATCCTCCAGACCACTTTTCTTTCCTTACTGCACCCTAATCCTTCTCTGTATTTACAGTGCCTCCCAGATTTGCAATGCACCTTTCTATGGCCCTGCATTTTGTGCAAAAATCATTAGTGAAATTATTATTAATGAAAAAAAAGGTTACTCCCACAGTGAACCACTAAAGAACTTCACTAGCATCCTGGCTCAATCCCAGCTGATCCATTTACAGTACAAGGGATTGCTCTGTTTCATTTCATAATTTTCTTTTGCTACTGTCTGTCCTACCAAAGGAAATAACTTTTTTATGGGACACTACATCAAAAAGTCCAGCCAGATAAGAGACACCCTGTTTTCCTTTTCTAGAAGTTTATTAAAAAATATGATAACCCACCTACTCTGCTAAACTGCTTAGAATATTTTCCCAAGTTCCATCTGAATCATTTGCCATTCTTTCAAAATTGGACTTGATCTTTTATATAACATCAAGATCAGATTAGAGGATTTGTCTTGGTTCCTTTTTGTTTTGTTTTCTTACATAGAGACACTATGTTTGCAATGTTCTAGATGTAGTGAGCATTCCTTATCTTAAGTATTTATTCAGGAATCTTAATTGTCAAACCAAACACTTAGATATGGAAAAGTCAATGACAGAAAGAATTTAAGAGATCAGGCAAATGAAAACAGTAGTTTCACAAACACGTGTCTTTTAACGACATAGCAAGGAAGAACATTGTGGTAACGTGATTGAGTTGAAGATGTCTTTGCTTATTGCAGGGGGTGTTGGACTAGATGACCTTTAAAGGACCCTTCCAACCCAAACTATTCCATGATTTTATGATTCTATATAAGTGTTAGCAGACACTGATGTTATAGAAAAGACAGGAATAAAGTGGAACAAAGGCTTAGGAATAAAGTGGAACACAGAATGAAGTTTGCATGATAAATTAAGGTCTATAGTACTGGTTTGAGTTTCAGGAAAGCATTGAAGTGAGTTCTGTTCTTGGTGTGCTTGGCTTTCTTTCTGCGTGATTTTGAACAAGTCACCATGTCTATTTCCCTTTATTGAAATGGAGGGTAACAACATTTTCCAAATTTTTAAATTAACCTTGGAAAATTCCTTTTCATAATGCACTCTTTTGTAGGTGGTTTAACTGATGCTATTTAGATATGCTAAAGCAATACAAAGAATGACTGATTTTGAATTTCTAGTTATGAAAATACAAACTAAAAGAACTCCTTAAAAGTTAAAGACACAAAGGTCTTCCGCTCCCCTCCGCCCAAAAATATTCAAATCTGACCTCAATATTAGTCCAGCTGGCTTTTGTGAAACAAGTAGAGCTGACATGAGTACTGGCACAGACGAAGTCTTTCAGTCAACAGCTGCTATGGTCACATGAGGATGCCTTTCGTTAATAAATTATTACTGTAAGTCATTTAGCATTGCAGGTTTTTATATTTTGTTTTGAGCAAGTATTTTTTATCTTATTTCATTAGCCCAAACAAAGCCCTAAATGGAAATCCTGCTAGAGGAGCTGAGAAGCGTTACCATGGCCCGCAAGTGTCTGATGATAATCGTGGCTGTATAGCATTCATCAATATAATTAACCATAGTTTTGCAATGAATTAAATATGCTGACGTGCAAAAGCCATCTCTAGAATATCACTGTGATCTTGATACACCATGAAATTTCCTGAGAGCATGATACTTTTTTAAGGACTATGAGGTAGTCCTCTGTGGTGTCTCTTTTCTTTACTCATGCTGGACTAATGTGTAAGCTCATTTAGCTGATCTTGAAAGCTTTTAGGGATCATTGCTCAGAGTCACAAAGCAGGAGCAGAATAAATCTAGAGAAGAGAAGGAGAAAACACAGTAACAGATTGATAAAATCCTGCTCATTATAGCACTTTGAATATCACTGGATGAGTCAAACAGTGCCATGATGGTTTTGTGCTTTAAAGCATACAGAACATTCATTTACACTAGCCATGGTGTATCCACAGCAATTCTATATGTTCACACTTTGTAGTTCAACTGAAATTCAGATTCATAACACACAGAAGTTTTCAGTATTGCATGTGTTTGCTGGCCTTTTGAAATGGAGGGAATGTGCCAAAAATTATTGGAAGGCAGTGTCTTGTCAGCTGAGTGTGTGCCTGGATTTGGCTTCCACCCTTTGTGTTTGCTCTGCATTTCTGCTATACATTTCAAGAATTAAGTCATCAAAGTGGAATATAATTTCTGTTAGTACAAGCAGTCTAATATTTCTACACTTGGGAATTACTAGCTGCTTTCAATCAAATTTACTTAAGTGCTGCCAGCAGATCTGTCCTTACCTTGCAGATATAATTTGGTTCCATTACAGCTTACCTTGCCTTCTCATGGGGAAATGATCTCTTTTTCCATTAGCATTTCACTGATTCTTCCTTATCATATGTCTTGGTGGATAGGTGTGCAAATTTTTAAAGGTATTTTCTGCGGGCACTGTGCTATTTGTGCACATTAGCTCTTTCTGGCATTGGATTGATGTGCAGGACGCAAACAATGTTTCATGGTTTCGCGTGTTACACACACACATGTATAAGCATGCAGGAGAATGAGAAACATATTTCGCTGCCAGATCCAAACTCCTCTGTGAGATTTATTCAGTGAACTTCTCTCAACATCTGCTTAAATGAATCAGTGTTTTGTGACTAAAGACAATATGTGGGATGTGTGTGAAAATTTTCAGGTTGTTACGTAGGTTCTTGGTAAGTTAACAGCTGTAATAAACCAACTGTTTACTTGGACACAATTTTCCCTTAATTAAACTCTTCTTATTACCAATGACAGGAAAGTACATAACATTTTGTTTTACTCTTTTAGTGATGTAGATCGTATTTTTAAATGCTTTCTTTTTCTGTTTTAAACTATCATTTTTACTATAGAATAACAACCCTCGTACCTTTTACGTGAAGGGTCATAGAAATATGAAATTAATGAGCTTCTGTTCCCCCAAAATTTAATTAAAACATACCTTGCATATACACAGACCTTCACATAGAGCTGAGTGGATTCCCCTGAAAGTATTTCATGTGGTAGAAAACTTTTTCATTTTCAGCATTTTGAAAGGATATCCCCACACCCACTTTTCACTACTGAAATCACAAAAATCTATTTTTGTCAAATAGACACTCTGTAGTTTGTATTACTAAAACAATTCATCTTTTGGATTCTCAACTGTATTCATGTTTGCTGTTTTCTTTGCCAAGCAAAGGGTTTTTTTCCTTGTGAGATAGATTTTAAAGCTTTTCACCGGACTGCAGCACTTTCTTTCTGCCACTGTATGGTGCTGCACTAGGCTGCAAATGCACAGCAGGTCTCTGCGTGTCCTTTGAAAAGTGTCTTTGTAGGTGAAGGTTGCTCTCCCTAATTCATAGTACAAGGAGGAGAAGGAACTGTTTCCTTGAGGTACAAGAATGTGCTTCAGCTCTGCTTCTCAGTGTCAGGAATGGACAACTGCAGGGAGTGTTTCTGCAGCTTATAGTGAGGCTGGTTCATCCTCCCCTTCTGCTTCTCCACTCATTGGAGTACTTCGTGTGAAAAAATGGTGCTAGATGTCCTCTGAAATACTATAAGCTCATCTCAGTAGGGTTTTACAACCACACTAAAAAGATGTAAGTGACCAGACAAGACAACAGTTGCTGTCAGAGTGGGTGCTAAATCATCCTTGGGTTTCCACATAGAGGTTTAGGAGGAACTGAAATACCAAACTCTTCAGGTAAATTTCATTTTTCCTTTCTCTGGGCCGGTCATCCTGCAGCGGGAGGAAGTTCCAGCACCATCAACCAAAATATTCAATGCCAAATAAACATGTGATATATGCAGAGGGTTTTAGTTTTTACCAGCAGTAGCGGGTTTCGTGCAATGGAGGCAGGACACTAACAAAACTGGATACTACTCTTGTGGAAATAATGTGCTATGAAAGATATTAAAGATGTTAAAATTTATCTTATCCAAATTAAGATTTTTTTTCTTTTAAGTAACCTGTGAAGTTAAGATAAAAAAAAAGACTGAGGAAATTGAAGAAAAGTCTGATAATCCAACTGTAACTCACCGTATTTTTTATTTATGTATAGCAGCAGCCACAAATCCCTTAAGCATTTTTTCCCAAATTTTTTGCCTTTGTCAAAGCATCATTATTTAACAAAATAAATATGGCATATATAACTAAGTTCATTTAGAAGGCTTTTTTTTACTTTTATAAGAATTGTAAGTATGAAGTGATGGCTTTACTGTTATTGTAGATGCCTAGATTTTCCATCTTTCTACCTCATTTGCTTCTTTTTTTCAAAAAAGTTTTATCCTGACAAAATCACACTTGTATTAAAGAAGAAGAAAGGTGGATTTGGTTTAGTTTAGTCTTATCAAAGCTGGGTATTTAAAAAAAAAGATATCTTAACCTGGGAAGCCCAGTGACAACCTGTAATTTTTTCCTATATTTGAAGATGTATGAATTTATGTGTCTTTATTGTTCTTATCAATATTTATATATGAAAATAAATTAATATATATGAATTAGACGTATGCGTATGAATGCTTAATGGTTTTATATTTTTGCCTGCTTTCTAATCATATGGAACCTATTTATTTTATATAGCTGCATTGCCTGTTGAAGCTGATTAACTTAAGATTGCCACAACGTCATTTTAAGGAAACTAACGTGGTATCAGATTCTTTTAGCTTATTATGAACACATAAGAAATTTCAAAATCCATCTTAAGAATTTTCTCTCATTCAACAAATATGCTTTTGTAGGACAACAAACACCAACACCTGTATTTCCAGTGCACATTTCAAAATAAAATATCAGCTCTAGTTTGAACACCTAAAGATTAATGATGGATGGAAGAAAATGCAGAATCAAAGATTTCTGGGTATTTCCAGATGTGGAAAATGTGAAAATGATGAAAACAGTCCTGTAATATTCTATTCAAAATTAACACAAAAAGCTTTTGCTAAAGGTCTATATTCATGTTTGACTGGGGATATGGGAAGTGCAACCACTGGGTAAACACAACATTTAAACTTTGAAGAATGATGTCTGTATAAATTGGAGAACCAGGTACATTTTAAAGCTGGGAAGGTCCTAAATAAAGATGAATGACAAAGAGAACCTAATATGGCACCTTTAAATAATGGTAATTCCTTTTAATATTGAAGGTGGAAGAAAAACTTCAGATTCTAAAAGAATGGTTTCATTATAGGTCTCCTTATCACTTTCCCGATTTAATCCTTTAAAGCTAACACTTTATTTCTTCCTTTATGTTTCCTTGCTTTATTAGCTTAACTTCTCAGAAATGTTTAAATTTGTAGATGGATCATAAAGAAAAATTGTTAAATGTTTTTCTTTTTTTTTTTTCTCCTGTAATAATTTCCTGCTCATTCCCACCAAAGTTATCATATTGCAAAAGGAGATGCCCTATCTTTTCATTTTAATCACAGTGAAAATGCATTAGATTATAAGGGAGAGAAAAATTTTCTTATGTGTTCAATAATATATTCTCAATCATTAATCATTCAGGAAAAAAGTGTGAGTCATACTGCAAGAACATGTAAAACAATAGTTGGCAGCATGCTGGTGAAAATACAGCTTGTGATATGAAAAGCCTTCTAGTTTTCTTTATATAACAACTGTAAAAGAAGACACAAAATTAGGTTTATTTTAGAGTGTCTGTGTCTAGCCGATGAGTGACCTAAATTGATTTTGGCAGTTATAGACTGGATTCTAAAAATAGTATTCCTCTTAATGTGTCCCTGTTACATATTGGAAGTAATCAGACAATGTGTTGCTATTCAGCTGAAGCGTACAAGTACAAGTATTTAGCTCACTTGATTTTTGTTATTCACATAGGACCAAAGAAATTTGATCAGAACTAGTGATCAAGAAAACAGAAGACTCACCCCCACCCCCGCCTTTGAATATTTTCAACTCTAAAGCACTTAATTCTTCAGGTTTTACAGCTGTACACTGGAGTTGATTCGCAGAGGCGTTAAACACCAAACTCAGTGGTTGCGGTCAATGTATAAGTGAATGATGAGCATACCTGAAAAAGCTTGAAATCTATACCAGTCTTTCCTTTAATTTCAGGACAGAGACAGCAGTAACAAGTCATGTTGCTGGCCTTAGTGAAACACTGGTTTCCTTCTAATATGACTTCTTCAGAAGCTAAAGCTTGTGTAAGTAAGTGTTGGAGGAGGAATAAATGACACTTTTAAAATAATCTAGTTTCCTAAATCAGTCTAAAAATTCTAGGAGTAAAATCTACTGAAAGGGGACATCTCCACATTCCCACAGTGTTGCATTTTTTTCTGGTCACAGAAGCAGCATAATTTCTGAATAGTAAATCTATTTCAGCTGCAGGCTGATAGTTATAATATTTTTTGGAATGAGGGTAAAAGATACAGTCCTAAGGGAAAACAGGTAAAATATAATGTTTAATGACCACCTTCCCTGCCTTCTACTGGTGGTTTTTCTTCCACCCAAAACTACACCTACTTTTAACTGCAGTCCATATGACCGAATTTTTGCTTAAAAAACAAAAAAGTTTTCAGTCGAATATTTTAAACACAAGTCAGCAGAAACTATGAAGGTCCAGTACCTGTGAAAATTAAGTTTCTAAATATGGATGTAGATGCCTAGATTTATGTAACAAGATTGGAACCCATGAATCATGTCCTCTATATATTGTTTCTGAACTGATTTCTTTCAGTTATTTGTTCTCAGTTCTTGAGAGGCTAGTATCAAAACTAGAGAATTTAAATAGATTATGCTGAATACTATAATTGTATTTTAGATCCAGAAATAATGATTCTTTCTCTCCCAAATCCATGATTTTGAATACCAAGCTACATATTTTTATCAAAAAATGTGTTGGGACATTCATTAATTAGTAACATTGCACTAAGACTTGATATTTATTAAGTTTAGTTTTTATTTGTGTCTTGTGTCCTGGTTTATCACTTTATGCAAAAATACATTAGTTATGCACCTATCATAACGGTACCTGTACTGCTGATAGCAGAGCATACTGAATGGCTTTCTCATCTTGGATATTTTCAGATGTCTGTGAAAGGTTTAAATTAATCTGCTCAAGGGATAACAGCATGATCTAGAGCTCTTTTGCTCTCTTTGCACTTAAAAAATGGAACTTGAAGCGAGTAGGAATGAAAATCAGCCATAATAAAAATGGTTGGTACAAACACTTTGATTTTACTGATGTATCAGATCAATCACACAAGTGACTTTTGACTCGATTCTATTCTTTTTGTTTATGTGTTCAGGGGCTTTATCCTTTTGTAGAAAAAAAAAAAAAAAAAGAGTTGACCGCAAAACTTTAGTTTGCTATAGATCTTGATTTGATTCTGTGTGTCAGACATCATTGCTGAAAACAGGCTATGGCAACATAGAAGATGAAGCTTTGGTGAATCTGTATTTTGCAAGCTTGTTAAAAATCTAGCTGCATTAAATATAAGTGAAGGAGCACAAGTAAGAAGTGCAAGGACTTTGGAGCAGCCCATCAGAGAGGTTTAGTTAGCTTTCCAGTCAGACGAATTCATTGCAAGAAGTATATGTTTATAGATGGTTCTCAAAAACTGGATTGAAAGGAGATAAATGAAACAAAATAAAATTAACCAATGTTTCAAACAAAAAATAGGTTTTGTTTTTTGATTTTTGCTATTCATACATTTTGTTTTCAATAGCAGCAGTGATCCTGGCAACTTTTATCTGAAACATTAGCCTGGCCCAGTAGGTGTCAGATTAGATATACATTACTCCATTATCTTTGTCTACCACTCTGCATCAAGAGGGCTGTGAAGATGGGGCTCAAGAAGGAGGGAGAATAAATAAAGGATATCTCTTTTTTGGTTTTGAAGCAGCACTTTTACCATTAAGAAAAATCAATAACTGGATTGACTGCATTCAGTAGGGAGTATTATTGTTTCCCATAATGTACCTAATGCATATCATTACCAAAGTAATCACATTATTATCTGCCTCTGCCTTCCTACTTGCTTGGCTAGACGTAAACCCAGAACTATTTGTAATGGTGTTCTTTTTCCCTTCTCCTTCAAAATTGCTGCAAAATTGTATTTCTTCCCCATTCCTTTATTAGTTATTTGAACTGCTCAGTACCTCTGAATTCAAATTAACTGTTTTGCCCCTTCTCCATTTCTGTTTTATTCATATTTACCTAAAGCAAAGCTACCATTAACTCGAAATTTGGCTTTTCTGTTTTGTATTCTGTCATAATGCCATCTCATCTTAGATATAGGATCACAAACAATACCATGTAATAGCAGAAAGAGAGAGACAGAGTATGTCCTTCGTTCTGGCAGACTTCTGGCAGACTTCAAATTAAGAATCCCACAATGAGGGGCTAGGGTTAGCAAAGCAATACTGTAATACCCAGAGAACTCAAAGTGAAGGAAACCCTTAGAAATGTCTGGTAATGACTGGGCAAATAGGAAAAGACCATTAAGGCGGTCACAGAAAATTGATAAAAGGGATTAAAGAAGAAAAGAAAAAAAGGAAGAGAGAAATCTAAGAAGTGCAGGAAGCAATTAGAGCTTGTGGAAGGCTTAGTGATGAAATCAAACCAGGACCATTTGCATTAAATGAGAAGTGAGGATGTGCTCTTGGTATTAATTCAAAAGCTTGTCCCATGGTCTCCAGCCAATTGGAAGCCATTTTTGGCACCAGATTTGTTCCAAAAGTCAGGAAGCACAGTGATTTTTTCTTTCCTGAATTAGTTATTAATAGTTGCAAACTAAATATATGTAGTCAGAAACATGAATCACTGCTAATAATTCTCTATGGATTATAACACAGGCATGGACATTTTGGTTTGTAAGGGCTGCATTACTTAACAGAGATCTGAACTTTGGCAAACAAACCCTCAACTGGAAATGCTTTTGCAGCCACTATCATTTGCCCATTATACTTTGGGAGGGTCTTAAGCTTGAAAACTGTCAATAAATTAAGCTCAGAAATGTGTGTTGAACAGCCTGTTAGCCAGACTTGTGGGGCCATTCGGCATACAGATAGGTCTTAAATGGACATCTAAAAATTTCTTTGTTTTTTTCTTCCCATGACACGGTAATTGCAAATCTTCCAAAGATACTGTAGTGCGTACTAATTTCTGACAACACAGGCATCACTAATACAGAATTGCATGAGACATGCATGGTGATCCTACCAAATTCTCAGCTGATATAAACTGCCATGACTACACTGAGTCCCATGAGCATTAACTGACATACAGCTTCAGAATCAAAATTGCTGCTGTAACACCATGGAGCAGTCTTGAGAAGATCATTAATGCTATATACTACAACTCTATTAGATACAATGCTACTAGTCTATATAGAGCTGGATTTATTTTACTTTAAAATAACCAAATTTTTTCAGTAAAAGATACACTTGATAATAATTAGCATTCTGTCATATCTCAAGTCTAAAAACGTTTTATGGATAAATTGTAGAAAAAGGCTTTCATAAAGAATCCTCTTTAAAAGTAATTGAAAACAAACAAACCCCAAACCCAGGAATGGCAAAAAGATAGGGTTTAGTGAAATAGTATTTTGTATATAAACATCCCGATTTAGCTTGACTAGAAAACATGAAGAAAAAGTGGGAAAGATGCTGGTTTATACACAGAGATAAAAAGAGATCAATGTGAAACTTTAATGTGATTGGAGTCAGACGCATTTTCCTGTTAATGACGAAATAAATATTCATTGGGTCTCTCTGCAGTCCTGTAGATTTCAGAACGTTGCTTTCCTGTTTTGCTTTCTTTGAATTTTCACTGCCCCAGAAATTTCATTTCATACTTTGCCTAAGTTGTCAATAAATTCTTAATCAAGTCTCAGTCAAATCACTAAGTTTTTCTGGTTTGTACTAGTTTATATGCTATTTTCACACAAAAAGCACAAGTTAGCCAAAATGTGCAGAGTAGTAAAATAAATTAGAAATACGGTCTGCTGGAAAGTGTATAGAATAGAGCTAGATTCCTGGTTTGGTTGCATTCACTCTGTGAATGTCAACATTGCATTTTCTGTAATGTGACCCAACTCTGTCATGTGAGGACTCTATACATAAAGACTAAAACGCTTGAGAGATGCTGAGTCTTTAGCTGCATAGTAAGGATTTAATACATGAAAAATTATGGATTGAATTGTGAGTTCAAATTGGAAACCATATGAGTTAACACAAATCTAGAGATTATGAAATATCTTAAGTATTAGTAAAAATAGGTATATTGCTGGAAGAAGTTCTGCATCTAGCATTCATCAGGGACCACCAGTATGGGCTTCATTGGAGTTCATATTTTTGAGTATGCTTTACTTATATATACACATATATAGGTAAAGATTTAAAATGTTTAGCACTGAACCTGTTTAACAGAAAAAAACCTATGAAGAACTGTGAAGAAATTCAGAGCAAACATAATGAATATCTCTAAGCATGACAGAGGAGGAAAAATTTAAGGATGATTAAAATACGTTACATTCCATCAATCACACAGTCCATTAAATAATAAATTATGGTTGTTAGCTTGAAATATTGCTTCATTGAGTATGCAGAAAAGTACTGTATAGACAAAGAAGTACACCCATGGATGACATCATAACAGCTTCCGGATAAAGCCACTTTTTAAACAACTCTGCACCACATTCAGTGTCTTACTGAAGTGGGTTGTAAGATAAATCTCTTTCTTTAACCTACAAAATTAAAATCTGAGACTTTTTTCAATGCTTTTGTCTCCCTCAAAAAGAACAGGAAAAGGATGTGGGAAGAAGCAGCTACATATATTTGAATAAAACAGAATACTGTACAGAAATTATCATTTTTCACTTGAAAACAGTGTCACAGCAATATTTCATTCATTTTTAAAAGGGAGCTTGGAAGATGTAAGATAAAAAAGTACTTTAAAAAGACAAATCAATGCCGTGTTTCACTGACAAGTAATTGCGTGAAAGCTATATAATTTCAAGGACTAGATTAAATGTGATCAGGGATATTCAGCTGCTGGTATAGAGCTACTATATCTGCCCTTGACAGTTTGCTGGCAGAACAAATGAAAAGATCTAAAGAAATCAAACTGATGATATCTGATATACATACCATTTGACTGGTTTGGCCTGACTATTTTTGAGTTGGTCCATCTGCAGTTAGAAGAGAAGCAGCATTATGTTTGCATTACAGTAATTTACATGAGAAATGTAGCTCTTTGTATTTCTCTTCCAATATTTTTAATCCCTCTAACATTATTCTAAATTTGTAAAATGCACTTTGCATGAGTCTGCCGGTATATATTTATTTATGTATTTATATAGTTCACCAGATGAAATAGATTGGAATAAATGAAAATAAATGTAGTGTTTTATAGAGCATATCCTATTTGTGAGAAATGGTAAACTCGGATGAATGGTGTACAGAAGAAACTAGATGCAAGTTTGACTTAGGAGAATTAAAGACACATAGCTACATGTACATTAACAATAAAAGCATCCTCTTGTGGTAAAGACAGCTTGCATGTGGGCTGTGAAATATATAAAAGAAATAAGAAAGATCATGAAAGGGGATAGTGTCCCATCCATGCACACAGAAATATGATACTGCAAATGTTATAAGAAAAACCAACAATTCTTATTCTAAGTTCTTTCATCTGAAGTGTGGTTCATATAGTGCTATGTCATGAATACCATCGACAAAAACATTGGAATACCTTATCTGCAATATAAACAATGTTTAATAGGTTTTCTACGCTTGAAGAAAATCTCTAGTTGATATGCTGGGTTTTTTTCTTTTGAAGATTTTAAATTCTTATGCCAAAACTCATGATGTAATTTTTGATAGCAGAAATCATGTATTTGTCCTCTGGTTTTAAAAATATGTTGGTTTTTTTCTCAAGGAATTAATTAACTTGTCACTTATACAAAACAAAACGTGCAGGGAAAAGGAGCGATGCTGTTAGCTACTCCAGGCACAGAAATCAATACAGTCAGGATGAAAATAAACACCTTAGGTCAGTTCTTGTCATTTTGTAGTTTAGGTTTTAACTCATGATTTTGCAAAATATTCAACGCAAACTGCTTGGATAATGGTCTAAGTTGGATTAAAAGAATTCAGTCAAATATTAACATGCAACCTACTTCAGCCACTCAGGCTATATAGTCTGAGACATAACAGCCCAGTGTAAAGAATGTTTATATTAGGCCTTTAGCAAAGGACAGCTGAGATATTTGCTTTTTCAGACGTGCATTAGTGACATTTGCGTTTTGTGTGGGGCTAAGGCAGTTGTGGTGCACTGGCACAGTAATCATTCAAAAGATACACCTGTGTATGTGTCTGTGTATGGCTATACACATGTGAAAAATGTTTGAAATTAGCTTAATTTTAAGAGTAAGGCAGGGCACTAACTCCACAGGTGTAATAAGAATCTTTCTGGTAAACCAGATGAGCAGATTAGGTCTTCTCATCAAATGACAGCAAATCTCATTCACTTTTGGCCATGAATACTGACTAGTTTAAGTTAGCTTGAAGAGCTAGGTTTTTATTTTGTTGTACAAGAGCAACAAGCAGAATTTCACTACAATATGGATTTTTTTCATCTGTAATCTCATTGAACAAAACCTTTCTCACATACACATAATATTTTGCTTTGCACAATCAGCACTGCCCCATTAATTTTACAACTGCAGTCAAGTACGTGTAGATTATTTTTTGCTTTAGGTGAGTTGATGACTGCACTTATTTCTACTGAATATATAGGGTTCATTAGGGGCTTCTGTTCAAAATCTTTTAAACCTTTTTGCACTCAGTATGATACCTTGATAGTATAAATCAGGATCTCTAAAGTAGACTGTCCCTATCAACTGCAGGAATTCCCTTGGTATTAGTTTTTCTAATGTAAACAAATTAAACAACGACAAAAGAGGTCTTGTATGGCTGTGTTAACAAAGTAGAGCAGGCATGAAGTCAAATAAGACTTCAATGCACACCTATGCACTCTTATATTACTTATTCTTTTTGATTACATCCTTTATGCTTTGCTATGACTTCAAATGTCTTAGGACAAATTCAAAGGCAACCAAAGTAATGATTTTTACTTTTTAGCCTAGGTTACAATAAAATAAAGTAAGCAAGATTTAGGAGTATTTGATGGAAAAGAATTTTCTCCCCCTCTGGAAGATGGCATGCGATTGTGACCTATGCTTCCTCTAAATTTGCGTTCCTGTGAACTTGGCTAGAACTCCATTACTCTATGTGTAAATGACTAGGCAAAATTCATATGTTTGTTCTTCTTCAGTTTTCCTATAAATAATCAAAAGAGACGATTAAAAGTAAGTTTAACACTCCATAAGTAAAAGGGAAAACTGAATTACTTTTCTGTCATTGTGAAGTTAATTGTGACATTATCAAATGCTTGAAAATGCTAAAATGGAAGTTGTTAGGTACAGTGTAGACAAACACACAGGCTTCCACATGCACACACACACACACGCATATGAACATGTATAAAAATCTCATTGTGCACAGGACAAAAATTGACACTTGAAAAATATGGAATTACCACAGGACATTGTAGATTAACCCACAGTTTAATTGGATCAAAACATATTTCATATGGGTTTTGTCTTAAAAACCCTTCAAAGTATGTAGAATAAAGAAAGACAGCATGCTTTGTATTGTATAGCTGCTGCAAAGTTCTCTTTACTACAACACATTTAACATATCTGATGTTTTCTGCATAGTATATTGTGATAGCACAGTATATTTACAAGAGAGGATTCTCTGTGAATGTGAATTTAATATTTGATAAGAATTTTTTAAAAAATTGATTCAATCAAACTTCATCTTTTGCAATACAGCAAGTTTTAGAACACAAGATGCATTTCTTTAGGTTGGTGTGCTCCCCAGAAACACCAACTCCTCAATTCTTTTGAATTTTCAGAAAAGGATATGAGTGTAAGTAAAGATAACTACTTTGTTGTCCCAGTTTCCAGATTTTTGAGATTTATGGAGGTATAACATTGCATAGTAGAGTTGAGGTAATCACTAGTTATTTTGTGACACTGCTTCCTAAAAATGTCTAAATTTTGAATGCACGTAGTTCTAGAAATGCCTAGAGTCTTCCTTCTCTTCTTAACTAAGTCCTAACCATATCTGGGGTTATTTTCTATTTTATTTATTTTTTATTTTATTGGAAACTGGGTAGTTACATAGGTGAGCATCTCATATTTGAAAGTTCTGAATGCTAATAGTTTGATTTCCAGCCTAAACTGCAGACTGGAAAGGTTTATTGTGGTTCTATTAAAAAATAGCTGTTGATGCATTTTTCCCTTTCTAGCATTCTTTCTCTTTCCCCAGGTCCCTCTGTGCTGACACATAACAGATAGTATCTCCGAAACCATATTTAATTAGTTAATTAGAACTTTGAAAAACTTTAAACTCAGCTAAATTAATGCAAGTATTTGGAAGAAACCAAAACACACTCATATAATGCTCCTACATATTAATTTCTCCTAATTCTATCTAATATACTATGTGTTCTCTCACACAGAAAAAAGCTTGGCAATTCAATTCCCTAATCCTTGCATTTATTAATCTTCAGATAATATTGTTGATCTTTTTGTTGCATTCAGTCAGGATTTTTAGTGAAAGCAAGCCTTACTTAGAGTCATTATTCTTGGAAAATGCATGCTATATTCTGTTTTACAGTTTGTTATAAAATAACTGTTACTGAATTTCAATTGAAAAAATAAAGGAGGAAATTACAGTATATTATGAAATAGCTGAAATGCAAGCCCAATTGACAAAAAATGAAAAAGAAAATTGCAAAAGTTTCCTTGAAAATCTTGTCAGCATTGCATTTTCATCTACTTAGGATTTCAATAATTCATTCCTAACTGTTTGAACAGGTGTTTTAAGCCCCTCTTACCCTTACAAACTCAGGTTTCATCTCAGCCAATATATAAAAATATGAACATTTTTGCCTATTTACCAGAATATTGAGTTGACATTGACTAATTGCATTTCCTTACTGAATCATAGCTATCCAAACACATTTACAGAAGGGAGCTGACTTTTCTGCCCAAAGAGTTTTAAAAGAAAAATGAAAGAAAACTCTGTCCTAAAATAAGAGGAAAAGTTAAACCTTTGACAAGCTTTTTGTGGTTAAGACAAGTAAGAATTTCCCACGCTAAATCAGAATTGTTCATTTTGGTGTTCTTGATTTTTTTTTATGTAAAATTTAAATATATAATTTTAAATAGAAATTAATTTTATTTATGTTCATCCAATTGGGAAGACTGAATAATTTAGAACCTTAGAAACACTTTAAAACATTATTAAAATAATCCTTTAAGATAGCAAGTATCAATTTCAATAGATTGACATTTAGTCCAAAAATTCAAATTTTATTTGATAATGGCATAACTGAATTTTCTGTATTAAAAATACTAATTTTCTTGAAAGGTAATTAAAGTATTGATCATCTCTTTTGCTACAAGTTCTACAAAGGGGAATTTCTCAAGTTTTTAAAGCTATTGTGCAGATATTAGTGTCCATTTTTACCTACTGCATTTAGTTAACCTTAGTAAGCCTTATCTGTAATGTTTCAGCTTTAGGTGCAAGAAGCATTTTGGTATGCAGTGGTATGACCAGAAGTCCTTGTCTCTCTTGGATGCACAGAGCAGATCCAAGGAGATAATCGCTCAGCAGCAGTCTTGTAGCTAAAAAAAAACCATGCCATTTTTGTTAGTTCTCTTTCTCTGGGTCCCCAGACGGCTCTTATGCTGATAATTTCAGCAGATGTCCCAGACATATTTAACCTCCATTCTTATCGTCTGGGGCACAGTTGCATGAAATTGACTTAATTCTGGTCTTCTTCAGACTTCACATATAACAAATGAGGATCTGGAGTCACTCCTTTCCCACCTGGAACATCTCTATTGTTTTGTTTACACCTTTGAAGCTATGTTGAGGTCAGGACTGTGTATTTGAAACTGTAATTGAAATTCCTTTAGACAGAATGTTAAGCAATTCTTTCTATTGAAAAAAGAGCTTCGTAGCCAGACCAGTGAAGACTACTAAGTCCATGCAACAAAGACAACCCTGAACTGCAAACAACTAATCAGTCAGACAAGCACTGATGTTAAAAATGCAAATTCAAATTTTAATCTGAATACTATGGTTCAAATTGAGGTAACAATTTTCTTGTTTGTAGAAAGTTTTAAGTGCTGCAATTCTGTCTTGCAGAAAATATGCTTTCCCTAGAACACGTTCTCAGAGAAGTAACTTTTCAAAGGGGGCTGTTTTTACTATTTAATTCTTAGTTTTCCTGCTCCTTTATGTTCATTTCTAGATTACTAATTTCAAAAAATAGTGATACATGTCCAATAAATTTATAAGTTCTATGATAAGCATGCTCATTCAAAATGAATTTGAATAAATTCTGTACATAGAATTTCAGATAAACTGATTGGTAACGTTAGCAGAATTGCTATATTTAGACAAAGTAACTACATTAGCAAATATTAGCACACAGTCTGTGCACTTGGTTAAAGTATTTTTTACTATAAAATATGTTGTAAATAAGCCTAGAAGTTCCAACTTATTCCAAGAATCTCCATCCCTGGTTTCTTTTATGTCGGAATTTCCCCATGAGAGAAACAGCTCATACAGGGTAGAGGACTTGTGAAAAGCAATACAAGACGTAAGTGGTCTCACCCATTCCCTGAGATATGATTACAGAATTCATAACAAAGATTAATGTGAAAAGAAGCTAAAATGAACTGGTTTAATTTTTAGATATTTTTACGTTATAAAGGGTTAAATTCGAGAAATGGGGAGAAGTTGAACTAAATCTTGAAACTATGCATAGTATACAGCTTCTGGGTATTTCATTCAGGCCTGATGAAAATACTGAACTTTAAATGGGCATCTCAAGGATACTGCCATAATTGATTCAAACATTAGTGGCCATTGTTTTCTCTTTAATGATTCTCAGGACAAATAGCTCTTGGAAAAGGTTTACTCTTCACAAGTGTACTTTCCACAACCACGTCTGTGTGTGTGGCAAAAAAAGCACCAAGAGCTTTTTTGTATTTAGTTTGCATGAGTCTTAGCACTTAGTTTGAGTGTATAGGTCTGGGCCAGAAAGATTCATGACCCATTTTGGCTTACCAGCATGAAGCAATACAGACAATGTTATGATCAAACTCTTCATTTTCCTATCCTCTCAAGACAGGCTGATATAGGAATATTTGTTACTGTTCTTTCCAGCACTGCTTCGTCAAAGTAAAAAAAAAAAAAAAAAGGAATGAAATATTAACAGAGGTGAAAATAGTCAACACTTATCTACTAACTTTTGAGTCTTATTTGCCTTTAACATCGGAAGTCAGCTTCACGCACTTACTAAAGAACTTGAATTCTCTTAAAAGTCACTTTATGCACAAAAAGTTCCATTATTTGCAATCTGCATGTTGTTATATATGTGCTAATACAGAACAATACTAAAAGGTCGATAAATAAATGCAGTAAGTGGGATTCCTACCTTATTTTTAAGATAAGAAGCTCATTATTTAATGTTAGCTACTCTGTAAAACAATTACGCTATATAAACTATGTAATAAATAAACACAGTGAATGTCTACAAATGATAGGACACAGCAATAACAAAAAATACTTACTTGCTCCACTTAGCTTTGTAGTTTTTAAAGAGGTGATTAGGGGGCATTATTCTTCCTTCCACTCTCATTTAAAAACTTAATGCATTCTGTTATTGCATTATGCAGGGAAGTTAATCCATTGCCATCTGGTTTCCCTTTTTTAAGGCTTGTCTAAGTCCTAGTCTACGTGCAAGACTGAAAGGTGTTTAAATGGATAATATACTTTATGAGAAATACCATCTTCTTTACACTCCATGAAGTTCAGATGTTGACTTTATACGCTATGTACTAATTATTTCTTACAAGGAAGAGCAGCATAGCTTTTCTGCAGAGGAAAACACATTATTGCAATGTGTTATTATCTCAGCATATTCTATAAAGACGTAGGTCACCACAGTTCTGACAGATGACTGGATATTGCTCTTATATAGTGTATGATCTGTAACAAGAAGACAAATATGACCTTTGTCTTCCCGTTGAAAATTCTGTGAGGATTTGGAGAAGTTATTTTATGTAGCCTTGTTCTGTACTGTAACTGAAAAAAGGAATGGAAAATTATTCTAAAATTGATGAGTGAATATCTCAATGGGTGGATCATACTAGCACACTGGTAGGTAGATTTTGTCCAGATCATACATTGTCTTGCCAACATGGAAAATTTGCACTGACATCAGTGGAGGTTTGGGCTGAGTTGTGATTACAGGAAATAGCTTTCTGAGTGCATAATTATCACTGAAATCAATAGCATAATGAATAAAGCAGATTAATATTATAAGTAAATAACAACAGAATTCACAACAGTAGATTTGGAATACTTTCTAGAGGTACATCATTTTCCCTTATATATGCATGAGAAAAGGGGAAATGGTCCTAAAGAAACTCTTGTTGCTAAATGCCCCACTGTCACAGCAACTAGTAGTAATTTATTTTTGGCTAGAAAAGTAATTTTTCAATTGAAAGTGATGATTCAGTATATTTTCCACCTGTATTGCTCTGTTTGAAGATGAATTGTTCCTCTATTTTAGTGACCAGATTTATAGAATGATTGAATTGTTTAAAAACATCCTGCTGTTAAACTTTTATCTCAAATGTTAAAAAGTTCAATTCATCCTCTGCAACTTTAAAGGTTAAGTTTCAATTATCATATAACTTACCAAAACTAAGTTTGGTTTGAAAAATGGTGAGAAAATATACTCAGATATCTGTAAATGTCATCTCTTCAGTGATGTTAAACTTTCTGCAAAGTCCTTTTAGACAATCCATCATGGAAGCTGATAAGAATTTGTCATGGTTTCAGTTTGGATGGAGTTAACTTTCTTGCTAGCAGGTGGTGTGGGGCTCTGTGTTGGATTTGGGATGAAACTGATGTTGATAGCACAGCCATGGTTTTCGTTGTTGCTAAGCAGTCAAGGCCTTTTCTGCTCCTCGCACCGCCCCACCAGCGAGTAGGCTGGAGGTGCACAAGAAGTTGGGAGAGGACACAGCCGGGACAGCTGACCCCAACCGACCAAAGGGATATTCCATACCATACGATGTCACACTCAGTGTATAAAGCTGGAGGAAGAAGGAGGAAGGGGGAGAACTGCATGACCGGCTGCATGGTCCTAGCTGCCAGCTGGGGTTAAACCACAAAGAAATTACAGAATGACAGAATTCCATTGATTTCTGTGGTAGGTTAAACCTTTTATTTTGATCTTTTTCTGGACAACATGTGTATATGTGGTGTTCAAATATTTGGGTATTAAAATAACCTCATATGAGACTCGAGGAATTTTGGGAGGTTCAAAAACCCAAAGATTTCTTCCAGGTCTTTATAAATATTGTCATTCTAGCAAGTTACGAAGGTGTAAAAAACAAGATTTCCAATTCAATCAGACTTATTCATTTCACAACACTCTCCAAATAATCACACTAATGAGAATTTTAGCTTTCTAATTGTTTTATCATTAAACAAGATGGAAAACACTGATATACAAGATAAGTGATTCTGTGCATTTATATAGAGCATAATCAGACATAAAGTGCTCACATTTTGAGATGAGTAATTTAAGGGTACTAGTAGTGTCACCCAGTTTTACCTGGCCTTGTATGCAAATGGATTCAAAACAATGTCTTTGGGTCTTTTTACCTAGAAAAAAGCTATATAGCCGGTTTCTCAAGAAGACATTTCTTTTCCAACCTACTAGTAAGAGCCATATGAACAGCCACATATGGAACACAGTACTTTCAGAAACACTGCCATGAAAAAGCACATACGAAGGAAGAAGTTAGAACAATATGGAATTAATTAATAAAAAGCCAAGCATGAAAGGAAGAAGATTCTTGTTTAAATGGTGAGAAAGAAGGCAATGGGAGAAGAACCAAACTGGTCCTGCTGCAGAGCAGAGGAGAGCACGCCAACAAAAATATCACTGGAAAAGATTCTATTAGCATCCTTCCATCTGGAGCCTGAAAATCACTAGAAATACAGGGTTTCAGTCTCTCTTGATTCAGAGATCAGTGGAGTCAGCGCTAATTATTTCATTTTCATACATAATTTACTTATTTTTCTCTCAAAGCTCATAATAAGTGTGGGACAGGTACTGGTTGCCCTGTCCAGAAGAAAAAAACAAACACAAGTTAAGTATAGTAATGTAGCAATATTTGCCCATAGGATTGCATGAGAGCATCTTAATCCAGTTTGTACTAGACTATTTGGAAATAACAATGTTGACCTTACCAGACACTTGAGCTAGACAGATGCAAATTCCTCCTTTAAGACAGAACCTTAGATTTTAGACCTCTGGGACTGGTCTGCCACAAGCTCGGTAAAGACTTCCACAAACCATGAGATCAATGGACATTCTTCACAAGGGGTATCTCAAGCAGTTTATCAGGGAATTAGATGAGACAGATTCCAGCAAATGCAATGACTGGGTAAATATCTGTTTAATGACAAGGTGTGGAAGTCGAACATTTAAATTTGATAAAGTGGTATCAGTAACAATGCTGACAGCTCAGGAAAAAAAAAGGGGGGGGAGGGGTATTTATTAAGAATTGCACAACATGCTACTGGAACTATATCAAGATAACTTTGAACTCCTGAGATTTTAGGATGGTGTTAGGGTGAATATAATTTGTTTAAAGCTATTAGCTCTAGCCGTGAACTGTCAGTGCTATCGTTTCCAGAAGCTTGTCACTTCAAACATCTATTGTTGGGATGGTATAAGTCTGCATTTCCTTGGAAGAGTTGGGGTTGATTTGGGTCTTATCTGGTGAGTTTCAATGTGACATAGAGCGTTTACATTCGGATTTGTGCTAGACAGCTTTGTTTTCATTTTCCTTGTGTGCAATGCTTGTGTTCTGTGATAAAGCAAGTGGAACTCAGTCGGTCAGGTTTCTGTCATGGATATTTCTGTTTATAACTTACATAAGTGATCTACTATATGTATTTGTAAGCAGTTCTCCAAAAGTTTGTTAGTTTTTTCTGAAAAACAAATATAAAATACAATGAAAAGAGATGTAATTTTTACTGAATCAATTTAATTTCTACAGTAATTGTTGTGTATAGTTCAGACATATTTTAGATAACTAATCTGAGAGATTTAAACTGAGCTAAAAAATCAGCATTAAAAAGCTTTGAAAAACTGCTTGCACTATTTTTTATATAAATATGAAAGAAAATTAAAAATAAAACACAGCCTTGGTCAGCTATGCAGATTTTAATGTCTGATTTTCCTTGACTAATATTATTCGAAAAGCCATAAACAACATGGATGTCTATTCAATACATTGTAAATACTTTGTTTATTTTTTGGTACAGGGTAATGGATTTTGGAAAGGAGTGATGTATATGAAAAAGAAGCTCAGAAAGCAAAATTTAAAGAATGCAGCAAAGGTAATCAAAGAGCCAATTAATTAATTTTAATGATGTGGAACTAAATGTTAATCAGCGAAGTCTCCAAAGTGTTAATTGATCAGAATGCTTATTTGATAAATGCTGCAAACCAAGACTACCTTAACTGTTTCAGTGAATTTATGGTACACAAAATACTGGGAAAATAAAGTAAATATCCCAGTAAGTTGTGGGGGGTTTGCCTTCTTTAATATATGCTCTACAGTGAGCCCCTTTCAATTTTTTTTTTTCAACCATGTAAATTTAATAAAAATAAAACCTTAGAAAGAAGAAAATAATTTGCTGTATAAAAAAAAATACAAAAAATCAAAGCTCCTCTTCAAGAGGAGAAACCAGACAGTGCACCCTGGACTCATGATGTAAGAGGAAGAATTGTTTCCCTCTGGCCTTCATAGGTGTTTCTACCCAGTGTAGATGACCTCCACCACCAGAATGAAGGATGAAGGGTATTGATCCACTCCCAAGAGAGTGACAGGAAGATAGCAGAGGTACAGTTCTTTTTAATTTGTAATTCTTGGGGATTCTCTGAGCTGAAGAAGCTCTTATAAACCCCAAACGCTGGCGTTATTATTGTAATTATTTTTTCTGATGGGAGAATTATTTTTTCTGCTGGGAGAAAAATGCATCCATTTAACAGATTTTAGGTTTATTTATATAAAGTTCTTTAATGCGCAAAAATAATCAGTTTCCACTATGGAAATAATTTGGGTTTTTTTCTCCAACTAGTCTGTTGGTACACTTTTTTTTTTACTTAGAAAGGAACCATCAGTGTCTTGATTCATGATAGAATGTCAGTTCACAGATCAATAAATTTAATCCATTTTTTTTAAAGGAAAAACGTTTCAGTAAGAGATAGATTTTGGGGGCATATGAAAGGCTAAGGAGTGTTTTTCTATGATTCAAAGCTTTCCATGCCTAAAGTGAATCAAAAGCAAAGTCTGACTTCCATTTCACTCCTTTTCATATTTCTTTTATAACTAGGAAAACGTTCACCTAGACCCTTGTTAAGGGCATGGCTGGTAGCTTGAGGACATGCAGCTCTTTCATAACATGACTTAATTGTCGATAGACGGTCAAAAGTACAGTACCTGAGGTTTTGCTGTAATCATCATTGGTAAGTTGGTTTGAAGCAAGCACATTTCTCTGTTTTTGTCTTTCAATGCAACTGCTAACTCAAAGTTCAGTGAATCATGGGGCAATTATTACGTATCTTGTACCATATTCAGGCAAAGAAAAAAACGATAGCAAAACATGAATAAAATCTCTTCTGAGCTAAGTGTGTGTTATTAAATGGCCATTAAACATGAAAGGGTTTTTAACCTTAAAACTGCACTGTTATTTACCTGTTAAGTCAGTGTCTGCTCAATGCAACTGTTTTATATATGTCTCATATCCATATATATTTTTTTTTTGTCTGTGTTTATGTAAAATCAATAATACTTGCTACTTAATAGCTAATTACAGTAAATCTAAGTTTTAACACCTCTGGGTTTTTTTTTTTTTCAGTTTAATGGGGAGTACAATGTTGCTTATACATTTTCAGGAGGTTAGAAAATGAATGGAGTTTCCTAAATTTATTTCTGAGAATGCGGAATAATGTGGGGCATTTGACTGAGTGATAATAACTTTGATTCTACCTCTGGTTTGGTTACTAACGTGATATATTATCTTGAGGAAATAATTTTCATTAATGCTATAAACCCTTCTATAATATATTTTGGCATGCAGTGGTGAAATGTGCTATATAAAAATTTGATATCTGTACTATACAGCTTTTTCAAACTTTTCATTTTCTTTTGATGTGTTCAATTTCACCAAAAGCTAGCATGCTTTTTAGCTCATTGCTGTCAATACATTCAGAGCAACCCTCTCATGCATGTATGGACATTAGTTGTTGCAGAACAGAAGTATTGCAAGTCAAACATGGTTGCTTTTTAGGTTTATTCTTAACCTAAAGGTAGAAGGAAAGGGACAGTTATACACTTGCCCTTTTCAGTAAGTTATTTGATATTGTGTGTCACGTTAAATCTTTTTTCAAAATATTAATACAAGTTGGTTTGCATGTAAATTGAGGTGAAAATTAGTACCAAAAATAAATTAAAAAAAAAAAAAGGAGAGAGAAAAGAAAGGAGAAAAAATTATGGGAATTTATAGGAATGTGACAACTCAAGGGTCAGTGGAGTATAAGGTCAGGACTTATTTAAGACTTCATTAATTGATATCTTTGCCAAGGTCCAGAAGAGGGGATTAAAAACCCAATAATGGCATTTTCCAATTATGCTGTAGTTTTTTGCTTTAGGTAGTCTCTTGGTCTATTTTTGGCTGAGACCAAACATGAAAAGTATCCCCAAACAAATGCATTGTTTCTGTATTTGTTGGGAAAATTCTCACAGAATTAGATGATTAATACAATTCTCCCTGACCCAAGCAACTTATCTATTTTTTTTACTCTTGTTACATCATATTTAAAGGAGACCAAAAATAACATGCAGCGTAACTAACTTCCATAAATATTCTGCATCACTGAAAGAAAGAAGATAGATGAATAATAAACAAAATAAACCCAGGCCAATCATAAATTTATCTTGATGTAAGCATATATTTAGATACATTATTCCAAAACAAGCAAATAAGACCCAACAAAATTAGTATTTTGGGATAAAATGAAAACCTTAGCTCTGACACTGAATCTCATTCATGTTAAAAGAGTATTATCATATTTCCTAGGAAAGTGAAAAAAAGAGTTAAGCTACAGCGTAAATGGCCAGCCTCCTGTTTGGGAAGCAAATTCTGGACCAGAGTGGCTAGAAAAGCTCATGCTTAGAACCATTTATCAGCAAAAGTATTTATTCTGTTAGCAAGATGACTGTATGTCAGAGTTTTGCAAAGGGTTCAAGAGCTGATCTAGGTAATCAGTTTTGTTGGTAGAGACTTACGTGAACATAACAGAGAGGTGTTGTATACTGTCCCTGATACTGCAGAATAATATCTTCCAAGCTTTTATAGCAATGTTTTAGATAAACTTTCCTTTGTAGGGACAGCAGAAATGTCCCATTGACTTTCACTTTCTTTTTGTAGTTATTAGTTCTCACATCTTTTTGCTGAAAAGAAGCTGCGTATATGCTCCTTGCATAAAATACATAAAGGCATTAGTCTATAATCATATTATTATTTTTAACATAATGCCTCACAAATATTCTTATATATTACAAATATAAATAGTCTTATATAGAAATATGATCCCCAGAGAGATGAAGAAATATTACAACATTCAATGATTTATACAAATACATAGTTGAAAGAGTGTTTTCTGATTAATTCATAAAGACAGAAATCAAACATACGTAGTTATTCTTTGGTCCTCTGTTAAAAACATAATGTCTTGAAGATCAGAAGCTCAATAAAACTAAATTTTATATTATTCTTACATATGGATTATCCCATATTACAAAACTAAATACCCATTCTTTGCCTTTTAATACGAGATTTGCAACAGAGTTTCTCAGCTGATTCCCCTATGTGCATCTTGCTCAATCTAGCAGTGATTAACCCATAAGAGTTGTCAGGCAGGTCTTTTGTGTGGTCTGAGTTGCTGGTCTTTGCTCCTTTCCAGGGAAACAACTTTTCCATACTATTAAGAATCCTGGCCTTCCAACTCGAGGTATTCTATGACTGTGTTATTGACATAATTGCAAAATGGTATGATAAGAAATCATGCCCGGTTTTCAGTCATAAAAAAGAAACATCTTCTTGAACCCTGAGACTGTATGTCTAAATGGACACATGCTCAAAGGACCATGTTATACTATTAAGCATGCTCCATTGACAGCGTTCAAGGTAAGTATATCACTGTGGCTGAAGAACAGCCAAGTTTAAGTTTATATATGAAAGATGATTTAAAGCTTTTTTTCTAAAATGAATTAATGAGCAACAGAAAATGTTACTAGGAAGCTGTTTCCATGCAGTGTTCTGTAGTTTCCTGTCCACTACCAATTACAAACAGAAAAAAATATAATTGTATTTATGTTGATATTAATATATTTTGATGGCACTTTGAGAAGAGTAGATACTGCTTGAGACTGATGTTTTTCTTCTCCTTTTTCAGACAGCTAAATTACATTTTGGATCAGACCAGTGATTCATTTAGTATCATTTAACTGATAGCAGATAGCATTCATGCTCTCTTTGCACAAATACACGTCTTTTCTTTAAACGTGAAGGGCCAAGTAGCTTGAAACAAGAGGCCTCTGAGTGAGGTGACAGTAGGTGACCTAGCCCTTACTCAGGTCATGGGGTTCCCACTGATCTGGAGTGAGTTTCTTCCACCATTTTGTCATGACCTAAAAGGATACACAGCCCATGGGTGCCTAGAGATCATCACAGTGGGTATGTAGGATACCGTAGTATACAAGAACATGGAGGGTTTTACCCTCTAAAATTTTCTACTTTATTACAGATTACCACAAATACCAAAAAAAAAACACTACAAGGAGGTATACTACCAAAAAATCACCACTAGCAAGTGTACCTATGATAGAAAAAGTGAATAGAATTACATATATATCAAGTTATTAGAAACTACTATCAGTAATCAATAGTAGCAGCAATCAATCATAGCAACAACCAATATTATAGCAACAATCAATAACAACAACAACCACATAGATATATACTACTACGGGTTATCACAAACGTCATTAGTGAAGGAAACTTATCAACAATACAGCAGCAGATAGACTTATGATAGACTAATGGTATGGATATATAATATCCGGCTGAAGCAAACTGGACAGATTTCAGAGTGAGCCAAACCACCCCAGAGGCGAGAACAAACCACTCCCAGAGAGGGACCCACCCGCCCCCAAAAGAGGGAAAGACAAACCAAACCAGCCTCAAAAGTGGGCCCAAAGGGGGACCAATATGATAACAGAGTCTCTCTTCAGAGATAATCCATGTCAGAGCCTGGAGTCAGCCAGGTGTCCCTGGAGAGAGCCCAAGATACTGTAGAAAGCTTGTGCGGGTTTTAACCTGTGTTGGAAAGGAAAAGCATGGAAGTTCACGGACAGAGAGGCTCCATTTGGGATAAAAATCAAGTCCTTTTAATATCCTAGAGACACGAGAGTGTGTAGGGCACCACCACATTGTGCAGCCAACAGATGCCATTAATTTCTGGTTTCACCAGTAACACCCAACAAGTGATGATGTTTTCTGTTCTTTCAGACCAATTTTATTTTCCCAGACTGTTTTCACACCTGAAAGTTGCTGTTACAATTTGGGGGTTTTCCTTATGCTTATCTTAGAATGTCTCTAGTTTCTAGGTATCCCAGCTGAAAACCAAAGAGGCTGACTGCACTTTTCAAGGATGTCTCTAATTCCAAGGCCTGGTTGCCAGGCTGGAAGGAATTTTTTCTTTTCTTTTCTTTTTTTAAGTAATTTTTCTCTTCTAACCAGGCTGCCTTTATGGCCACTCACATTTCATTTGCCTTTCAAGGTTTAGGTATTTTATAGGACATAATTATTAAAAGTTAGTTTTCTTACATATTTCCTTTCCCATGTGGCAATTCTGTTTGTTTATAACACTTGTCTGCCACTCCTGAGCATTGTCTGTCTGCTGGAGGATTCACAAACTTTTGATGGTTTTGATCTACATAGGAAGATTTCATGAATAGAGCTCTACAAAAATATGTATTAAAAAAATAACTGAAAATGTTCATTTAAGATACAAATTAAAAAGAAAAATTACACCTTGATCATATATTAAAAATCTCTCATAATTACACAGCTGGTCTCCATTTTCAGCATGTAATTTTTAGCACAAACTCAGAATACTTTCTGTGAATGGTAATCAACACACGTGACCAGTAGGTGCCTGGCTCAAACAGCTCCACACAACTTGTCCTGCTTTTCCTGGAGCATCTTTGGGGAAGGAAGTGTGGAATCAATTTTATTTTTGCAGTTATTTTTCCTTACAAGAGCAGAATTTCTATGGGGTGGACAACTGCAAATCTAGCGTGTACTCCTCAAGCTTCTTTTGTTCAAGAGCCCAGGTTGACAATATTTTCAGGCAAGGCAATCATTGCAGCTTAATCCAAGAAGCAGAACCATGATTTAAATATGAGTTTTGGTTTTGCAACAAAAGGCATTCTCCTACTGTACCAGCAACAACAGCTGGAATGCATTAATCAGACCTTAATTAACATGGAAGAAAGGTGATAATTTACAGTTATTTCAGATTGGCACATTGTACTTTATTTAGCAAATGAGAACTGTCAAGCACTGCCAAAGGACCTTAGGCTGAAGGGTGAGTTTCAGAAGTGACTCTTATAGCTGCCTGAGCTTTCGTAGGAGAGAGCTTTCAGAGCATTTATACAGGGATCATTAGACACACCTCATGCTAAGCTTTCGTGAATCTTTGAATAAGGAACACTGAAAGGTCATCAGGTACAAAATATTTTATAATGACACATTGTCACAATATGTTTGAAATGATGATTTATGCAAAAGAGCTACGTTTAGGGGTGGCAAATGAAAGAGAAGCAAAGACAAATTTTGCGTCTTCTTAGACGGATCTTAAAACAGTAACTGCGGGAGAGAGAACAAATTGTGTGCACCCACTGATGTGCAATTTAAGTACTATTATCTTCCCAATGAACTGGAGGTGGAAGGGTAGTGATGAGCCAGATTAGGCCTGTGATCTGGGAGATGTGTAAAGTTTGCATGAGTCACACAGTGTTTTCCATTTACAAGGTGCTCTTCAGCTGAGCACTACAGGAGAGGACAGAAGATAAGTAGCTGGGACAATGAGGGACAGTAAACTTTGCAATGCATCCCGAAACAAAAGCAAGCTTATGGTCAAAAATCTGTATTTGAAGATACAAAAGGGCAGTGCAGACACAAGGAAAACTACTCAGCCACTAAGTTGCACTGCAAATTCAGACTTATCAGAAAATATCTGTTATGCAAAACAATCCACAACTGTTCTGCTTTTTTGTCTGTACTTGTTAAAAAATAGTTCAGTTCTCCTGTGCTGAGAGAGAAAGCCAAAAAAAAAAAAAAAAAAAAGAGCAGAGTGTGCTAAACAGGCGTGCGAAGTACTTATAAGTAGTACCTTCCAAGACAAAAAATGGATTCTGGCACATAGATGAGTATAGCATGGACTGTCTGGATCCACTGTCATTTCCCCATATTCTCCTAACACTTGGTGTGGCTGGTTGGCAAGAAGTTTTAGTATGCTTGGTTTCTTCAAGGAGAAAGTATTGCTAAAGGTGTGTTTAGAAGTGCAGGTTTTATAGCTTTGTTGTTTTGTATTGGTAGTTGCCCTCTCAGTGTTGTAGCTTTGGGGTTTTACAGGTGGTTCTTGTACAATGAGAGCCTGGTGCTTTGGGCATAAATGAACCATTCTTTCACCTAACAGTATTTTGTGGCTGGGACATGAATGCAGTTAAACAGTGCTGGTGCTTGTGCCCTTCCTGTACTTTGATTTTGCAGTGAGGAGCCATACATAAAACTAGGGAGTATAAGACCAGGAGGATACGAGGCAAAATGACAATGGGGTGGTTGTGTGCAAACCAGGTCGCTTCACAAGGTTTGTCTCAGCAGTTTCAAGGTGCTTCTAACAGTAGGATACTGTGAAGACCAGCTGGGCTGAGGGTTTCTACCAGCATCACAGTTGTAGCTCTCAAATGCCATTTCCAAGGATGCTCCATTCCAAGGATGCTATGTGGTTGGTCAGGAACATGGTTTTCAAGACAGTGTCAAGGAAGAGGCAGCAACACCCTAGGTTTAATCAATAAAATTGCTCAAATGAATCAGAGTGTGCTAATAGATCAGGACGACCATACCAGAACATGGTCTGAGTCAGTCTGCAACATATAGTGCACAACCTCAGTGATATCTGTTAAAGTGATTTCTTAGGCTTTCTGAAAGGTACTTGTATCTAAGTCTTCCTTTGATTGTCTGGCTTATGCAATTCCTTTCAGGAAGAGAAAAACAAAAATCAGAAGTTCATGTTTAAAAATGGGAGGAATAAAGACTGAACATATTTTATCTTGTGTAGGTTAATAAACAAGTTTTTTCTAACTTTTATATATTAATGCTTATCAACCTGTACACATGCACAAAAAAACATCCCTAGATTTTTCTTCTTACATTAGCCAAATTACTAAGTTACCTATAGAAAGTGTCACCCATGTCTAACTAAGTCACACTGGCTGAGATCTTTTAGTCTAAGGAGGAGGACACACTTCAGTGAGCACTTGTGCTGTGCAAGACTCCAATTATAAGGCAAGCATAGAGGAATAAACAGGGGTAAAGGTGGCATGGGGCAGTCAGAATTTGGTCATGCACAGAAGTTCAGAGCATCATGTTTATAAATGTCATGTAAAAATAGATAAGAGGACAGGCTAAATGGAAGACTTGTGATCTTTAAGTAGTATCTTTGCTAGTAACAGGAAGAAGGACACAAAAGGTAGTACATTAGTAGATCGTATGTTATCAGCATAATGATCATCCACAGATCTCTGGCATTTAAAGTACAAGACTTCTGTTCCTGCACATTGGTTGTAAACTTTCTGGCCCATTTATCTTGTGTTCATTAAAGTAAAAGAAAGCATATAAAGTGGCCTTGGCGTTTCTGTTCAATGTGTAGAACTATGTTTTGTTCTGCATGGGTGTATCCATACTTTTCACTCATTTGAGAGGTCAGCATGTTTATGCTATATATAGTATGGGAGATAGATACGAACTTTGCAGGATTGGGATTCTGGATATTAAACCCGTAAAGGAAATTTGTTCTGCTTTCCTCAGCTGAGAAGAAAAATATTCTATTTTGTCCTGTGTTGTGGAAAATAACACATTATACAGCAAGCAATTTTCAGTGTGTCTGACACCTTTTATTGTGCTTTTTTCATTTACAGGTTTCTTTGTAAATATTCTTCCACAAGATATTTATTCATGAACAGGATGCCCTAATGAAATAAAAATTCTGTAAATAATTCTTAAAATAACATCATGATTAAAAAAAAGTCTCTATAGGTGTTAATAAGCCATAGCTTATTTGAAAAGAACGGTAATGTTTTGATTTGTACAAGTAAATATGTTATTAAGCAATTAACCATACAGGCATCTCTGGCTGGTAATTATTGTTGTTTAAACAAAGATAAATTACTTTCCTAAGAACAGAATTTTGCTCTTAGTTTCCCCAATGTTTTTCAATGAAATACAATATATTCGTAATTACATATTACAAGTAAAAGGACCAGACTTATTGGTCATAAAATCCTAAGTTAGAGGTGATTCAGCAAAAATGTTTCCATATTGACCAAAAAAGAAAAATCTCCCCAACAAAAAGATTAATATTTTCTTCACTAGAATTATTATTCTTTGGTAATGAACAGTGTTCTTGGAAAATGAGTATTTAATATGTAACCAGTTAGCAAAAAAATTAAGTCAATTACCAAACACAATTTCTGTATTAAATGTTAATTAAATTCAGAGGTACTTTTAATAAGATTAATATGGAGAAAACATATTAAGAAAAAAAAGTCAATTTAGCCTCAGTTTAATCGATTAATCAAGAACAGTGTTTGGTTTTTATAGACATATTTATAGCAATACTTATAGTAATGGTTAATTTAACATTCAGAAGTTCATTTCATAACCAAAGGGCTTGAAAATTCAGTTGACTGTTGTTTATGTAGTTGAACATAAGTAAAAGATATATTTCAATGCAAGCATTAAAAATAAAATATCAGCAATACTCCTTTGATCTTAACAGAAGAATTAAGCCCGACCCTGTATTGATTTGTACTTTATGGCACTGTTTGAATAAATATGCATCTTAAAATATGCAGTAGCAAAGAACTTCAGTTCTTCAAGGTACTGAAAATAGGAAAGATAAAAATGGGGCAGCAGGGAACTCAGTCCCCTCTCTTTTTTTCTTCTTAGTAGTTACAGGGGGTCAAAGAAGACATAACTCAAAAAGAGTATAAAGTTTGATTTCTCATCCAATCTTTCTATTCTAAACACATAGATGACCAAAATGTCCCATTGTATCACAAATTCCAAAATGAACTTGTTTCTTGAAAATTAAATTAAATGTGTTTTGGACTTTTCTATCCCATAATCTAATAAAACTTAATTTGAAAGTCATTGCGATGTCTTATAGTGGTATCAGAAATTAATTAATGTTTGAAAGAAATTTTCTTTACAGAGAGGTTTGAAGATAGAGTTCTGGCTGTGGAAAAAAAATAATCTGACTTGTAACTGTTAATTATCTTGCAAGATGTTAGAATTTGTAATTTTTGGGGTTTTTTACCAAAATGTACTTGGATATACATATTTCCCATATTATGCACCTCAGCTTGTAAACATTGTCTTATAATATCATTATGGTAATCTCAGTAAAACTGTCCCTTTATTATTCTAAAAGCAGAATACCTGGCATATTTGTTGTCCTCTGGCAAAGACTCTGATTGTTTGCTGAGACAGCCTTAACCCAGCTTCTCTGGGGAGCACAGCATTTCCAGTCAATCTGCGAAATCTCCCCCTGCGTGACTGTCGTTAAACAGCTCAGGTACAGTGAAAGGGGGAAAAACATCTCTCCATAGCAGGTAGCTTCACGAGTGCTTACAGCTGTTGAGGGCTTGCCACCTCCTTCCACTGAGATCATAGGATCATAGAATGGTTTAGGTTGGAAGAGACCTTGAAGATCATCGAGTTCCAAACCCTTGCCATGGGCAGGGACACCTCCCACTAGACCAGGTTGCTCAAAGCCCCATCCAACCTGGCATTAAACACCTCCAGGGATGGACCTTCCACAACTGCTCTGGGCAACCTGTTCCAGTGCCTTACCACCCTCAAAGTGAAAAATTTCTTCCTAATATCTAATCTAAATCTACCTTCTTCCAGTTTGAAGCCATTACCTCTTGTCCTGTCACTACATGCCCCTGTAAAAAGTCCTTCCCCAGCTCTCCTGCAGGCCCCCTTTAGGTACTGGAAGGCCACAATAAGGTCTCCCTGGAATGTTCTCTTGTCCAGGCTGAACAGCCCCAACTCTCTCAGCCTGTCCTCATAGGAGAGGTGCTCCAGCCCTCGGATCATCTTTGTGGCCATCCTCTGGATCCACTCCAACAGGTCCTTTCCTAAGTTGAGGGCTCCAGAACTGGACACAGTACTCCAGGTGGGGTCTCATGAAAGTGAATAGAGATTTAGATATTCTCACTAAAACTCTTAAAACCTCATCAAAAGGCCTGTTAGGTAGAGCACAAAGAGAAAGACACCTCACAATCAGAAAGCAGCAGATCCAGTGACACAAAGCCCCAGCTTTTGAAATAGTCAGCATAAATGCTGACATTGGTATTCATTTGTGAAAAGCAGAGGAAACGCTGGGGCAGGAGTAAAAGTGCAGAATGGTACAGCGATTTGTCCAGGATCACTTCTCATGCCAGTTCTAAGGATGACTTTGGAAACTGGTCTGGAGTTTTCTCCTTGGCATCGTTTTCCTTAGTGCTCCTAAGTTAGGTATTGACTAAAAAGTGAATGCTAGAAAATTGAGCAATTGACTACACCAACTGCTAGAGAAATAGCAATCAACTTGCTATTTTGAATCAGATCAAAAGTTTGCAGAAAAATTTACAACCTTAAGTATGATATGCCTGATTTCTAAACCAGAAAAAAATCAGTTTGGGTACAGTCATCACATTAAATACCCTTTGAATAATAAATAGTTTGTCGCATCTTCGGTCTTATGAAGACATGAAAGAAGATCACTATGACATATTGTATTCTTGGTTTGTTTAGCTCTTGGTTCATACTGTGCTTCCATAAGGAGAGGAGGATGGGTGGATTATTGGGGCAGGGGGTGGAGGCGTCGAAGCAAGTGAGATTGCTGATTGCCTTAGGGAAAACAAACCATGCTTACAGGAGGAAGAGAAAGATGTAGAGGGCAAAGAGACAGAAAGAGAAAAAATCACTTAGAGCTAAGAAACAAGGGATGGAGGGAGATATGGCAGCAAGGAGTAGGTGCAGCCAGTCTGGCCTCCAAGGATGGGTGAAAGGAAGAAACAATTTCCAGAGGACTGGGTAGGAATGGGGAGTGTGTCATAGTGCAGAAAATGCCTGGTGCAATGACGTGTGGGCAGAGGGAAGGTTGGATACGAACCCTATTTGTTTTTGATGCTCAGCCTGCCCTCACAGCTTGGAGTTTTCTTCACAAAGAATGTTGAATACTCTATATTTTAATTTTCTGTAAGTAATCTTTCTCAGTGTAAAAGTTTGAGTTTAGAATTATTTAGCATTGTCTGTGAAGTCTTTGCAGGAAAAGACCTAGAAAAACCCACACAAGAACGCTATTCGAGCAGTAGTCCTGTCATAAACATCCAAAGAGACATTGGCCTGCCAAGCTGGTGAAGAGGGCTTTAAACTAAAGTTGCTGGGGGAGGGCAACCTCAAGGCATCCCACTCCTAGCATTTTGGTGCCAATGCCAATAGATGCCCAGAGCCTGGAAAAGGGTCACAGGTCGGCAAGAGAGCACTTGGACTGCCACACAAAGGAATTCCAGCCGCTCCAGCCAGTAGGTTAGCTTCATGGGGGGCCCAACTTAAATGCCTCTATGCAAAAGCACATGGCAGGGGGAATAAAGAAAAGACTTAGAAATGTATGCATGTCTGAAGGGTTATAATCTTATTGGCATAGTGGAAACATGGCGGGACGGCTCCTATGATGAGTGTTGAAATGGATTGATACAGGCTCTTTAGGAAGGACAGGCAGCAGAGAGAATGAGGGAGTGTTGCCCTCTATGTCAATGACCCCTGGAGTGCTGGAGAGCTCCACCTGGGGATGGATGAGGAGCTGACCAAGAGCTTGTAGGTCAGGATTAAAGGGAGGGCACAGACAGGTGATATTACAGTGGGGGTCTGCTGTAGGCCACCTGACCAGGAAGACTGACCAGATGAGACCCTCTATAGACAGACAGGAGCGGCCTCACATTCACAGGCCCTGGTCCTCATATGGGACTCCAACTACCCCAATATCTGTTGGACGGACAACACAGAAGCACAGAAGAAATCCAGGAGGTTGACATACATTGAAGATACATTGAAGATAACATTGAAGAATACATTGAAGATAACTTCCTTCTCCAAGTCATAAAGGGGTCAGCGAGGAGAGGTGCTATGCTGGATCTTGTTCTCACCAACAAGGAGAGGCCGGTAGGGAACGCAAAGCTCAAGGGCAGCCTTGGCTGCAGTGATCATGAGATGGTAGAGTTTGAGATCCTTAGGGCAGAGAGAAGGGCACTGAGCCAGCTCACTACCCAGAACTTCAGGAGAGCAGTCTTTGGCCTCTTCAGGGATCTGCTTGGCAGAGTGCCATGGGATAAAGCCCTGGAGGGAAGAGGGGTCCATGAAGGTTGGTTAATATTCAAGGATCACCTCCTCCATGCTCAGGAGCAATGCAGGCCAACAAAGAGAAACTCAGGCAAAAATACTAGGAGGCCTGCATGGATGAACAAGGAGCTCCTGAAAAAACTCAGGCAGAAAAAGGAAGCCTACAGAGAGTAGAAGCAAGGACAGGTAGCCTGGGAGGAATACCGAGAAATTATCCGAGCAGCCAGGGATGAGCTTAGGAAAGCTAAAGCCCAGATAGAGGTAAATCTGGATAGGGACACGAAGGGCAGCAAGAAAAGCTTCTATAGGTATGTCAGTGACAAAAGGAAGAAAAGGGAAAATGTGGGCCCTATCTGGAAGGAAATGGGGGACCTGGTCACCTGGCATATGCAGAAGTCTGAGGTACTCAACAACTTTTTTGCATCAGTCTTCAACAATGGCTGCTCTAACCACACTACCCAAGTCATGGAAGGCAAAGGCAGGGACTGGTAGAATGAAGAACTGTCCGCTCTAGGACAAGATCAGGTTTGAGAGCATGTAAGGAACCTGAAGGTACACAAGTCCACGGGACCTCATGAGAGGCACCATGGGTCCCGAAGGAACTTGTAGAAGAAGTTGCTAAGCCACTAGCCATCATATTTGAGAAGTCGTGGCATCCTGGTGAAGTTTCCACTGACTGAAAAAGGGGAAATATAACTCTCATTTTTTAAAAGGGAAAAAAGGAAGACCCAGGGAACTACAGGACAGTCAAGCTCACGTCTGTGCCCAGCAAGATCATGGAGCAGATCCTCCTGGAAACTCTGCTAAGGCACATGGAAAATAAGGAGGTGATTGGTGACAACCAACATGGTTTCACCAAGGGCAAATTGTGCCTGACAGATTTGGCAGCCTTCTACGACAGGGTTACAGTGTTGGCGGATAAAGGAAGAGCAACTGACATCATTTACCTGGACTTGTGCAAGACATTTGACACTGTCCCACACGACATCCTTGTCTCTAAATTGGAGAGGCATGGAATTGATATATGGACCACTCAGTGGAAAGCGAATTGGCTGGATGATCACGCTCAAACTGTTGTGGCCAATGGCTCAATGTCACTGGGGACCAGTGATGAGTGGTGCTCCTCAGGGGTCACTACTGGGACGGGTGCTGTCCATCATCTTTGCTGGTGATACAGACAGTGGGATTGAGTCCGCCTGCATCAAGTTTGCCAGCGGCACCAAGATGTGTGGAGCGGTTGTTGTGCTGGAGGGAAGGCATGCCAGCCAGAGGACCTGGACAGGCTTAAGAGATGGGCCTATGTGAACTTCATGAAGTTCAACAGGGCCAAGTGCAAGTTTCTGCACATAGGTCAGGGCAATCAAGCACAAGTATGGGCTCGGCAGAGAATGGATTGAGGAGAAGGATTTGGGGATGTTGGTTGATGAGAAGATTAAGATGAGCAGGCAATGTATGCTTGCAGCCCAGAAAGCCAACAGTATTCTGGACTGCATCAAAAGAAACATGGCCAGCAGAGGAAGGGAGGTGATTCTGCCCTTCTACTGCACTCTTGTGAGACTCCACCTGGAGTACTGCGTCCAGTTCTGGGGTCCCCAACATAAGAAGGACATGTACCTGTTGGAGTGGGTTCAGAGGAGGGCCACAAAGGTGATCAGCAGGGCTGGAGCACCTCTCCTATGAAGACAGGCTGAGAGAGTTGGGGCCGTTCAGCTTAGAGAAGAGAAGGCTCCGGGACAACTTGTAGCAGCCTTCCAGTACCTAAAGGGTCCTGCAAGAAAGCTGGAGAGGGACTTTTGACAAGGACATGTAATGATAGGAAAAGGGTTTTGTTTTGTTTTGTTTTTTTTTTAACTGAAAGAGGGTAGATTTGGATTCGATATAAGGAAGAAATTCTATACTAGAAGAGTGTTGAGACACTGTGATGGGCTGCCCAGAGCAGTTGTTGATGTCCCATCCCTGGAGTTGTTCAAGGCCGGGGTGGATGAGCCTTTGAGCAACTTGGTCTAGCGGAAGGTGTCCAGCAGACAGAGGGGTTGGAACTAGATGATCTTTAAGGTCCCTTCTAACCCCAACCATTCTATAATTCTATGATTTACTAAAGAAGACTTAGGTGGGCTCATACAGGCATATGTTTCTTGGCCAAATTTTATGAGATGTTAATAACATAGAATACCTGAAATTCTTGTTTCAGGTGAAATCTGTGATCTTGTGAGTTAAATTATCATCAGATGGACCACAGATGGTGAAGGAAATGAGAGGTGCAATCAAGTGGGTAACTAATCTGATTACAAAGGAATTCAACGTGTCTAGAAAAAAGACCATAGGGCTATGAAATGTGTTTCAGTTATTGAAAATGTGTATCAGTGGAAAAGTTTTCTGAGAAGCACCCTAAATATGTCCACAGCACAGGTATGATCTGCCAGGCATAGCCTTCATACGGATCAACATTCAAATACAAACTTCCACAGCGAGAAGGTGAGTCTTGTCAGAAGTGGGTGTTGTGATAAGAGTATTTAAAACGCTGACCAGACCAAAAATGTGGACGGAGTCCTTACATCCTTTCCTCTCATCATACATAACCGATCATGAATAAGGGGCAGATTCCCTGATATAGTCTGTGAAAAAAAACCTTTCTATAAAGTTAAAGAAGATAGTTCAAGGCATCACTGAGCTGACTTCTCTTTTTGGTGGGAAAAACAGGCTATTGATTCTCCTGTGACAGGTCTGAACTTGCATTTCTGTATTAATCCCCCTCTACTGTGTTTTCCTTTCATGCCTTTCTATTTTCCTACATTTGGTCCCACCTTGTGGCTACAGATAGTCAGCTTATCTGAGCTCTTCCATGAAGCTGACACCTGGTGTTTTGTGTAGGAGAGTCCATGATGATCCACAGCTGCTTGGGAACTACAAAAAGGGGCAAACACACCAATAGTACATTCACGCTGTGTTTTGTCCTCTGTTACAGAAGGGTTTGAACACAGAATGCCTTTCCCAACACAAAGCCTCACAAGGCAAACACACTGTGCTATATGCACCTTACTTGTCAAGAAAGAAGTAAATTAAGAGGTATGCTTAATGAAGATCCTACACAGATAATAGCAGGATTAGTCACTTGTGATTGCCTGCACCCAGCAAAACAACTTTGAATCGAAAACTCCAACCTACCTGAAGCTGACAGTCAGCTGCAGAATGTATATGGGTACCGACTAGGCCATACCGTCAAGGAAATAAGGCACACTGGCAGTTATTTTTCCTTCCTCACTGATCATACCTACAGGATTTATAGCATGTGTCATGTCTGCTGGTGTTTATTTGGTGCAGTAGCATCTCGACCTATAGCTGCATTTCCCTTGAGTATGATCTTCCTATGTTTTTTTAGGCAAAAAGAAATGCCCATCTGCTACTGTCTGTTCAATGGAATAGGAAAAAGCATATGGGCTCTCCCCCTGGTGTGGCTGGATAAAAAGCATCCATCTCTAGGGCTGCTGTTCCAATATCTTTTATAAACATTACATTCAATCATAGACATATTTTAATACAACTTTCTCAGCTGTCTGTGTTTCTGACTCTGTATTACACTGGTGGAGGTTTTACATTAAATATTCTTCTCCCTATTGTTTACTTTGGTAGTTTATCCATGTCAGAACCACGTGTGATGCACGCAGAGAAGATTACAGCATTCCCCAAAGAGTTCTCCTAGCCATAGCATGCATATTTCAACAAAGCGTGCGCAACTTGGGATGTTTTGCTTGTGAGTGCTGAAAAAATGGCTACAACTATCTGGGGGAACACAAAAATAGCAAGATAGGTCTGTCTTTTTATTTATTTGTGACTTCTTTTGCAATTTAACTGCCTTACAGTTAAATATTCCAGTAATAGGTTATAACCTAGCGGATACAGGCAGATATCGATCTCTGGATATGCCTAGGAGGTATTCATTTTATGGAAGGCAATTCAGTGTCATCAGAAGCCAGATGTGCTGGCTTCTCAAGAGATGGTATGTAGTTGCACTGCAGAATAATGTGTTAGGAATAGTCTTGACATTTCTTTATGTCTAAGAATATAGCTACAGATACTTGGGGCTTTTTTACCCTATTTTGTTGCATTAAAATGTAACATGCAGGCAAACTTGTAAGATATATGTATTTATTAGCCATTTTTGAGAGTCTGGATTATGTGACGAGATTTAACAATTTGTAATTTAATAGGTTATGTTTAAGCAATGCCCTCGAGTTTGCAAGGTCCTTCCATATGAGAAAGCTTTTCAATCACTTTCAATTTCATTCGCCTTACAGATGCTATTCAAGGGACACCTTCAACAGTAGTACAGTAATTGTTCTGGTTTGAGGTAAAACAGAACCAATTTTCTGTTCAGTAATTTTACTTTTCAGCTAATCCTCTTCTGAACTCTCTGAAATTAATGGCATATATTTAAGATTATAGTCTACTCTCAGAGTGATAAGACCTGATTGTTTATAAATTATGCCGAGGAATGGCATGCAGAGAGGCTTTTGCTTATACTTACTGCTGGAACACCCAAGGGCAGCTAACTTTGTTATTTGCCCCATTGGAGGGTCAGAAGTGGAAAAGCACAGAGGGGTCCCACTTGCGGGGAGGAGCGGACAGGACAGGTGACCCAAAACTGACCAAGGGGATATAACATCCCATCTGCCTCATGCTCAGTGTAAAAACTGAGGAATCAAAGGGTCAGCTCTCTTTCTTTAATGGCCGGGGTCCAAGGAAGACTCTGTCTGTTCATCTGCCTTTGATCCCAATCTGTGTGTTGCTGAATCCAGATCTGGAATCTAGTTCCCATCCATCACTGAGTCCAGCCTGCGACTTTCCCAGTGCCTGCTGGTCAAGTGATCATTGTCCTGGGAGCTCAATATGGTTTTGTATATATTGTATATATGTCATTATTTTCTTATTAATATTATTCACTATTCTTTTTAGCATTTTATTATTAATATTTCATTGAAGTAGTTTAGTTTCTTTTCAACACATAAGTTCTAGCTTTCTCTCATTTTCTCTCCTCTCTTCTGAAAGGAGAAGGGGGGAGAGGTTAATGAGAGCACCTATTGTTCATTTGGCAGCCAGCCCCACCTGTCTAGCACACTGTCCCTCAAACATTGGCGTGGCACCCCCAGGCTTATCTCTAGCAAGCCTGGTTTTATTCTTTTCCCCCTTCAAATCTATTTTAAAGCTCTTTCTTTGAGCCCTGCTAACTCTTGCACAATGGTCCTTTCCTCTGTTTGAGAAAGGTGCACCCCATCTTTCGCTAACTGGCCTGGCGTCTTGTAGATCTTTAAAGGTCCCTTCCAACTTGAGCCATTCTATGATTCTATGATTCTATGATTCTATGATTGATTCTATGACGCTTTGATTTGGAAAAGCAAACATAGCTTAAGGTTTTCAAAAGAAAGAAAATATGACTCAGTTTGCAACTGCCCACTGCAACGACTCAGCACAACTTGCTTCGCTCTTCCTTTGTCTTCTACCAGTCCACCAGTCTACTAGTATTTTTGACATGGCTGTCCACATACATGGGAGGAAAACCAGGTAGATTTTGATAGAACAATCTTTGCCAATACCTGGGGCTAATTTTCATCTTCTTTGGTTTCTGCATGGGATGGTTAGATCATGGCTTCAGTTTCAAATGAGCTTCTTACCAATACCACAGTCATGAGGTAACTAAGAAACTATCTTTGTAATCAGAACTCTGTATGCATTGTGAAGTTTGCACACTCTTCATTTGTGCATATCATTTTTGAAGACCAGCAGTCCAGAATTCTGTGGATTTTTAGTGTTGCACATACTTACTTAAGTGGCAGAAGCTTATAATTCAGTCCTAGTAGTAAACTGAGACAGTTAGAGGCTGGCGTGCACCGGTAGTAAGTGCATGCTTTCTTTAACAATTTCAGAAAGGGTAATTTAGGATGGTATTTATAAGGATGCAAAGGGCAGCTAGCCCTGCCTGGTGGGATAAATAAGTAACGAAAATGGAAATCCACTTAGATATAAAAGGCTTCCCGCTGAATGTGGAGAAAGACACTCAGGCTGGGAACAGCTCACAAGTGGAAGAGGTTGTACCCCTCAGAGGGACTGAAAGCCACTTATGCCTGATTTGAAGGAGGGTAAAGTAGTTTTATTTGGTTGCTTTTTAAAAAACATAACAAAAGGACAGGGATATTCTTTTTTTTAATGGAAAATACACAGAGATGACATGAAATTTCAGTCTTGATTTTCTGTGGCCTATCAGGTCCTCACTAGGAGGAAGAGCAAACAGTTAACAAAGAAAACAAATGGTGGAAGGATCTTACAGACTTCTATGGTTTTGGATACAAACCCCATCACAGTAATTTAATGTATGTATAGAAATATGATGCAGTCAATTTAAACACTGCAGTATTTGATATCTGATGTTAAAGTCCTGAATTAGTCTCTTGAAACATTAATTAAAGAACACCGAATATAAACATTTCTGAAGCAAATGGCTAGCTATGCTAACACTTAATTTCAGGGCTTAAATAGGTGGCAAAATGGCTGAGAAGGTAAATCACGAGGCACCATGGATGTTAGTTTCTGGAACGTAATGGGGAGAAGATTTTGGGTCTTTACATATAAGTACATACATACAAAATACAAACTTCTACACTGTTGGGAAGCAGGACATCTTAATACTGATTGGGGAATATGTATGAAAATCATAAGCCAGACCAGTCCTACTTTTGTATTGTAATCTGAAAGCATCAAACTTCTTTGTTTCTTGTTCTCAGTTTTGTTTGCTCATTCTTACAGGCTAGAGACTTTATAATTAAGCTCTTTGACCATAATTTTTTTATAGTTATGTCTTATTTAAATTACTTCTACATATGAAAAAAGTTGTTTTTTTTCCTGTAGGTCAAGAAAGTTCTGCCTGCACCCTCAAATTCTTCTTCACGTCTCACACCTTTTCATCCGCAGTGAAATTCAAATTCCTATTTTACACCTGCTTGTTTGATATATGACCTCAAAAAAGCAACTAAGAATATATAAAATCAGACAAGGCCTCACCTCTTTCTTTTTCTCCGATGTGTAATCCTTTTATTTGGCCTTACTGTGCTGGTCTGCTCTGTGCTTCTAATTCTGATGACAGTCCTCCTCATTTCCACTGAAACTCATGACTTTTATTGATTCTATCTGAAATTTTTCGTGTTTGGAACTGTGCATTTTACAATTAAATTACTGTATTGAAACTGAGCAGTCTACAAGCTTTGTAAGGAGCTTGTGTTTTTGTTTCCTGGGGAATGTGCCACGTAGCCTACTGTGACTGAGATTTCACGATGTGCCTCCTGGTTTCCCTGGTTTTCTTGGCTTCACTACTTCTTCATTTGTTAGAATATACTTTTACATGGCACGACCACTCAGCTGCCTTTTAGAGTCAAGGCTTTTGTGCCCTGCTTCAATGATATCGGCAAAACATGGTTAGTTTTTCTTCTATCTGGTTAAAACATGTAAGGAAAGGTAGTAATAGATTGCTTTCCTTCTTTTAGTACATGGGTGTACATGGGTATAAACAGTAACCTAGCCCAACTTAACAATGAAAACTTCGCAGTATGAGTCTGTTTAACAAATCTTTACAGTGATATGGTGTACTGGTTTTGGATGAGATAGAATTAAATTTCTTCACGGTAGCTTGTATGGGGCTACGTTTTGGATTTGTGCTGAAAACAGTGTTGATAACACAGGGGCATTTTTGTTATTGCTGAGCAGTGCTTACACAGAGTCAAGGCCTTTTCTGCTCCTCACACCACCCCGCCAGCGAGCAGGCTGGGGGTGAACGAGAAGCTGGGAGGGGACACAGCCAGGACAGCTGACCCCAAATGACCAAAGGGATATTCCATGCCATTTGACATCATGGTCAGCAATATAAATCTGGGGGAAGAAGAAGGAAGGGGGGACGTTCAGAGTGATAATGTCTGTCTTCCCAAGTAACTGTTAGATGTGAGGAGCCCTGCTTTCCTGGAGATGGCTGAACACCTGCCTACCCATGAGAAGCAGTGAATGAAGCCCCTGTGTTGCTTTGCTGGTGTGCACAGCTTTTTCCGTTAAACAGTCTTTATCTCAGCCCGTGAGTTCTCTAATTTTTACCCTTCCGATTCTCTCCCCCATCCCACTGGGGAGGAGTGAGTGAGCAGCTGTGGGGTGTTAAGTTGTTGTCCAGGGTTAAATTACAACAGATGGAAAAGGATTATTTTTCTTATTCCAATAGAAAGCTTAGTCTGAATTCATTTTTTAGATATGCAAACACTCCATACTATCTATACACAAGTAACAAAAATGGCACAAAATACATAATGTTGAAACAATGCTGTAGTTTATTTTCACTAACAGCCTAATAAAATTTTTCTGGGGTAGAGTCTCACTTATGTTTCTCTTTCCTTTTCTTTCCTCCCCTCTCCAAAAAGCAAGAAAGGAGCAGTCAATCTTTATTATCTTTGATTCCTGATTTTATGACAAACACAAGGGACATGCAAATGAAAATCCATTATAACATCCACATCTTCAACAAACCATATACACTGCAGCTGTATTTCCAGTGGCCAGCTTTAATTGTTCCTTTTTCATTTCTGCAATATATTTTCAGAGGGAAGCTATCACTGCAGTTGAAACATTTCTAAAAAAATCAATACATCTTGAATCTACATTACACTGGGGCCTTCTATTCATGCATTTTTTCCCTGGATTTTTGAGAAGCAGCTTTGCTCTGGTACTCTTCATCCACCCGCATACTCTAGTTAGATATTTTTAAATTCCAGTCATCATATAGTCAGAATTTGCATGTGGTTCTCAGAGAACTTTTTCCCCTCTAGCTAGCTGTGGAAAGGACAATGCAATTAATAACAGATGGTACGGAATGACCACGTCCTTGAGAGAATGCCTTATTGGCACCTCCTGCTAATTGTATCACATATAACGCAAGTAAAAGCATAATAAATCTGAACTGGGGGACATTTTATGCAAGAGCTCTTCTCTCTTTCCAGACGGTAAATTGCTCAGCTCTTGAAATATCTATAACCTTGTGATACCCAACTTGCATTAGCTTAATTGCCTTTTTTCTTTTCTTCCTCTCTTCCCTTTCTTATTTTATTCCCTGGGTCTGTAAGAGCCATTCTGTTTTGTTAGTCTACCTGCTTCAGTGCTGTAAGGAAAGGATCTATATTTGCTGTCTTGGACAGAACTTTGTTGGATCTGTTCTGCAGACCTATTTGTAAATTGCCCTTTTTAAAGAATGTTAAAGCACTTGATATCAGAACATAACTAAATGTTGAAGGAGTTTAATAGACATCTAGAAGACTATTCTCATTAACTGTGGGATGGAGGGAGTTTCAGATAGATCAACAGATATACCCTGTTCTATTTCTGAATATGACTACCATGATAAAAAAAAGTCCTGATGCACAAAGAATTTTTTCTTTCTTACAGTAACAAATCAGTAGCAAAGAAGTTCTGTGTGTTGTGGTTTTGGCCTCAGCTGGCAACAAAGAACCATGTGGCCGCTCACTCAATGCCCACAGCCGTGGAGGAGAATTGGAAGGAAAATGCAAATCTCGTGGGTTGAGATAAAGGTGGCTTAATAGAACAGCAAAGGAAACACAACAATAACACTGATAGAGGAATGCACAAACGCGATTGTGGTACCACCACTCACCCACCAGCCCCAGCCCAGCCCAAGCCACAACCTCCTGCCCCCTCCCCTGGCCAGCTCCCCCTATAGCTCAGGCATGGCTCCCATGGTATGGAATACCTGTGGCGTGGGCCAGATCCTTGGGGAAATTAACACCATCCCTGCCAGAACCACAACACTGTGGAAAAAATAAGAAAAGATCACTGAAGTCTCAAATCTCCTTGTGCCATGTCATCATGTGGGGTGAAGAAGGGCTGCTTCTGCAGAGTTTGCCTCTGTTGGCAGTAGGGGGAGGGAAGACTGCTTCTCATCAAAGTTCTACTGGACTTTTTTTTTATTTTATTTCTACTTACAACATCAATTTCAATCCTGGTTTTGGTCAAAGGAGAAAATAACAGATAAGAGCAGGAGCATGTATATAGAACTGCTTGCAGGAGCTGCCATTTAAGGCACAGAATGGTGCTACATCTGCACACAGTGAACAGCAGGTATGGTGGTAAGTGCCCTGTCAATGTGCAGAGGACTTTTAGGCTTAAGGTATCTCCCTAGTTTTCCTAGTGCCTGTATAGAGAAGGTAATGAGTCAGAGAATTAGTCTTTGCAGAATATTTCAGTAAGATGGAGCAAAGTCTGCAAGTGATTATTCAAACTCCACTTGGGTCTGTCCTCAAGGCAGAAAGGTGCCAAGACATTATAATCCATTCCTCAAGCACCTATCATGCCCTTCAGGTGTCTCCTGTTCTATGTCGTGCTGCAGAGCAATCTGGTGAAAGGAGGTCTTCCTTGGACAAGGGTAAAATATAGCACATCAGTGCAATCCCCAGAGGAAGATATGTATTGGGTTGGGAATTAGGACTTCCAAATCTAAGTCCCATTGCTGCTACTGACTTTCTGAATGATCATCGGCAACTTCACTTTGTGTTTTTGCTCCTAATCCCTATTCTGGTCTATTTTAAACTGCAAGCTCTTGAATGGTCCCTATCCTGAGGACTTCTCAGTGTTCTTGGAATACACAGGAATATTAGTAACTTAATGAACTATTTTGGCAAATAATTTAAGCCATGTGTCAGTATCAAGACTGCTTTAGGAAAAACATAGAAATACAAAAATTATTCCTGAGAGACTGCTGAAATCTGAGCTAAAAGTTATTCTTATGATTTTGCTTCTTTGTGCACTGCACCTTGAAGTGTGTCCTAAAGTATGTATGAGCTTGGTTTTTTTGCAAGCTTATCTGGCACTTTCCTGTTACACAGATCAGAGTGGTTAACTGAGTTCTCTCATAGGTCCCTGTGAAGCCATTGTAGTCTGACTCACGGGCCTTGATGGGATCCACCCGCGAGTGCTGAGAGAGCTGGCAGATGTTATTGCTAGCCCACTCTCCATCATCTTTGAAAGGTCATGGGGAACAGGAGAGGTGCCTGAGGACTGGAGAAAGGCTGACATCTCTCCAATCTTCAAAAAAGGAAAGAAGGAGGACCCAGGGAACTACGGACCCGTTAGTCTCACATCGGTCCCTGGGAAGGTAATGGAGCGACTCATTTTGGATGTCCTCTCCAAACACATTGAGGAACGGGGAGTTATTGGAAGTGGTCAACATGGATTTATCAAGGGTAAATCATGTTTGACCAATTTGATGGCCTTCTACGATGATGTAACTTGTTGGCTGGATGAAGGGAGAGCTGTAGATGTCATCTACCTTGACTTTAGCAAGGCTTTTGACACTGTCTCCCATAACATCCTCATTAGGAAGCTGAGGAAGTGTGGGTTAGATGAGGTGACAGTGAGGTGGATTGAGAGCTGGCTGTGTGACAGGACTTAGAGGGTTGTGATCAGTGGCATGAAGTCTAGCTGGAGGCCTGTAACCAGTGGTGTCCCCCAGGGGTCAATACTCAGTCCAATTTTGTTTAATATATTCATTAATGACCTGGATGAGGGGACAGAGTGTATCCTCAGCAAGTTTGCTGATGATACCAAACTGGGAGGGGTGGCTGACTCTCCAGAGGGCCACGCTGCCATCCAGCGTGACCTGGACAGGCTATTCTCTTCCTATTTTTCATTCATGAGCAAATTAATTAGACTGCTTAAGAACAGCTATACCAGGTCAGCTCAAGGGTCCTTGTAGTCCAGAATTTTACCTCCAACAGCTATAAACAGAAGAGTGTAATAGAAGAACAAATACATAGTAGTACTTCTTTTTCAGACTTCTTCTTCAGAGGGACAGGGAACTGCTGGAGAGAGTCCAGTGAAGGGCAACCAAGATGATTGAGGGATTGGAGCATCTCCCTTACAAGGGAAGGCTGAGAGAGCTGGGACTCTTTAGCCTGGAGAAAAGAAGGCTGAGGGGAGACCTTATTATTGCTTACAAATATCTAAAGGGTGGGTTGAAGGAGGATGGAGCCAGACTCTTCTCGGTGGTTCCCTGTTACAGGACGAGGGGCAATGGGTGCAAGTTGAAACATAGGAAGTTCCGTTCCAACACACGAAAAAAATTCTTTACAGTTCGGGTGACAGAGCACTGGCACAGGCTGCCCAGGGAGGGTGTGGAGTCCCCTTCTCTGGAGATTTTCAAAACCCGCCTGGATGCAGTCCTGAGTAATGTGCTCTAGGCAATTCTGCTTTAGCAGGGGAGTTGGACTAGATGATCTCTAGAGGTCCCTTCCAACTCTGAAAATTCTGTGATTCTGTGATTCTGTGACTCTGCACCCACCTAAATCAATAATAAGGTTCCCACTGGTTTTCTGAGACAAGAAAATAAGCTTGAATATGCATTTGTTTTGGAGTATACGTATGCAAAAAAAAACCCCAACCAACAAACAAACAAACAAAAAATAACCAGGAGAAAAATCATTGTGAATAGGATATATTCTGGCACCAAGAAGGTGGTCGAGGGTTGAAGTCAAAGAGCAAAAGAGCACACAGTATAAAAAAACCCAAATGGACAAAAACTAGGATGACCTAGTTAATGACACAATAACTGCTTAAGTCACCAACTTTTCCAATGTGACGTGGGGTTTGGAATTTTCATATTTGCATTAAACATTTAATATTTTATTTCATCTTGATGGTATTAATACATTCTGAACTAGAGTTGTGCAGTAAATTGTAATAACCCTGCCATTGTCTGCACATCTGAACATCAATGCTTAAATTCAGAAAGACTTAAAAGTGGAAAAAATACAGGTATTGATGTATAACAGCAAGGATGCTCTTTAGTCCCCTAAGAGTAATTATGCTAATCCTGTGTTTCTATGAGGAGTAAAAATTAAAAGTGACATAATGAACTTTGTAGAAACTGATGTAAATTCTTCTGTGTCCAAACTGGCTAGACCTTGTAATTACAAGTAGGTAATCACTATATTTTAGTAACTATAACTATTCACTTGCAGGTGTAGCATGGTTTCTAGTTTCAAGTAGTGTTAATTTTCATACAGAGCTTCAAACTGGTACATGGAGAAGTACATTCATCCCCTAACTGGCAGAATGCTGACCATAATCAAAGATAATTTTCTAATTATATCAGAAGACTGAAAATCTGGAAAACTGTGCTATCTCACTCACTGCAAAAGATTCTTTGCTTGTCACTGTAGAAATTATTTACTTACCATGTATTGACTTCACCCTCTGTGCTATAAAGATGATAGTATTTATGTGCTGTTAGACTGGTTTCCTTTAGATCCTAACATGATCCTAGTTTTTCTGACTAAAGGATTGTAAAGTTACACGTCCATGGCTTTACCCAGTCCAATGTTTCACCACTGCTGAAATGAGAAGAACCTGGCTCTAGCCTTATGGAGAGAGGTCCTGGCTTCGTACTCCAGCCTCTCTTCACGCTGGCCCTGGCAACTCATAGATCTTTCTTTCAAAGAGTTCAGCCACTGAACCTGTAGAAAACCAAACTAAAAAAATGTGAATAGGGTTTTTGAAGAGTGTGTGTTGGGGGTTGAATTTAATAATCTGAGAGAAGACTGGAAGAAAGCCAAAGCCAAATGAGGAAGCAGGAACATGTAATGAGGAAGGCATGGGTTAGGAGAAAGGAGAGAATCATACCTCTCTCTTTTGATCACAGCAAGATCCTAGATTGTCTCAGCTACAATGTGTAGTCATCCCAATAGATGGCATGTGTGCAACTGTGTTAATGTGGTGATTGTGTGGTAAATATGTTGGACAACTGTATTTATCTTGCCATAATTTTCCACATGTGTTAAAGTTCTCATTGTCACCACTAAAAGACCACTTCTTCCTATACACCAAATGCTATGACATTTCTATAGCTGAAAGTCAGTTAGACCTGTGTAAGAAAGCACAGAAAAGCTTCCTTTGAAACCATTATATTAATGCATTTGGTAGGGCTGGATGATCAAACTGGTATTTGGGCATTAAAACAGGTATTCTTATATATCAAAGATAGTAATTCACTCGTACTTTAATATTGCTGTAGATATGGCATTATCTTTGACAATTCTGTCATTTCCTGTCCTTCATGCCTTTATGCTCTAGATTTAGCAATGAAAGGTGTTTTCCTTAAAGGTCACATCACTTGCTTTGGTAAGTGCATAGTTTGGGTGGGTGGATTGGACTGAGATATAAATAATACTGTGTTCAGCTGATGATGGGGGAAAGTTGTCATGTTATTTATTTTAACTGTTAAGAATTTTCTAAGTGGCTTCTCTTTCTCTTTCTCTCAACTTCTATGACTCAAAGATGGGTACAAAGCAGAAGGAATGCAGGTTTACAAGAGACACTCAACATTTTTTTTTTTGAGAATCTTGCTGTATGTTTTTCATTATCAACACACAGCAGCGCTGTACACTGTTTTCCTGATTTTCAACTTTGATTTTCATAAGTGTACTCCTCCCTTGTAGTAAATACCTGTCACAGTCATGACTTATCTTGGTAGACAGGACTTGTCACCCATCATTGTTGAAATATTCTTTCTTGAGACCTCCTTTAAATTTACTCATTTTTCAAGGTGAAATCTCTTTACTTTCTGAAAAAGAGCAAAGGAAAAGTATCCTTTAGACAACATTCACTGTCTCTGATTGTTTTGGTCAATTGTGTGGCAATATTTTATTGTTCTTAAAATCCTTCCAACTACAAGCTAGTGGAATGGAAATGTAAGACATAAACTAGTGCTTCTGTGTTGCATAGTGCCCAAAACTTAATAGCATAATAAACATTCTTTGTTACTAAAAATTACAGCAGGGCATAAGAACATAGATGCTTCTATTTTCTGTGAAATCTAGGAAGGAACACAAAAGGCCAAGGCAGGGATGAGATCAATACATTGCAAAGTATGCTATTGCAGTGTCAGGCAAGCAGCATATCCTTAGAGTTCCTGTAAGTTACAAGTTGTACTCGCATCATTGTATTTGAAGTTCTTTGAAGCACCTCTCTTCCACGCATGAATTTGTCTAACTCACCATTTTAATCCAATTTGTACTTCTGCTACACAAAACATCCCATGATGTCAAGCTCCATGACTTTATAAGGAATTAACTCACCTTTTTTTTTTTTTCCGTGTTTAATTTAAGCCTCATTGGTACATGTTACTTCTTGGGTTATGAGAAATAGAAAGCAACCATTTCAAATTTGTTTTCATTACCTTGAGATATCTCCACCACGTTCTCTGACCTGCATCCTTTGAAAGTCGAAGAACACTTTCCTGTAGAATTTCTCTTGTTTAATTCCTCCTCTGATGCAAGCTTTTCCACATCGCCAAACATTCTGTTTATCTGTCTCTGTACCTTTATATTTATATTCTTTCTGAACCGGCTAACTGAAAATGCAAGCATGGAGCTGTGCCATGCTGTGACGACAGTGGCCAGAAACACCAAGGAAGACTAATGACAATAGTAAGTAGAATGCACAAAACCATAAAGCTATAGGATCAGCGTAGGGGTAGGTGTCCAGGCAAAACCAACAGCCACTTTCTGTGTTCAACATCTTGCTAAACATAATGTGTAGTCCAGCCGTCTTTCAGGCATAGCAAGGAAGCTTATAAAGACTATGAAAACTTATTCAACATCAACATACATTATTAATAATATCAAACACAATACTAATATCGGTGGAAAGCTGCACATGGGATAGATTCAAAAAACATCTAGTAGGACCTTAGCTGAAAATCTGTGTAAAATAGATTTCCTGAGCATTACTCCTGGTACTCTTGCTAATTTATGTTCATCATTCTTTCCCTTCTGAGATGTTAATCTAACAAACCAAGAACAGTGATGCATCTTAAAGCCAAGATTTGTCACGTGTCTAGCAATCATACTTCTCAATAGAACAACTATGAATTGATTTCAAACAGAGGACACTTCACAAGGGAAGATTTAACTGTCTGCAATTTACCAAGTAAGCATGGAGAGGAGCAAGAATGAGCACACACCCCAATTCCATATGATGCAAAATTAATCAACAGAAAGGAAATGTTACCTACTGAGTAACATGAAGAATAAAAACTTGTACTTTGTTATCCACCTTTACCTTTCTTTGCATTTTGCTATTTCTGAACAGTTCATTCATGTGAGTGGGTGTGTAAGTGTATATTCACTGTAGTTAAAGGTTGGGGATATTTCATGAGCAAAAACGGATATATATTAAACAAAAGTTTGATTTGCAGAAGGAGGAGAACACAGCTTGTTACATACCTAATTGCTTTTCTAATCCTGAACCTGTCTTAATAACTTGGCAGAACCTGACTACCTATCAAATTTCAGCAGCAAGGATCATTGAATATCCAGTTTAAAACAATGCATTACTGTAAGACAGGAAAATTATTTAAGGAAACATTATTTTCCTCGCCTTCATTTCTCTTCTTTGTTAGTAATATAATGTCCAACATCCAATTTTGAAATCATCCTGTCTGACCCCATGCATTATACATGTTATTTCTGCCTATGCTAAGGATTAACAACCTTTTTTAGATAACATAAGTATATAAAATAATTTACACAAAATAACATCAATACTAAGTCTGAAAGAAGCTTTAACCATAAAAATAAAAGATAATTCTGAAAAGGCCTATAAATAAGAAACATGAGCAATGAATTTGTAACAACAGCATTTAACGGGCTTAAGTAATACATTGCTAAGAGTATGAAGGAAAGGGAAAATAAAGAGCAGAGAAAATCATCCAACATGTGTTGATGTACAGCAAATGTATTATTGCATTTGGCAAAACCAACTGACACCTAGCAACTGTCACATATGCATCATGATGGAAACGGGAATAGTGGGCACAGTATAGTCAAGCTTTATGGCAGCAGTAGACTTGGATATTTTGCATGAAATGGGAGGAAGAGCTTAGGGCTTATAAAATTAGTGAAGTCTTCACAATTATTATTGTTATCACTGTTGTTATTAATATAGAACTATTTAAATATATGGATCTATTTGGGGATTTTATACATATATTTGAGGGAGGGTTATATTTGAGGTTAATTTTCAATACTAATCAATGCAAAAACAAGTAAACAATGCATTTTATCCTAGTGCATTCTACATCTGTTTTGAAATTGTATCAGAGTTGAAACATAGCTGTGTAGTTATAAATAGTGAAAGTTATAGTATGATAGATTCAGAGTGACAGCTTGTGTTTGTATGTGAAATAGGAATATTTTCTAACCTATTCCATCAGGAAATTCAAAGATGGATGACATCTCAACAGATAGGAATAATTCAAATACACAACTTCCCAATTTTCAGCTTGTTGTTTTGTATGGACCTAATCAATAGTCTGTTACTTTTGTTTAATAGATTTTAAATAAATTAAATGACTAGTGTTTTCTGTTGTGTTTATTTATAAAAAAACAAACCAAAACAAAATTTAAAAAAAAACACAGCCGAAAAAAAACCCACCCAAAATGCAGCATTCAGAACAAAAGAGAAACAAAGAGATAAAAATGTGTTCTTCCTGTTGAAAGAAAAGGGGATTTTTTTTTCCATCACTGTGATGAAAAAGTTCAAATGAATTCTTCTTCAGTGCCTGCTAGTGAATTTGCTACATGCTGATCCAGTGGCTTTGATCTGTGTTGCTTATCATGTTGCCATCTCATGATGTCTTTCAAACCATTTTTGTAGGTGTGGTACAAGCACTGACAGTGTGTCTCATTTAGTTGCCAATTTTGTTTGCAAAGTATGGTCTCATCTCTGTTGCTATGGCAATATGATTTTATAAAGTAGATTTCAATAACTATTAGCCTCACCATGTTTAGACCTGGATAATAGAAGTCTGAGCAAGCAATTCTTCAGGTATGGTTTTCTGCTTTTTGCTGTGCATCAAACAGGTATCTGCTGGAGCCATAAATAGATTGCCAATGCAATATTTCTAAACAAAAATCCCAAGTGATGCCATACTGGTGGGGAAATTCAAACTACTGGAGTTCTTTTAAAATTAAAAAAAAAAAAAGTGACTAGTGAGAACACAATTGAACACATGGATTACCATGAAGGAACTGGGTGAAAGTTCAACAAGAAAAGTATCCCCATTTAATTTAAAAGACTAGTCTCTTGTTCCACGATTACTGTGTTACCTGTGACTCATTGTCACTGCATGTACTGATCATACAAAGGAGTATTTGTCCATGTAGTTTGACAGGTCTAATGTAGATATACATATATGATGTAGTTTGCATTGATTCATTACTTATATGTGCTTACATTTGTGTCTATAGGAGTCAAATTGTCACAGAAATATTTGATTTGCAGAAATAAAGATAGAGGAAATTCTTCATATGTTTGCACAGCTCAAAACTTACGTAAATTCGCTTAAATCCTCCTTTTACTTCCCTCACACTGCCCATGTCTCACATGCCAAGTTGGCAAGGGGACGGGACCTTCCCAGCAAAAACCTGGATCTGAATCCCAGATCAAAGAGAAAGATTCAAAATTCAGGATTCAATGACTAAGGAAAATGTGGGCTGGAAGCATTGTCTGAATCTGTGTTATTTACACTCAAGTGAGTTCACCAATACTGCTGAAGTTGTGTCCCATATGAGTCCCAATGATTTAATAGGATACTTCTTTGACATCTCTGTCTTTTCTTTAAATGCAGCCCTTTATGCACGGCGTGATTTACTGCCCCTACCTATGAATACCTCCCACTATCATAGCAGTATAGAACCACTCCACATTTAAAACTCAGCTTAGGCACTACTTCCACTGTCCCACATACTGCCGTTCTACCTTGTTTAAATGTATTTCTACTGCCAATTTTTTTTTATTTTTATGTTAGTGTCCAGCTCTATGACATCATAAGATGTCTCGCTGTAAATTTCAAAACAAACATCTTGTAAAAAGTTGGTGACCAAAGATTCCAAAGTTCTATTTTACCTAAGATTTCTAAAATAGACGTCTACTGTTCTTGCTGTTTCCCTTGCTGTCCCTTGCTGTAGAAGTCACTTCACAACACTGTTGCCTGTTCTTGGGAGGAGCCATTGCCACATCTGTGGCAGGGCGAGGAGAGCCCTGGGATCCTGCCAGCCTGGCTGGAGTGAGCTTTCAGGTGTGGAGACGCTCTGCTGACAGCTGAGGAAGATACAGCAGGTACTGAGCAAACCACTAAGTGATGCCTTCTGTTCATGCATGGTCTTTTGCTGACGAGTTTATGGTGAGTGGCAACATTTTACATTTGAGACTCACTCTGCCTAGGAGGAGACTCAGAGACAGCTTTTCAAACTTAGGCACTTGGTAAGATCTAAATGAAATAAAAGTACAAGCTGTGTCTTTTATATTTATATGAAGAGTTGTCCAAGAACTGAAAAAAAAACCCCAAACCAAAACGTGATCAAGCAATATATAATGTGAAAAACTTTAGAATAGCTAGCTCCTTATACTGGTAACCAAATCCCATTTTGCCTACAAACCCCAAAATACATAACCCTTTAACTTTGTCTTCTTTTGTAAACTTTTTTTAAAACATATTACATATTTTACTGTTGACCCACCCCATCAGATTCCCTGTCTCACATCTCTTGACTCTTTCAAGAAGGTAATCTTATCTAGATGTTTTTTACTAATACCATTATTCTTTCTTATTTTTCTCCACTGTCTTCCTATGCTTGCTTGTTTTTCAAGTTTGTTAGCACCAGTTCTAATCCACCAACAACTCTTCTCTGTCATTTAGCAACTGCTGAAGCTAAAAAGCAAATGAAATTAAACCTTTCTAAAGAACTTTTTTTAAAAAAAAAAACAACAAAACCCCAAACCCAAACAACCCAACATCTCTTCCTCTCTCCTCTTTAAATAGGAAATGTTTCAGTGAGAGTGTCAGTGATATCAGTACTGGATGGCTTGGCTGCTTTCATAGGTGTTAAGTAGATGCAAATCTTTGATATCTCTATGACACCTTTGCATAAAAAAGGATTTCCTATTACAAAAGAAATAGCGTAACCTGATTTCAGTCTATGGATTTCTCCTTCGTCTACAATATCTTTCAGTGAATTTTAGGTGAGTTGAACAAAGGAACTATTGTTAACTATACAATTTCTGTTCCTTTATGTGTTCATTTTCAATGACAGAAAATACCTCATGCTTCCCTTTAAGTAGAACAGTCTGACTGGAATCAATGTTTTGTTGGATTAGAGGATATAAACATAGTAAAGCCTACTCAAAAGCCGTATTCCGGAGATGCACTTTACCACTTGCATAATTTCAAGTCAATGGGCTTAAAGTTAATCACATATTTACATATATTCTTGAATCAGTATGGTAATTATATAGTTTTCTGGGCCATGATCCAAAGAACACTGAACTAACAGAATAGACGCCTAATAATTCTGACAGTAGGTAAATCGCTCATCTTTCATGCTGCTTAAGTCTCATATTCTTTCATACTGTCACGCAGTTCTCTTTTGTTTTGAGGACCATCAGGTTTAATGGAAGATATTTGGGTTATTCAAAGTCTGTGTCTTTCACCATTTTCAGAGAGATTAACAAGCAGAGAAAACATTTTAAAGTCATGAATAGGCCGATTGAAAATGTGGGACTGAAAGGTAATTTTCTGTATTCCAATACATATTTTGGCCAGATGCCTCACTGAGGATATGCTCTTGTCAGAAGAAAACTCTACTACAAGGGTAATAATGTTGATGCTACTAATAATGGAGAACATTTACTGTCTGATGCTCTTGTTCCTGTCAACAGCTCCAAATGGGCAAATGAAGGCTGCATACCTGCAAAACTTATTGACAGATGTAGCAAAGAGGCAAAGTCGCAAGGGCACAAGGCAACCATGCTTTGTCTGAATTGATGAGGACTGAGGCACACTAGCGTGCCAGAATGGAGGTATATAATAGGATGAATGAGCTACACGTGCTCTGTGGACAACTAGGAGACTCCATTCTGTAGATCCAACCTTCCGTTAACTCATAAAAACACCCACTCAGGCCAAATAAACCTGAAAACTGACTGGTAAATCCCATTTTCGTTAAACAGTTTCTTCTTCATCCTGCTGCCTGCTCTAGTAACATTCCAATATCTTCTTTTTAGACTTTCCATTTTTTCATGTATATTTACATTCTTCCTTTCCCATATTGTCAGTGATATCTTTTTTTTTTTTTTAACAAGCGCAACAGATGTCAGCTCAAACATCAGCTTTGGATGAAAGAAATGAATATCAATTCTTCTTACAGAAAGCAAAAACATGTAACAGAACTCTACAACCACCCTGCCAGTCTGTTTCAGTGTTTTACCATCCTTACCCCTGAAGAGTATTTCTTAATGTCATCTTGACTTTTCCTAACCGTAGTTTGAGCTCATTAGTTCACTTGTCCATGTTTTAGGTAAGTTCAACTCATTGGCATTTAAAGAATGTGCTCCAAGTTAGCAGAATCTTTGTTGAATCACTATGTTAATTTCATGAATCATGCTTTCCTGAACAAGTACTTTGTGTTGCAGTTAGCAATGGCAATAACATGCCAAATTAATCAAACACAGTTCTTTCTATACCCATGTTGTTATTTCATTGCATAATATTTTTGACTGTTGATGATTTTTTTTAAAAAAAAAATCTATTCTTACTTTGGTAGAGCTACAAATGTTCTTTTTGCTTACTTAACCAAAAACATTTGAATACAATGTATGGACCCAAACTTCTGCACTGATTTCTTCAAACTTGCTATAAGATCTCATTCTCTGAAGGAGAGGATTAACATCAGGACTGGTTGAAACAATATGACCTTATTGGAAGTTACCTTCATTTACTGTTCAACTGTGGCAAAGTCTTTCTACCTTTTCCCCTTTCTCCCGGACACCAACTCACTTAGAAATGATACCACTCTTCATTTGCTACAAAGAAAAGTCCTTACTGGACCTATATTCTACTATAGCCAAAAAAACTATTTTGGTCCATTTCTGCTTCTTCTTTTACACTTACATTCTGAGTTGAAAACAGATACTTAGAAATGAGAAAAGCCACCCATGCCTCTCAACTTCTTTTTTTTTTTTTTCTTTACTTGCAGTTGCTGAAATTTATGCCTACTTTCTTATGTATTTATGTTCTTGTACATGATTCTGGGAGTTGCCTTAAATTTGCGGTTTCTCTACAATAAAGACAACGTTGTCTCTGGTAAATGAGAATTTAGGGCTCAAGCTGCCAGAATTTAGACTTGCTTTGATGCAGACCACATAATATAGAGTTATGGTTTACACCATTCACATTTAATTGACTGACCGTATTCAGTTTGATTTTTGTTGACACAAATGGACACAGGTGGGAGAAGTGTCAAAATTAAATGTTTTAGCTATAAAATAATATGTGAATTAGGTACAAGGCCATAACTGGGATTTTTAGATTTCTTTATTTTAGATACTTTATTATTTGCAATTGTGCTTGCTTTGCAGATAAACTAGTACATGCTCTGTTTTGATTTCAACTCAATCTTCATTTAATCAGCCTTACGATGCTAAAAGATACTGACCTGCATCTTGGTTAAATTATGGTGAAGGCTGTGCTAACGAGATTTATTTCATGTCACTTGAATGATATAGTTTCCTTATGTTATATAGCTTTTCAGTTTAAAAGAGAGAATACCTTTCTAGCTCAGAAAATATACAGTCTGTAGTCTTTAAAGTGTATCAGAGGATTTCCAAATACCAACAGAACTGTCCCTTTCCTGATTTATTATTAGAATTCAGGCAGCATTTCACAGAAAAGGAGGTGGTAAAAAACAAGTTCCTGTTTAATATTATTTATAGACTAGCCTTGGCAGATATTTCAAGCTCTGTAAACCTTGCCAATATGCCACTTGTGAAGCCCATCAGAAGATGTGCATCAACAGTACACCAAAATACTTTATACCATTCAGATATTCTGCTGTAAAAAGGGGGAAAAGAAGAAAAAGGAAAACAAAAGTTTTTGTGAAAATCCAGTCTCAATTCTTTTCTCTTTATAAGATAATTTTGTTATTTCTCTGTTAGTATCACTTAAGTTCTATTAATAATGAGACATTTTTAGGTATTTTCTTTTGCAAATATAGAAAAAAGAGAGCCAAATGTTGTGAGATACCCTGCAGGTTTACATAATGCCTATTTATCTCTGCAAATCTATCTTTTAACTATATGATATCCCCCCATTAATACTTGAAAGCATGATGAGTAAATAAGGTGTAACGGTTTTATGAATTTTTGTAAGATGTCCCCTACTAGAGACTTTTTACCTGGTGATCTCGGATTTTATTTTGTCTTTTTATTGGTTTTGGTTTATGAGAACAAAGGCAAAACCCTTGATGTATTTATTCCGAGAACTCACCATAAGGTAAAAATAAAAGATGTGAAATGTAGCTTAAATGTCTGTAAATGTATTTGCATGAAGGTGTATAGACAAACTTCTGTTGTGCTAAGCTAACTCCTAATTTTGACAGCACCCAGGATGTGAAGAACAGCACATTTAGATAATTTTTTCTGCTCTGGTAAAGCATGATATGCATACTAGTGAAGAAACAGTGAACAGATTTTTAATATTAAGGTATACAATAAATAAAACCAATTAAAACTTTGGAATTTAGTGTGTTCTTGCAGTGTGAACTCTGTTCCATAGGAAATAATGTCCTTTCAGAAGTGAACAAAGAAGATTTATGGTGAGTTTACTGGAAAGACAGTTCGAGCTCGTGGGCTATGATCAAGCTATGAACTAACTACAGCTGGAAAATGATAGAAAAAAACTCCTGAGTTTTGCTCTAGAGCTGCCATTTTGGGTATTAGACAAGCCATTAACCTTTAGATATCTCTGAGATGAATTTAAATGTGTAGGGGAGGAGTTTTCAGGAGAGAAGCTATGATTCCAGAAAGTATATTTATTAAATCAGATATAAGTCTGTTTCAAATTTAATATTTGCACTAAGTCTTTCGTCTATATTGCACTGACAACTGTAAATGGCCCTTATTGTTTCACTAAATTCATTAAATACCCTTTTCATGCTTGCAGATGGTTATAAGAGAGTTTTACCATAAATGAAAGTAATTTGAGGGGCGAAGGCTGATACTGATGCAATGTCGCTCATCCATAGTCTGTCCTACACTTTGACAGGCTGAATTATTTATATACCAGCTTTTCATTCACCTCTTCCTTCTAGTTCCTCATTCATCTAGCATTTCTGCAGTGAATGGTGTCACTATTTGAATTCTGTTCGTTATCCCGATGTTTTGCATTTGTGGTTTTTTTCATGCAAGTAGCTGTAATAACACCATTTTTGGTAGTAGATCTAAAAACCACTGTTGAGAGTTTTTGAAGCATGGTAAAAAAGGTTAAAGACCACCAGGTATACTGTCATTCTTTTAAAATAAAAATATATCTGCAATTTCCCAAGGATGGCTGAAAGAAAATCTCTCCATGGTAGTTTAGAAAACCCAAAGCATTTGGATTTTAAAAAGTTACAGGAAAGCAAATGATTAATACAACATCATGGTCTCTGTTCATTTCCTTCTCAAATTATCCATGGCTGTGCTGGTTTATCTGGAACATCTTCTTTCTCATGGAAGCTGAAAGAAATTGTGTATTATTCCCCTCAACTTAAATAATTGTTCAGCACTTTTATTGATTTCTTCTCTTCAGATTAACTATTCCCTTACCTTTTCCCTTCAGTTTATCTAACTATTAACACTGCTTGCAGATCCTAGTGTCACCTGTACTCCTGTTCTTTGAGCTTGTCAAATATTCCCTTTTAAAGTAGTGATGAAACTAAAGTCTTTATTGCCATGTATGCTGCAGTGCCCAGTTCCCAACTCATTCTTCAGGTGTGTGCTTCGGCCACACGTAATTTCTGTGCTGAGAGTGAGGTAAGGACTGAGGTTCAGGTCTGTTTCCCATCCCACCATCCTCATACCTTCATCTTGATGGGAAGAAGACCTGTGGGCAGGGCAAGAATACAAATACACACACCATGTTACGTGCTGTAGATTAGCCTGAAAGTGCTAGTCTACCCGCATAAACCCTGGGCTCCTGGGACTTCTGTCTGAAGTGGTTCTGTGCTATTTTGCCACAGAGTGAATCATTATTTCTTTTATTGTTCTTGGAGTTTGTTTTACTGTATCTGCTGCTGTCAGTATCTACCGTACATGAAATATTGAGAATTAACGATATACCGGCACATAAGACATCATGCTGTGTCTTAATTCTAGCAGTGTTATTAGCTCAGCAATCCTAGAAAACAAAACCAAACAGGACACTGGTTATCTGTGTATTCAAGGTAGCTGAGAAAAGTTTTAAACAACAGCCTAGCAACTAATCTCCTACAGAGCCTGTCTTCCTCCACAGAAGTATTCCTAACACAGCTCCTTCTTCCGTGAAAGCGTGCATAAATTGATTGTCTCATAACATGTCCTGTTTGTTAATAATTTGACTTAGAAAATATTAACTGTGCTGTAACATATTTTAAGTATTTCCATATAGGTGAATTTGCACTGGCCTTTTATTAAACTTGTATGCATGAAGATTCCCAAATGGGCAATTTATATAGAAATTTAGGTGCACTAATGTAAGCATACAACTGACTGTGCTTAGTTTCCAAATGACACTTTCAGGCCCTCCTGCAACATTTTTTTTCTTAGGATATTAGCAATTATGGAAGATCAGGGTAAGTCTTCTGTCTATCCTGAAAGCACTGGTATAGTCCAGCACAGACTTGTTCCAGATATGACGATAAGATAGAATGTATTTATTAGTGCTGTGCTAAACCAATATTTGTTAACAATGCTACATACACTTGTACTGCCTAAAAATACATTATTAAAAGCATGCCTTTTCTGGAAATGATATAAACTTTACTGGATACATGTATTAAAGGTCAAATTCAACTCAATATCAACATGTGTCCCTTCTCTTTATGCTTTACTAGCTTATAAAATGATAGTTCTCCAATATTGTCAGAGATTTGAAGAATAATGGTACATTTCACCAATGTTTCAATTGACAGTTGTGAAAAAAGTGCACAGATAGTCACCAATAAAAAGTGCTAAAATGCAATTATAATGAGTGATAACTCAAGGAATGCATATTTTAAGAGGAGGTATACAGCAAGTTTTCATATTCATTAAGAAGAATTTACAGAAGAAGCTACATCCAGTTACTGGAGAGGACAGTTAGGAAATCTGAAAGCCTTCTTGAAAATCTCAGTCTTTTTACCTCTGTCCTGACTTTAATAACTTTTATCTCAAATTGTGGTTGGTTGCTCAACAGAGGCAGTTGTCAGTATGATAGTTCTTCCACCTGTGGCTACGGTAATATGGTCATGTCCCTTCTCTGTGATACTGCCCTGTCTTGGAATACCTTCCGTAGAGCTGAATCTCTGAAGGTTAACACCAGGCTTCGTATACTTTACAACAACCAAAGACAAAAGGAGACTTTACCTTGTACTTATCTTCAGCATATGTGGGTTTATTTATTTCAGTACTTTTCTTTGATTAGAAAATAGAGACAGTGACATTAGGCAAAATATTAAAGCCTTCATTAGGCACAATATAAAAGACATTTTGAAAGACAGAAAATCAGTGGAATTACAGATTATTATTATTTTATCTCTGAGCATAGACTGTCCTGTATTCTGATATAATTAAGCCAGATGGAAGAGGAGAATGGAATGAGTTTCAAAACTGGAGCTTCTCAACGAGATATGTGCATAAAAAGTTTATGTTACTTAAGTCTCTGCAAATTCATCTTTGCTTTTTGTTCTTCCTGAAAGAATGAAAGTTTGAGAAAAAATAATCAGATATTACTTGTGTACTTCAGTCTGACTCTTATAAATAGTTTTGGGATAGGAAGAGAAATTCACTGTGAAGATGTCAGAAGGGGTCATCATATATTGATCAGCAAAGTGTACACGGATGTGGATAATTTCTTTATTGAATAGGGATAACACATTCAATACTTTGCAGAAGTGAACTCAAACACACATAATGTCAGTATGTACAGCATAAGTCCACTGCCAAGCCCACCTAGAACCAAAAAAAAAGCAAGTAATTGTGTAGGTTAGATCCTGACAAGGTTGCCTGTCTGGTGGTGTAAATAAATAAAAGATAAAAAAACCCCAAGACCCAAAAAACAAGGACAATCTACTAGTTCAATTGCAAATTTAAATAAAAATGTAAAAAACAGCTCATAATCTTTCATCTACACAGAAAAAGAGGAAAAAAAGCTAGGGGAAAGAAAACATTTCAGCATATGCAAAAAGTTTTCAGGGACGGACAGAAATCAGTTTATTCCAATGACTCTGAGTCTCATGAATGTTTTCTCTGGTGTAATTGCCAGATTAGTTTGTTCAGATCTATCACGTCCCACATCTATCTTCTTGTTCACACTAGCACCTTCTTCCTATATTCCTCCAGACATATATTTACTTATTACAAATATCACAGTGTTGTCTGGGGAAGATTTCTATTTATCGTTACAAAAGGAACAATTATGAGTAACAAATTCCAGAACTGAATTCTAAGAATTCTTTCATATATTTTTCTCCCAGTCTTAAGAGTTTTTTGCGTTGGTGGAAGACGTGACACTGGTATTGTCAGTAATAAAGCGTTAACAATATTAAAAATAATGAATGGAAGTTTGTTTTTTATGATTGTTCGTATCCTTATTCACATAACTGATAAGTAGTTCATCCATTCATACTGTTAATATTAAAGCAGCTAAAAATTAGAGATAATAAAAATATATGTGAAAAGAGAATTAATTAGTGTATGTATGTAGTAGCTTCTGTATATATGTGTATATCTTTGAATATGGAAAACTTCACTGATGTAAGAATTTAATTTCTGCTGCAAGTCAATCTACTGGGCACAGAATCTGAGATATAGATGGACATTTTTATGATAATGTAGATAGTTTCTGGCCAGTTCAATAGTGTCATTTTTCCCTTTTCTAGACTGTTTCCAGCCAGCTATGCACCACCCCAAAGTGTACATGAGCTCTTATTTGCTCCAGATTGATGTCTGATGAAGATCAGTTCCCTGTACACTTCCATGCTCTGTAAATTTGACCTTTCCCAAAATGTTATGAGAGCTGAATGAGTATTTTAATGCATAAAATATCTATTATCTAGAAAGACAAATTCTCTAAAGAGATATTCCTGTACAAATATAAATCTGTGCTATTCTAAAGGGGGAGGGGAGAGGAGGCGGGAAGAGAAAAATCAAAGTCTAGGTAAAAAATGTCAGGTAGATACTCAGACTGGTACACACATGTAGCAAGAAAAAGGAGACTATTTATGACTTGGCCACATCACTCTGGGGAAAATCTAGAAATTATGATATTACTGAGGTTTTGTTGTGAAGTAAATTTGGAGGGTGCCAGACGGTTCTTGTCTCCACTGTGTTGGGTGCTGTAGGAATCTTTGACAAAAAGGGTGGACCATTTTCTCACTTAAACTGGAGGATACTGTCCAGCTTCAGGACAGTCAGAATAACTAATAGAAAAATTGAAAAAAGGCATGAATGCAGTTAAGCAGGGGATCATAAGCCACTGTTCATTCTTTTAAGACCTCTGTCACACAGACAAAAGTCCTCTGTCATACAGACAAAACTTTTGGAGGATTTTATAACACAGTTTGAAAATGTATGACTTTCCAGTGGTAGGTAAGACAATCTATGTCTGTGTTAACACAGATGTTCAACTCGCTTATATCTGTCGAATAAGTCTATGGTTGTTGAATAATGATTAGTTAGGCAAAAGGACACAGCATGAAACACCAGCAGGGTGCTTATAGCTTGGCCAGTGTAGAAATATAGAATTGCAATTCTAAACTAAGAATGATTAGGCAGTAGTCAGAAATTATTGTTAATTTCAGATGATCAGAACTCATAACGCTGCCGATTTCAAAATCCAGCTGTAAATGTGGTATGACTCTAGCCTAACCAGTGAAAGAAAGTAAACTTTTAGTTAAACCTTCCACAGAATATAAATTGAAAACCTGGACAGGATTTCACTCAGTATACCTGTAATGTCCATCATCTCAAAAATCTGAATTGCTGGAGATAAGGGATGAAAAATTATTCCATTGAAAAAACAGAGGGAGGTAAAACCTGGAAAGTAATGGGGCTGGGGAAGAGTGGAGATTGGGTCAAGTTGTCATTTTTGGAGCTGCATAATGAGCAAGAATATGTCAATCTTCTATGGGCCTCCCACAGTCCTCTGCAATTCCTCATACAATCTTTGCCAGCCCTTTCAATTGTGGAGGTTCTCTGTGTCTCTGAGTAGGAAAGCTCAGATAAGTACTGGAGTATAAACGTCCTCCTTAGGTTCCAGGTTTTAAAGTTATAATCAGGTCATCCCTGACTGGAATTTTTTTCTAATGTTCTGAAAACAGTCTATTTCCTGTCCAAGTTTTGTTGTTGGTTTGTTTTTTGTTTTTTGTTTTTTCCTGGTTGGGGTTTTTTGTTATTTTTTTAAATTGTTTCATTAGCAGACTCACTACTTCTGAGAAGCATCCGTTTGCTTCTGGATTTCTAATGACTGATTGAGAAGTTATGGGACAAAGCAGATGACACCATTACGTGGTATCGATCACCTTCTACGAGGAGCAGAGTGAGCTGCTCAGGACCTTCCAGGAAACAGATGTGCAGGGAAATGTCTTTCCTTTTGAAAGATCTAGATCAAATATATTGCTTTCTATACATCATTAACTCTACATAACACCAGCCTTTGCCTCAGAGGAAGTCTGTATTTTAATACATATTGTAGAGCAGTTGCTTGAAAAGATTGTTTGCAGTCAGCAATAGCAGGAATCATATTGCTAGATTAAAAAAAAAAAAAATCAGAATTAGAAAAATCAATAACACTCTTAGGTTATGTATTTAGATTGTAATTAATACAATAATGGAAACACAAGAGAAGTCACTAAATAACAAGATATCAAGTTTACCTGAAGATATAACATCCTAGCAGAGTTATGAGTAGTTCTCAGCAAATGGAAAAGTAAATCCCCCCAAAAAGACTTTTTTCAGGAAAACTTTTTACTAGAAGTAACGGAGGAAGAAAAAATTAATTGTACAACTGACTGGTGGATATAAAGATAGTTCTATAAAAGTTATATGCATGTCAGTGAGAAGCAAGTCAGTTTCATCCTGGATAAAAGCAATGTATAAAGCAGGATGTCCTCTGCCATCACCTGGGATGAGAAGACTGTTTCTGAGGAAATGTTTGTATGCATTTTTTTTTCCTTCTTATCAGTTAAAGAAATGTATGTCAATCATGACATACATTGTAGTACATTTGTAGTGCACTTTCAACTTCTCTGTTTAAATGGTTTGTAATACACTAATTTTTCACTCTGGGCCTGTGTCTGCTGGGGTCCGGAGAGCTAGTGGTGTCTGCATTGCTATCTTTCTTAGTTTCTTTTCCTTTTGTGGAATAGGTCATTGCCAAGAAGAATTCAAGACCCAAAATATCTTTCCAAGAAATGTAACACCATGAAAAAAGAGGATGTGCACAAGTATACTCCCGCAATCCTAAATGCTGCAGAGCGTAGCACTAGCATGGTATTGGATGGTAAGGAGAGCAGGCATTTGGAGGAGTTCTATAGGACGTCTCTGGAAACCAGGATAGAAAGCAGTGCAAAGGCCCACAGGTGTGTGGTTTTGAATGTGGTGAATCAGCAGGAGGCATGACTGAAAGAGCTGTTACAAAATAGAGTTAGAGAGCAGATAATGATCTTCAGGCTCATGGCATAAAGGACTTGACAGATCTCACAGCCATGATCAGGCTGTTGTGCTGGGTGAGCTCTTACACACAGGAGTCTGTCTTTTGTTCCTTGGAGCTCTGTTCTGCAAGTGGTGGCTGTTAGGATTGTTTTTATTTATAGTACATGATCATCTAAAATGAACTTATTGTTGAGCATATCTTTCTCCAACTATGAATTTTAAAATCTAGCATCAGGGCAAAATATATAGACAAAAAGGAGGAAGAGTTCCCTGGGGAGGCACTACACAGTGAAGAACAATTTTTCCATAATTGTTGTGGAGAAAAAAAAATAATGTTGACCTTCCTTCTGCGTGGACAGAATAACTTTTACAGACAGGTAAAATGAATTTCAGTAAAAAATTAGATGTCAAAAAAGATTTCAATATGGGCAGTTATTTTGGTATCCCATGGTTGTATAAAGTCCTAAGAAAATCTGCTAGAAAACAAATTATATTGAAGAGTATTAACTTTGTCTAGTTTACAAAATACCATAGAAATCATGCTGGCTTGGAAAGTTTTTTCCAAAGCAGTTTCTCTTGAAGGCTGATTGGGTATTCATGTAGATTTCAGCTGAACGCAGTGTTAGCCGTTGGTTTCAAGAAAGGCCTGAAATAACGTGTATATTCATCAACAAGTCAAAAGTGGAAAAGGTTATACAGACAGATAAAAATGTGAAAATTAATGATACAGAATAATTTGAAAAATTGTATAACAAATTTCAGTAGAGGCTAAAATGTTAATGGCACTAGAATAAGACCATGAAGAGATATAAGAGACAGGGCAAAAAAAGATGCAAATAAGAATGTCAGGTCACAGACTAACAGTGAATATATAGAAATTCATTACTGTAATGGGTCACTGTAAAATGACATTTTAAGCCAGAAAGATGTTAATTCCTGATTACAAAACAATCATAATGCCAATTATTGATTATAGGTTACATAGCACTGAAAATAAATTGTTGAAAAAGTGGGAATAATAAGGTCAATAATGGAATTGCTGGATAGTTTTGTAACTGGTTTTACAACTGTGGAGAGATTTGGTGATGGTAAATATTTAAAATAGTATATAAATTTGAAAAATCATCTGTTTTAAGAGGTTTGTTTGAAAGGACAGTAGGGACAAGATGAGAAGAGCAGAGGATGCAACAGAAGTCAAGGAAAATATCACGTATTTTTTTCAAATTTAAGTTTGATCTGGCAAGTTCTTTAGAATTATTTTAGTCCATTAAGCATTTTTTTTACTAAAGAAAAAATAGGTCCTAAAACTTGAATACACACAATGGCAAAAATTCACACTAGCTAGGTGTCTGATTCAATCCAATGACAAAAAAAAAATGTTTTCCCTACCTACAATCCAGAACTGGAAAACATTGTTGTAAACTGTAGAATTATATCGCAACTTACCCGGACACTGTATTGTAATGGGTTATTAAGAACAAAACTCAGGTTCTCAGTTGACTGAATCAAGGTCTGTTTCTTTTTATGTTGTATGAGTAGCAGCCTGAAGTTTATGAATCGTACAGTGATATGTATTAAATATGTATAATATACATGATATCAGATATATAAGGTAAATAAGATATAATATATCCAATAAATATATTAGGTATGCATATATGTGTGTATCTATTTATATATTATATAAATATATGTGTATCTATACAAGAACCAACATTAAATAATTTATTAAATGGCTGCCAGGATCAAGGTTTTACTGCGTGTGCTGTCAGTCCCTGTCAATACGTACAAATCTGAACAGGTAAGGCAGACAAAATCTCAATGGAAACAGTAGCACAAAGAAATGATGACTGATATTTGATATACAGTCCCACCATAAAGTTAATGGTAGATTTTCCTAGCTCAGTGAGTGTCCTGTTCAGTAACCCACACTGCTTCTCCTGTAACCGGTATATAAAATCATATTCCATACAGTGAGTATAGTCTTACCTCAAAAACTAAAATCCACTCAAAAAGTGATGCCATAGTTGTTGCAAAATATTTAACCAATCATTATCCTAATTCCAGTCCTTGTACAGGTCACCTCAATAAAGCCACAGATCTATATAGTTCAATATTTTTTGCTTAAGCTGCAGTAATTTCACAAACCTGTCATACCATGGTCACCAAACTTTGCTCACCATGAACAAGGGAGGAATTGCTTTAATAATTACATTATCATTTATCTTGGAGCAACTTTAAAATTTCTCCTGCTGTCTACAATAAATTAAATTCTTTGTTATGTACTAACAATAGTTCCTTTATTTACTTAATAAATAAACACAACTTCTATTCATTTTGTATTCCAGTATTAGTTCACTTTGGAAACGTGGTTAGATAGCATGAATATACTATATTAACACATACATTTTGATGGAATCAGCTTAAGCACTGTGTATTCCTATAATGAGAAAAGAGAATTTAAGCTTCATCTGAAAGAATAAAGCCAAGCTGATTTATCAAGATTACTGAGAGACTTGTTAAAAGTTGACAATATTTTTACTTACTTAATAAATAGCATCTTTTATTTCCTTCCGCTTGTTTCAGTGCCTAAGGATAGTTTCACTGGTGCCTGTTTTTCCCATTGGCCAGGTTGCAGCAGGATCCTGTTGCCTCTTCTTGTGATTGAAAAATTTTGACGTAGCCTTTTTTTCTTTTTGATCCACTTGGGTCAGAATAGCACATCTACACAGTGTTCTGTTCCCAAATTAAAGAAAAGACAAATTGGCTGAAGGACTACTTAATATATGATCTACTTTTTCTCCTTTAAACTTGCTGGACAGCAATTCTCATTTTGAAGTCTGGTAGCATTTGAGAGAAAATAATGGTGCCTCTACAATAAGAAGAATAGTCAGAGCACTCCTGGAGGACGCTTAATCATTGTTTAGTCAATATTTCCACAAACCTGAGCTCAGCTCCCTTGATAGTTTTTGGGATCATTCCTTAACTCGTCTCTCCAGCCTCACTTTCTTCTTAAAATAAAAATAAAAATTCTTGGTTTTTTTTTATTTATGAAGAGCTAAAAGAACTAAAAAGCTTAAGCAAGGCAGAAATACTAAAGCTCCAAATTCTGAAGTAGCCCATCGATCTCATTCAGGGATAATCCAGGTTAAAACAACCAAACATAGACGTTTATTAATGGACAAACAGAAAAGGGAGGAACCCTTATTATTGTAAGAGCTACACAATATGTTGCAATGTTTGGTGAGCACAAGGAAAATTGGTACTTTTTCTAATAGTTTTATTTTTCTGACAAGGACTTAGTTTTCAGTAATTGGGGAAAAGCTGCACCAAGGAATTCAGGACTATGAGGTGGCAAAATTTCCAACTGTTTCTCACTTCCCTCTTTCCAGTAAGAGCTGCAGAGGGAAGTGGGAAGGCCTGAGGCATAATTATTAGAACTGTAGTGGGACTCCAATTTCTCCTCTCCCTATTCCCTTAACTAGGTGGACCACATGTTTTTTTTCTGGCTGTAAACTCTTTGTTTATGAAACAAAAAGAAGCATCTATGCTGTCTGGGATTCCTGGAAGTTTAACAGCTTGCCTGCGCTGGTACCAGCAGTTGTGACGAACTTGTCCTGATGGGCTTCAGGATATGCAGTAGCTCTAACACTATTTATAAATCCCGAGTGGAAGCACGTGGAAAACATTGTGCAGAATCTGTAGTCTTGGATCATATCAACTGCAGCTCCTCTTACTCAGTCGGGTTGTATGAGGTGTTTGGAAGAATGTCCTCTAAAGTTTTCGTAGATTGTGCATGTCTTAGGAAGGTAAACTGCAGCGACAACTGCTGTCTGACACAGAACCAGCACACTAGTTGTCTTGCACAGCAGCCTAAATATACATTTACATTGAAAACAGTACATGATTAACATAATTCTACAGGCTTTACAGCCTCTGGCCTTGTTCTACTGGCCTTATTCAAGGCCAGAGATTTATAAGGTAGACTTTCTACTGGGACTTATTTTTACTGGACTATTATTGGTTTGGCCATTAAACAGTAAGAGGTAATCCACACCACAATTCCAATACTTGTTCAATGCATCTGAAAGATGACATACTTAGATATGATGCTATTTTACAATTGTTTACATTATTAAGATTCACTGCCAAGACTTTACTATGAAACAAAATTCTGTGTGCTTTAATTCAAGCAACTTCCCAAACAAGCACTGCCTTCCCTCTTCCACTCCCATTACTTCTGTATGAGGTACTGAGAGGAGATCAGGCAAAGGTAAAGAGACTACAGAACCTGTGTGAGTTTATAGTCTTGAACTGAAAGTCTTTCCCATAAATGTAATTTTATAAACTAAAAGCTCTTAGAGTTTCACAGACTGAGAATGAGACAACTACACATAATTCCTAAAGAGCTCGATGATCCATTTCTATGTACCTAAATAATTTAATCATTCGCTTAATAGCAGAACAAATTAGTCATAATCTCAGATTTTGGTGCACATTATGCTGAGACATGCCCGTACTAATATGCTTTCTGATAAAGCAAATGCTTACTCTGTCAGAGCACAAACCTTATTTTGTCTCTAGCAAAGTCAAGGGACAGAGGGTTGAGTCTGCAGTAGGCCTGCTTACCAGAGGAGATTTGGAGATTTATTAGCAGATTTCATTAAATATATGGAGAGACCCCAGCACTCAAGGTTGGAAAATTAGGATGCAAGAGAGGACCAATATGTATGAAGCAAAACAGGAGGAGAAAACATTATTATGGATATATAACAGTATCACACAGATCCATACTTATGGAAACTACAGATCTGGGCTATTTTTAAGCATGTAGTTATTCTAGAATCATGACTTTATCCATTTGTTTAATGGGGTCGGCTGTTTCCTAATGGCACTTTCAGCTTGACAGTTACCGTCAGCACAGTGGTTTGATCAGTGACATGGAGGGCTCATGTTGCACTGGATGTGACAAGCACTTATCTTTGATTATAACTGGTAACTCTGTTAATGTGAAAGACATAATTACACTGCACTTTCACTTCTGGTCCATCATCAGTCACTCTAAATTTAGTGTCAGAGAAAAATACAGATTTCCTTGTCTCAACTTTTGATCAGATATTGGAGTAGGTGGAAATATTAACTAACCAAAAGGTGACAAACGCCCTAAGGTTTTCTTAAGAGAGGGAGGGAGAGAAAGTCGTGAATGTTCCCCACATACTAGGTGTTTGTTAAGTATTTATTGAATATTTTAATAAATAATCTTCCAGTGCTAGGTTCATTCTGACAAATATTTTTAATTGTGCTCTCAAAAGCATCCTTTTATTCACTGCTGTTTCACCCATTACAGATACTGTAATTACAAACACCTTAAATTTTTGCATCATTATGCTTGCTTGAAATATTAACTAAGCATAAATAAGGATTGTGAAGGAAATGATCAAGGTTTTTGATAATGAGATCCTGCTCCTGATTTGCAGTGGCAGATGATGTATAAACAGATGAATGAAGGTAATTCTGAACTATAATACCACTACAAACAACTGCCAGGTAGTACAGCTGTAAAACCAGAAATGTGTGTCTGTCTCCAGTTTGCCAGCGGAAATAAAAAAAAAAAAAAGAAGTTACAGGATACCATTGAATATGAAGAAAAATGACAAAAGTATCCGTTGAGAACAGTAAAAATACACAAGTCACAAGGTTACCTTACGTTAAATCTATTATCTTCTGTTAACCAGTTTTTTAGAGGTGCAGTGGTAATGAATACTTTAGGTTCAGTACTACATTAATAAAATTCAGTGTCTCTTCTTACTATGGGGAAAATAAAATGGCAAATGACAACATTCCCAAAAGTAATGGTGGTTTGCTCTCCCTAACTTCACATAAAAGCTCTTGTAGTCTATTGACCAAAACAAAGGGTATCATCTAACTCGTTCTCCTTCCACCAGGAAAGAGCAATGACAATGTTTTTGCACGTGCCATTTCCAGGGCTGAGCTTGCACAGCTTTGCCTGGCAGGTTGTGAAATCTCCTGTACTTAACTCCCCTTAACAGCATGGTTTTGTTTATACGCCCACTCCAACCTCACCCAGCAAAATTTAAGCTTATTGCCTTTTGTTGCACACCCTGCAGTCATACAGAACAGGTGATTCTTTCTGGTTTTGAGGCAGCTCAGCTTCTGAGCTGAGGACTGGAATCGTGTCTTCCCTCAGTCTTCTCTGGTACAAGATTAGACAATGGTGACTTTTTCAGTCTTTTGCCATAAGCCTTGTTATCACGGTATCCAGTCATCTTTGTTCTCTTCTGTCATGTCTCCATTTGTTCATGCCTTTCAAGCATCAGATATGACAAGGCTGGGAAAGAAAATCTTTTATGTGAAAACATCTATTCATTTTAATAAACTAACTAGTTATGTCATCTGCTCTACTGGTACAGTTCTAGTGCCTAAGAATGTTAATTTTTTCAGAAACTATTTTTCTTATCCCTGTCAAATCCAACACTAACTTCTTTCAATCAGGATGGAAAACCATTTGTAGCAAAAGTGTAGTTGAGTGCTACAGGAGAAAAATAAGCCCTTAAAAAAATCCATGGGAAGTATTATTTTCTTCTGAAAAATATATTTTGTTGCATAGACCATAATTAATTAGCTACTCATTAGAAAAAATTAACTGACATGAAAATAGTGAAGAATCTTTTATTTTTAGTAATATGCGTATTTCATTCACAGTACCTATAAACCTTCATTTCAACATACCCTGAAGATTATTAGTGGATTATTAGTGCAAGACAGAGATCAAAAGACTGCAAAGTCCAACACAAATAAGCACTGAAAAAGACTGCACCTTTAACCAGAGCTTAATACTAACCTTGCAGAAATGATCAAGAAAATAATGAACATTAAGAATACAGTCTTGGATTAAAAAATAGAGTGTTTTTGCATTTCCACACAAGCTGAAAACATACTGTCTGTTCTTGCAGATCAGAAATTTAAGAACTGCAGGTAAAAATGTATTCTAAATGACAAAATAAAGCTTATAATAAGTGATTTTTATTACCTTCACGCATCTCTGATTTTGCCTTCTGAGTTCAATTTGGTGCAATTCATATGCATGTTAAATACCTGTGTGTAATTACAGCATGTAAAACACCCATGAGTACATGAGTTCAGTAATTTTCTTCTCTTTAAAAACATAGCTGAGTAAATCATTACTCAGAAATGAGAAGCTAACAAGTGAATTAAGTACGTAGTGTTATGAATAAGAAGGCCATTTTATCAAAAATCTCATTGAGCATCAGATTTTTATGAGAAGTCAAGAGGATAATATCATGTAACATTTTTTACGGTAGAATAAACTCTGAATATTCTAATGAATGCAATTTTCCAAAACCCATGACAGAAGCTGCCGAAGATATAGCTGAATGCACTAATATATCTTCCTCTCTGTTATTTGGGATAATCTGTAGTTAACAGCATGTTTTACAAAGACCTTAATCCACTCTGATAAGTGGTGAGGAAATGAAGTCATTGCCTTTGTCCTATCATGATGAGATAAAGAAACAAACAAAACCCCTAATGAAGACATCAATTAGATTCAGTGCTTTCTTAAACATGAAAAAGAAAGTGGGAGTTAGTTTTTTTCTTTATTTAATGGTATCAGGAGTGAGGGGATGGGGGCTTTACATGTCTGTTAGAACAGCTAGTCGCTTTATAGCTGGACAGGTAATTCATGGGGTAACTCCTGAATAACCCTTTAAAAAATACATAATTTGACATAAAGAGCAAAGGTAATAGGGTAATCCCTTGCTAGTCATTAAGTGCCCTTTTAATGAAGAATAATAATTCAGGTCTAAGCTTGAAGCCTTTAGTTGATTCCTTGATCGTGTTAGGTAGAACTATTACAAAACTGGTAAGACTCGCCCATGTTATAGCCTTAGCCAGCAGAGAAGTTCTAGGGAATATATAACCAAGGGTTTGGTTACCTTTATCTTTTACATGGTTTGGACTTGAGGCAAGGAGTCAACAATTACTAACTGTTACTGAATGTTGAAGTGATATAGACTGCACTAATGTAATCCAAGGCTGGTGGACTGTGCCACTGTTATTCAAAGTATGTAATTCAAATAAAAATTTGATTACTTTTAATAAGATGTATGGTTATAGTTAAGAAAAGTCAATCTGACATTCCTTTAAAGTCATGTTTCTATGAACACTGAAATAAAACGATCTTATTGTGCTATTACTTTATTTAACCTATCAGAAAACTCTGTCCTTTTAAGTGAATTAGTCTTATTTTTGTCATATTTATTCTCTAATTATAGGAAATCTGTCTGCCGTTCATTTGCTGTAAACCTGCAACAACTTTCAGTGTTCATTATAGACTGCAAATGTTTCTCATGTTTCTAATTCACTGCTGTATTTTGTATAAATTCCTCTTCCTAGTAGAAAGCTTAAAAAGTAAAATGATGTAAATGTGAAATTTCTGTTAGTCAGAACCTGGCAAACCAATGGGCAGATTAGTATTCTTGTTTCCTAGTCTACTCTGGAGGCTCCTATTTGAATGTCAACACCAAAACTTTGATGATTATATTCTTTTTCAAGCACCAAACAAGTTAAGATCAATGCTACACCTTGCAAAAAAGCAATAAGGCTTTTTCTCATCTTGTTTTATGGTTGGACCTGACTTTGTCTTTGCAATGTCATCTTTACACTTGTGTCCAATGTAGGATAACTTGAGATTCAGTGTTCTTTGTGTGTTTAATCTCTGGGTTGAAAAAAAATAGTAATTCACATCCTCAGCAGAGTTGTTGCACACAATGCCATTTTTTATGAAATTTTCCATCAAAATCTTGATTAATTTGTGTTTCAGGTGCCTTTCTTATGCATCATTCTCTTTCTTATTACTCCTGAAACTAAAATTTTTTCTCATTGTCATCATCATGTAATTCATTATCTTGCAAGAATAGAACTATTACCTTTGAGTTATGGCCTAGGTATTTATAGATAACTATATTCTGCCCAACAAAATTATTCCTTTGAATTTTTAACTGTGTGTAGTAGTTCTCACTGTTAGCCTGGGCATTGTGCTGATGCTTGCTAGACAGTTATTCAGTTTCATTCCAAGAGAGGTTTACAATTTTGTGTTATTTGGCACTTTCCCTGTACGGTTATCTGTACATATTTTTTCAGCAATATGCAGTCAGACATACATTATATGTACAGATGTTAACCAAAGAGAACATCAGAACTGCAGCTGACTAGAAATACCGGCACATTCAAGATAGTGGAGAAAATAACAAGATACTGGTCTCAGCACATAGGAACGGGAGAAATTTGTACCACATTGTACTCAAACTAGCTAATTCTGCGTTGAACCCTAAATTGAAAGTAACTCTATATCTTACGAAGTCGAGTTCATTGAGAAAAAAAGTGAATACAACAGCAAAGAATATTCCTAGGTTTGTCTCTGTCTTGGTCCTCAAGTCTCCTATTTCACTTCTCAGGAGAAGAGAGACAGAAGCACCGTGCTTGTTGCCGAGTATTTGACAACTTGACAAATGAAAAATAAAAGAACCCACTTACCAGCTTTGAGAGATGACTGTAGTATATTGCTCTGTCATTTGACAGATGACCTGACCATTGCCATGGGAACCAGCAGGAAGCAAAGTGCCACAGGACAGAAAGCTGCTACAGAGTGGTAAAGGCTAATAACATGAAATAAATGAAGGGGTTAAAAGGTTGGGAAAATTCTGGTAGCTCCCATGTGTAGTCTGACTGTGAAAATATGTTTCAGTCTTCAACAAGCTGAGGTAGAAAGAGCATGGAGATTAAAGGACGAAAAATAATATTTAGAACTCTCCACCCTTAAAACTTCCAGGTTTATCCTTCTTGCATTTGCTTAGCACTTAGCGGTAGAATGGAGACTTAAAAATTGACATGAAATGCTTTAAAAATGCAATAGAAAAAGTAGAGTAAAATCAATAATGGTGTGAGGAATGACTTGAGCAGCTTGTGTTTTCACAGTAGTAATCAAAAAGTAATTTTATACCCAATAATTTGTATTGATTGTTTGTGAAACTGTAATGCATTATACTATACACTTCGTTGTCTGGTTATAAATATGTGTACCATTTTGATAGGCTTTTTCTTTTCTTATTGAGTTTCATTTTCTCCAAGACAATTTTTATTTTGTGTCTTTAATACATAGGAGCAAAATAGCAGGCTAAGAATATTATTTGAGCCAACAGTTGCAGCTTGCTATCTGCTCTCAACTCTGCCTGGAAGAAAACAAAGGGGTGCACGGCATAACAGCGTCCTTGAACTACCACCGCTTACAGGTGATAGACCCAGCTGATGTCAAGTGTTTTATTCTTTCGGCTGCCCATCAGTTGCTCAAAGAGTTGATTCACAGAAAATTGTATTTGCTTTTGAATGCAAAAACATCCCGTTATGATCCAATATCAGAAAAAATGCGGGGTGTAAATACGTTCTGTTAAATACATTAAAGAGCACTGTAAAGACTGCAAAAAGAGCAGATCTCTTTTTATCAGTTCCTTCACTTTAAGTCAGTTCCTGAGTCTTATGAGTGCAAAAGATGTGACAGACACTAAGAGGGTAAGTGAGTAGGAGTTGACTGTTTAAATACATCATACAAGAACATGAAAATTTCAGGCAGAACTCCCATTTTACTTTTTAAAAGATTTATTGTAAGTAAATTGCAATACCATAAATCACTGTTGTATTTACTGTTTTTCTTTCGAAATATATTTTGACTGAAAATTCCCAGAATTTAAATGTATTTTATTGGCACATTTATTAACATATTCTTCCAGATAACTTTTAGTATTAAACCATCAGGGATTATGCTACTAAAAAATATATTTTTTTATTTTTCATACAATCATAGAATGGTTTATGTTGGAAGACACCTTAAAGATCATCTAGTTCCACCCCCCCTGCCATAGGCACGGACACCTCCGACTAGACCAGATTGCTCAAAGACCCATCCAACCTGGCCTTGAACACTTCCAGGGTTGGGATTCCACAACTTCTCTGGGAAACCTGTTCCAGTGTCTCACCACTCTCAGAGCAAAAAATTTTTTCCTTATATCTATTCTAAATCTCGGGTCTTCCAGTTTGAAACCAGAAATTTCTTTATCTTTTCTATACTTTTTGACTCAGGTAGTGGAGGACTCAACAAGGACAGGTGTACTACTGGACCTAGTACTGACAAAAAAAGAGGGGCTGGTGGAGGACATTAAGGCTGGGGGCAGCTTTGCCTGTAGTGATCATGAGAAGATAGAGGCCAGGATTAAGCATAGTATGCACAAAATGACAAGTAGGATTACAACCTTGGACATCAGGAGGGCTGATTTTGATCTCTTCAAGAAACTGCTTGGAGAAATCCCATGGGAGAGGGGTCCACAGTGTAGTGAGGTTCAGGACAGATGGTTGATATTTGAGTATCACTTTATCCAAGCTCAGGATCCAAGCATCCCTAAGAGCAAGAAATCAGTCAAGGGAAGCAGGAGACCTGCATGATTGAGTGGGAAGCTTCTGAAAAAGCTCAAATGGAAGAAGGAAGTTTACGGTATGTGGAAGAAGGGACTAATCACTTGGGAAGAGTACAAGAATGCTGTCAGAGTATGCAGTGATGAAACAAGGAAAGTCAAGGACTCCTTGGAATTAAATCTGGCAAGGCATGGCAAGGTCAACAGGAAGTACGTTCAAGTACATTGGAGGCAAAAGGAAAACTAGAGAAAATGTAGGCCCGCTATCGAACAAGACAGGTGCCATGGTGACAGATGGTGCAGAGAAAGTGGAGTGACTAAATGCCTCCTTTGCTTCAGTCTTTACTTCTCAGGCCAGCCCTCTGGAGTCCCAGACTTTGCAGATAACAGAGAAAGCCTAGAGGAAGGAAGACTTTCCCTTGGTTGATGAGGATCCAGTTAGAGGTCCATGGGTCCTAATGGGGTGCACCCGTGAATGCTGAGCTGGCAGAAGTCATTGCTGAGCCATTCTCCATCGTCTTTGAAAGGTCCTGGAAAAAAGATGAGGTGCCTGAGGACTGGGAGAAAGCCAATGTCACTCCAGTCTTCAAATAGGGCCAGAAGGGTGACGCGGGAAACCACAGGCCAGTCAGCCTCACCTCCATCCCTGGAAAGATGATGGAACAGTTTGGTTCAGGCGTCATCTCAAAACATCTGGAGGAAAAGAAGGTTATCAGAAGTAGTCAACACTGATTCACCAAGGGGAAGTCATGTCTGACTAATCTGATAGCCTTCTATGATGGAATGACTGGATGGATAGGTAAGAGGAGGGCAGTGGATGTTGTCTGCTTTGACTTCCACAAGGCTTTCAACACCATCTCCTACATCGTTCTCATAGGCAAGCTTAGGAAGAGTAGGTTAGATGAATGGACAGTGGGCTGGATTGAGAACTGGCTGACAGATAGATCTCAGAGGGTTGTGGTTAGTGGCACAGAATTTAGTCAGAAGTCTGCAACAAGTGATGTTCCCCAGGGGTCAGTACTGGGCCCAGTCCTGTTCAATATATTCATCAATGGCATGGATGAAGGGATAGAGTGTACCATCAGCAAGTTTGCTGATAACACAAAATTGGGAGGGGTGGCTGATGTGCCAGAAGGCTGTGCCACAATTCAGTGTGACCTGGACAGGCTGGAGAGTTGGGCAGATAGAAACCTTACAAAATTCAACCAGGGCAAGTGTAGGGTGCTGCATCTGGGGAGGAATAACCCCATGCATCAGTACAGGTTGGGGGCTGACCTGCTGGAGAGCAGCTGTGTAGAAAAGGACCTGGAAGTCCTGGTGGACAGCAGGATGACCATGAGCCAGCAATGTGCCCTGGTGGCCAAGAAGGCAAATGGCATCCTGGGGTCTATCAAGAAGAGTGTGGCTAGCAGGTTGAGGTAGGTCATCCTGCCCCTCTACTCTGCCCTGGTGAGGCCGCATCTGGAGTACTGCATCCAGTTCTGGGCTCCCCAGTTCCAGAAGGACAGGGAACTGCTGGAGAGGGTCCAGCAAAGGGCTACAAAGATGATTAGAGGATTGGAGCATCTTTCTCATGAAGGAAGACTGAGGGACTTGGTTCTTTTTAGTCTAGAGAAAAGAAGACTGAGGGGGGATATCATCAATACTTATAAATACTTAAAAGGAGGGTGCTAGGTAGATGGGAACAGTCTTTTTTCAGTGGTGCCAGTGATAGGACAAGAGGTGATGGGCACAAACTTGAATGTAGGAAGTTCCATCTTAACATGAAGAGGGACTTCTTTACTTTGAGAGTAGTGGAGCACTGGCACAGGCTGCCCAGAGAGGTTGTGGAGTCTCCCACTCTGGAGACATTCAAAACCCGCCTGGACGCCGTTCTGTGCAACTGCTGTAGGTGACCCTGCTGTGGCGGGGGGGGGTGGACTAGATGATCTCCAGAGGTCCCTTCCAACCCTGACCATTCTGCCTGAGAAGTTTATACGGAAAAGGATAACCAGTTACAGAATGTAACTTTTAGCCATGCTGCCAGGATGCTTTTCCAAGGTAGTAATTTTAGACTGTCTAGTGAAATACATAGTCTGCTGGCTGTCTAAACTCTGCATGCTAAAGATGTAACAGAGCTTATAGATAGGGCTTCAGTGGTATCTTGCACGGAGAGTACAAGAGAGCATTGCAGTGCTCTGCCTATAGCTAGCAGAAACTTGGAGTGTCTCTGGTGCAAAATCTGATTTTTCTGCATTTGTTTTTGGCCCTTACCAATGCAAGATGAAGTAATTATCTTTTCACAGAACAAAAAATTTCAAAATTTCTTACTTGGTAATGTGTAAACAAATTTATATTTGGCTCAGCGAAGTGTTTATCTCTGTTACACTTCTGTGCATTATTGGAACTGTAGTTTATATACAGAATCTGTAATTTCTGTTAGGCCAAATTCACTTCCCCTTGTTACTGAAATACATCTGCCAGGAGACAACGTAATTACGAGAATCTTATGCTATGCCCCAGGCTCATTTTGCCCACAGAGGTGTCTTTCTAGAGAGCCTTGATCACAAAGGCGATCATGACTCTGAAGTTTTCACACCACAAACCTCATTAGGCTCATTAGCAGTTCAGCAGATAGTTTTAGGTCAAAACAATACATAATTGAAGATTTCAGATTTACTTAGGAAACTAAAACACTTTGTTTCAATTTTTTGCACATGAGAAGCGTAATATACTGGTAAGGTTTTCCTGGCAGAATGAGGGAATGAAAGAAGTGTTTTTGTGTGTATAGACATTTCATTACCATATCTTCATACTTTAAAACTCAAAATTGGTATTTTCTGATTTGTGTCTCCTACTGTTGACGTTGTACATATTCAACCAATATATTCATAGTTAATTAACAGTTCTGAATATGGTATATGAAGTAGAAGATAATTCTTTCCATCCATTTATATTATATTGGATTTGCTGGTTTAAGAAAAAAAAAGAAAAACACAACAATCTAAACATGTTTTTTTCCATTAATAATGTCACTGCCATCCTCAGCACTTCTATAGTACTCAGCTAGTTGTTACAGTGCCATTTTGCTTTAATTTTTAATTAAAGTAACCACAGATTTTGTCTTTGGTTTACTTCTCATGTGTAGTTACGTTGTACTCATAAGCTATTTATAAATAATTCTTATAAGTAATTATTTGTAAATAATCAAAAATATACATAAATTTGTTGGCCTGACAGAAAAAAAAAGAAGGAAGGAATCTGGTGTATCTTGCTTCTGGTCAGGTGGAAAACTACAGTAAGACAGCAGTCTTGCTGCTGTTATTTCCTTCCAGCAAGTTTCAGAATGATCTTAGTTCCTCTGGAATCAGAAGGTTCAGATGAAGGCTGAAAGTAGAAATTATTCTGTATGTCTACTAACAGTCTGAGTAAACTGAGTTTCAGTTAATCCCACCTTTGTTTTCTGTCAGTGGTTGGTTCATGTTTAATCTGTGCTGTTTCATCTCTACGGTGAAAAGAAGCAGCAACTTTTCAATTCAAAGCACAGTGCTGGAGAGAAGATGAGTTCCTCAACTTCACCACACAGAGACTAGCATTTATCAGTCAGGCTTTGTCTTTTTCCAGGTATACGTAACAAGTTGAAGATTTAAACACTTCTCAGATTATGCTTTGTATTTTGGAAGACTCATGTTAATGTGGGTATGGTATATGCTGATGAAAGTGACTTCTACAAAATCTTGTTCCTTGTTGGAGGAATATGCCATAATTCTTTGGTTTTCATTGTTTGTTTGGTTTTTTTTGTACTGAATGAAACTCCTATTAAAAAACAGTACAGATCAGAATAGTAACTTAACTTTTTGCAGTACTAATAAAGCAGTTTCAGGAACATAATGGAATCGCTCTGGGAATAAATTTTTGAAACATTAAAATTGGGTGAACCAATGCATTCATTCAGCCCTGCAGAATGAGTTTCATCTGTATCACATTTACATACATAAATGTATGATACTTTTTTTTTACATTGAAAGGTTTTAAGGTCAGAAGAGGCTATTATAAGTTATTTGTTTGAATTCATGTTTAATATAGGTCATACAACTGCCTCTTATGTTTTGTGTATCTTGGCAATCTTGTATAATTGGGCTGCAGAATATTTTTTAGAAAATTACCACAGTCTGAGACACTTCAATGAGTTAAAACTCCATCCACCTGTTGTTTAAATGGGTAATTGTCATGTCTCTCTTTTTTAAGCTCCTCGTCACATTTTATTATACAAACTATCTTTGAAGCTACCTTTTATATACACAGAAACATGAAAATGCTGCTTGAAATTACATTTCAAAATCACAAAATAATTTGTAAGTATGTGTCAAAACCATCTTTTTCATACCCAGAGCCATTTCAGAACAAAACACTTCAAGTGACATAAATGACAACTGAAAGCTACCCAATAGAACATTTTAAGTTCCAAGATAAGTGCTTGAAAAATGCTAGGTCTGTTACTTCTCACTGCATAGATAGTCTTATTTACTGCTAGCCCAATTACTCATGAGCAGCACCCGACTTAGCATGGAGTCCTCCACACTGCTGCAGGGTGATTTGCAGAGTAAGGTTCCAGAGGCAGAACTGCATGCGCAGGAATATCAGTATCTATGCCCAAACTTTGGTTCTGCTTAGCAGATAAAGTTGCCATAAATGCACCCAAACTTCAGTTTAGCCCCCACTGTGCTTTAAGGCTAGATAATGATATTTTCTCTGTTAAAAAGTTATATAGCTACATGGTAATCTACTGCTATAAAACTAAAACTGGTTTGACACAATTTAAGTACCTTGATTTCTTCTCTTAGAATAGAAATGTCATGGCAGTGTGGGTTTTTCACTTGTTTTATTTTAATGTTTGTTTGAGTTTTTTTTTAATTACTCTGGGACTTAAATGCTGAATGTTATTGGAGGACTCAAAAGCACATGTAAAATATATCCAGGTATAATAATGAACAATTGGAATTCAAATGATATTTAAACTTATTTTTCACCAAAATTAACGATGTTTGGCCTCAGTGATTTCTCCTTGCAACCGTATCCTTCCTTGACAAGTCAAGCTCTACCATAAGCAGTAGAATATCTAGGATACTCCTCCAGAGCACAATTCAGAACACGTAAGGCTTCTTTTCTTATTGTTCCTGCAAAAGTCATCTCTGCTGGACGCTGTCCTGTGCAACCTGTTGTAGGTGACCCTGCTCTGGCCGGGGGGTTGGACTAGATGATCTCCAGAGGTCCCTTCCAACCCTGGCCATTCTGTGATTCTGTGATTCTGTGCTGACCACAGAATAAGCGTCACCTCCTGAGGCCCCAATTGCCTCAATTACTCTGTGCCAAATAACTTTAGAAAGTAGAACACGTTCTTATGAAAATGAAGAACTTATCTTAATAAATTAGTCTGTGAATCCCATTCCAAAAATGTGCATGATCTAAACTCTTCAGTGGAAATTATTCCAAAGCTATGAAACAAAAGTGTCCTAGACTTCCTTTTTTTGGCAAACGGTGTTCTTACAATACTTAGCTTCAAATATAAGAAAACTGTGTTAATACAGTGATATTTCTGCTGTTTTTTCAGGAAAATTGAGACATCCCTTTGCTGACTCCCTCATTCTCCTGCTGAAAAAAAAATGCAACAGCACACATAAAGATGAAATAAAAACAAAACCAAACAAGATAGACAGACAGTGATTTTTTTTTTTTCTGGTTGCATCTGTTAATTCTTAACACTTCTTGTTGCTTTGTTAAACTTGTGCACGTCAGAGCTCCTTACAATAATGAGAGCTTTATTATTCGCATTCTACTGGTGGGGAGACTGGATCACGGAGAGAGATTTGACTTGGTTAGGATCTCTCAGTGATGAAACTTTGGAATAA
>NW_009647211.1:1386364-1446581 GCF_000708025.1 Charadrius vociferus
GAGGTTTGGCATCTTGTCATACTGAATCTTATCATGTTAGCAACAATATTTTTAGTGGTCCATGTTGGGTGACTTGGGTTTTACCTTTTGCTAGGTCTTAATCGGACTACAAGATGATATTCCAAAAGATACAACACTGTAATTTTCATTCAAGAACAATAATAATATAAGTCTTCAGATCTGAAATTGTTCCTTGATGTTTCACTTACCTCTTTAGAAACAATTGTTACTGGCAACTTTCAATGATTTGTAAGTAACTAGTTACAATCCATTACTCTTCTTTCCCCTCATGACTGTGTACAAAGTCTTCCCAGAAATGAAACAAGCATATTGATTCCTTCTCTATTATGTTTAGGGAACAAGGTTAGAATAAACTGTTTAGTGCATATACCATGTTGATAATTGTATTTATACCTGAGTTACAGCTAACAAAAGATGTTAAGCCTAACAAACATGACACAATATAAACAAGACCAATGAGCTTTAAGATCAATAGTTCCATCACCCTTTTAGATATTTGCATTTTTTTCAAGAGGCTTTTATTTCTTCTCTTTTCTGGATATTTGTGAAGAAAAAATTAATTTTGTTTTGTGAAACCAAGTTTCAGCACAAAGGCAGACATGCAATAATCAGCCTTTACTTTCTTTATCGCTAAAATTCTTTGCTATTTTTGTATATTTATATGACGTGTATTATGAATATTAGTTTTCACATATTGACAAATGTTTTCTTACATGGAATTTTTAATTTTAAATACATTAAACATTTAGATTTTTTTATGTCATCATAATGTTCTGTTGTGGTTTAACCTTAGTTGGCAGATGGGACCAGGGAGCTACTCGCTCGCTCTCCTGGTCGGGGTTGGGGAGAGAATGGGAAAAGTGGAAGTGAGAAAACTTGTGGGGTGAGATAAAGACAGTAAAGCAAAAGCTGCCCATGCAAGCAAAGCAAAACAAGGAATTCATTCGCTACTTCCCATTGGCTGGCAGGGGTTCATACATCTCCAGAAAAGCAGGGCTCCATCATGCATAACAGTTACATGCGAAGACAAAACGCCGTAACTCTGAATGCCCCACCCTTCCTTCTTCTTCCTCCAGCTTTATATACTGAGCAAGAAATCATACGGCATGAAATATTCCTCTGATAAGTTGAGGTCAGCTGTCTTGGCTGTGTCTACTCCTCCTAACTTTTTGTGTACCCCCAGCCTACTCACTGGCGGGGTGGTGTGAGGAGCAGAAAGGCCCTTGGGAGCTTAGCAACAACAATCAAAAAGACCATCCCAAATCCAAAAATATAGCATTACACCAGGTGCCACCAAAAAAGTTAACTCCATCCCATCTGAATCCATCACATGTTTTGATTTTGCAATAACGTTGAAAATAGTAAGAAAGTTGCTGTAAGGAACAGAGATAAAACCAAGATCACAAAAAATAACGTGTCCTTGGAAATAGAAAATATACAACAAATTGTTATTAAGCCATCTTAGTTTCATATATTTGGTAATAAACAACACGTTGAATATGGTTACAGTACTGAAATATCCTCCTTTTTTTTTTTTTTTTTTTATATGAGGGTCAAAAGGACTATATTTTAAAAAGTTCCTGCTCTTTGAAGTTTACTCATTGAAAATAATGCAGCTATAACCCTATAACCCACCAGTTATAGCTCACATAGCCTTGAAAAACCTAAATGTTGCTTTTTATTCCAGTTACTTTGGCTTATGTTGTTGTCTGAACAGAATGGACAATGTCTGTGTTTAATAGTTCAGAAAAGTAAAGAAAAGAAAAAGGCCAGCACTCAGATGAATGATATATCTTAGAAACATAGAATGGCTTGGCTTGAAAGAGACCTTTAAAGATCATCCAACCCTCCTGCTATGGGCAGGGACATCTTCCACTAGATCAGCTTGCTAAAACCCAGTCCAACCTGATCTTGAACACTTCCAGGGATGGCACATACACAGCTACTCTGGGCAGCCTGGTACGGTGTCTCTATACACTCCTAGTAAAGAATTTTTTCCTGATATCTAACCTAAATTGACCCTCTTTTAGTTTAAAACCATTACTCCTTCTCCTATCACTACAGGCCTCTGTAAAAAGTCTCCCTCCATCTTTCTTATAAGCCTCCTTTAAGTATTGAAGCCGCAATAAGATATCCTTTGAGCCTTCTCTTCTCCAGGATAAACAACTTCAACTCTCTCAGCCTTTCATCATAGGACTGGTGTTCCATTCCTCTGTTGATTTTTGTGGCCCTCCTCTGGACCTACTCCAATAGGTTCATGTTTTTTCTGTGCTAGGGACCTCAGAACTGTACACAATACTCCAGGTGGTGTCTTGTGAGAGTGGAGTAGAGGGGAAAAATCACCTCCCTTGACCTTCTGTTCACACTTCTTTTTATGCAAGCCAAAATAAAATTGGCTTTCTGGGCTACAAGCAATATTGCCAGCTTATATCCAAATTTTCATCCACCTGTATCCCCAAGTCTTTCTCTGCAGGGCTGCCCTCAATGTATTCATTGAGTAGTTTGTACAGATACTTGGCATTGCCAAAACCCAGGTGCGGGACCTTGAAGCTGGCCTCGTTGAACTTCAGGAGGATCACATGGGCACACTCCTCAAGCCTATCAAGGTCCTTCTGGATGGCTTCCCTTCCCTCAAGCACAGCAACTGCACCACTCAGCTTGGGGCATGCAATCCCACTCTCTATGTCACTAATAAAGATATTGAATAGTATCAGTCTCAATAAGCATCCCTGAGGGACACCACTTGTTACTGGCTTCCACTTGGACGTTGAGCTATTGACAGCAACTCTTTGAGTCCGGCCAGCCAGCCAGTTCCTTACCTATTGAATATTCCATCCATCCAACCCATACTTCTCCAATTTAGTGACAAGCATGTTATGTGGGACCATGCCAAAGGCTTTAGAGAAGACAAGGTGGATGACAACAGTTACTCTTCACTTATCCACCAATGCAGTCCATTTTAGAAGGCCACCATATTAGCCAGGCATGATTTACCCTTTGTGGAGCCATGCTGGCTGTCTCTAATAACTTCTCTCTCATCCATATGCCTTGACATAACTTCCAGGAGGATCTGTTCCAGGTAACAGAGGTGAGGCTGAATGGCCAGTAGTTCCTAGGGTTCTCTTTTTTACATTTTTAAACAAAAATGGGTATGATGTTTTCCTTATTCCAGTCACTGGGGTCTTTGCCTGACTGCCATGATTTCTGAAATGTGACGGAGAGTGACTTAGCAACTACACTGCCAGTTCCCTCAGGACGCTGGCATGCATCTCATTGGGTCCCACAGACTTGTGTGGACATGTTCCAGCATTGCACGATTTTTATTTATTTTTTGTGTGTATAGCTTCCACTCATTGCTGCTGCAGTCAATGGAATGAAAACAGGGACAGCACATCCCTATTTCACTCCTATTTGTACAGTAATTATTAGAGAATAAATGTGTACAGCCACCAAGTCAATGGGTTGGCATAGCTGAGCAGCACTATGGTAATGATGAGGCAAGCATCAGACTAGAATCACGTAAGAAAACAAGGCTTTGGGATGCCCTTGTGCACCTCTTCTTCAAAGGTCCAGAGCATGCACAGATATATTCCACACTCTTCACAAGCGGATGTTCAAAGTCCACAGAGCTTTACTATACATAGTATTTGATACATTGAGTAAGTTTTATATTTAATTTATTTTGTGGATTTTCCTTGTTTTGTTTTGTTATGTTTCCACATATATTACAATATATAGGGTTCCATTTATATTGAAAAGCCACACTCTAAATTACCATGTGTAGACTCATTTCTTCAGTTTTGTTTCATTTTAAAATATTTCTTCTTTCTTCCACTCTTTTTTACTTTTTTAATGTAAGTTGTCTTTCAGACAGAAATCTCAGAAAGTCTACCTCTTTTATCCAATTCCCTGCGTAACATAGATCTACTAATAAGAAATCATATCCTGGCTGTAATGAAGGAAGTGAGAATTTTGTTACTGATCTCAATAGAATCAAGACTGCGCAAAGATACCCAAATCTGTGCTTGGATAATCACAGTATTATATCTATTTTTTTAATTAAGTGGAAGGTTCTTTATAATTCTTTTTTTTCGATGTATAATCAAACGTCAGCTGGAAGGAATTCTTATGTTGCTTACTCTTCCTGTTCAAAGACTTTTCCTAATCATCTTTCTTGGAAGGAATGTAACCTTGCATACTAACGGCAATCAACTATCGAATACTCGGGAATTGAAATTAAACTCAAGAAGTTCAAGGCATGGAGACAAGAATTTCAGAACAGTGGTGCTTCCTGCACTTTTTAATATATTGCTGCTGTCAGGTTTTCCATTATGCTGTTCCTCTTTTGGTTTCTAAATCTTTTCTTACTGTGTTTATCTTGCACGCTTTTCAGGATATAGCTAAACTACAGCAATGGATATTATTAAAAAGTTCTAAGAGATCAGTAAATCCTTCTCAACCCATATCTTCTTCAGATACCTACAGATTTCTAGAGTTCTTCAGATCTGACTTGTCTGAGGAAGACTGAAATATCCGTGATCCTGTATCCTATTTTCCTTCTATTCTAAAACAGGAAGAATTATGTCATTATGGAAGGGTGTGAAAATACTACTTTTGAAAAGTTTCTAAAATACACTACTTCAGATTTTTTCCTTTCCTTTTGAAACAAACATCTTTCATTATGTGGTACATTAAACATTTAAGAATGTCTGAAGGATATGTCTTACTGAGACTCTGTCCCTGAATATCTTGATAATGCTAGAAAAGACTCAAGAGATCACCTTTTCTGTTCTTCTGCCCCAGAGCAGAAACAACTACAGTTTTATTACTCCTGACAGGGGTGGTCAAGGCGGCTTTTGAAGACCTCCAGTGCTGGAGGCCCCAATAAGTCTATTCCAGTGCTTCATCCACTGTGGGATAGTTTTTCTCATTTCTAACCTGAATCTAGAGCTTTCATTGGCTGAACCACCTTTTGAAAATGCAAGAGAAATAAAAAAAAAATACACTGTTGTATAGAAGTTACAGTATAGTTCTGAATTAATTTTACTGTTTTTATATCACAGTAAAGGCTATTAAATACCTTTCTTATAAATAATACCTTACCACTATGAAATGAAAGAAACAATTTTTTTTTCAGAACCCTTATTTTTATGTGCTTTGACCTAGAGATATAGAGTGTAACTGGACATACTGATGCTCTCTCAGATCATTTTGACAAATGGCATCCTGGTGTTGGAGATGACTTGAAAATGAATCGTAGGTTGGAAATTTGTAGGTTCACAGAAGTAATTTAAGGTCTATGCTCACATAGTGTTTCTATCAGAAGTCAGTAAACTCTTTGTTTTACAGTATCTATGAAATCCTAAATTTCTTAATATCTGCCTAAATAGGATAATTCCTTCTCCCTCTTTTAATTTTCACTTCATTTATTTAGAGGATAACTTACTAATTTAACTCAGTTTCTCTGCTCCCTTTAGTTAATGAACATTTGAATGCAGTTTCTAGGTTGTGCAGAGAAAAACTGGAACAGCATCTCTGACTTTGCAAAATCCAAAGCTGTAGTTAAACGGAGATCTCCATATTCCTTTAACAATTGAACAAAAAGGCTATTCTTCATGAAAATTAGAACCACACATCATGCTTTATAAAAAGAAGACAAAACACCAACCTTGACAAAACAAACTCTGAGAGTCCCTGATTATGTGGGAAGATAAAGAAGACACAATAATGCATTTCCTAGAATGGCAGCTAGTGATATCTTCAAATGGCCTTCACTAAAAGAAAGAAAGCATACTGCTTTAATCAATACACTGATAGTCTGCAATGTAAAGATTAAGATCAGAATATTTAAAAATTTAATACTTTGCCTCTCCATATAGCACTTTGGAAGTCAATATCTTTAGGAACCTGGTCTATTTCCCTGCTTTGAAAGCATTATATATTTAAGGTTTCTAAATAATTCATCCAGTCCATGTGATTAAAAATGTAAAAAGTAAGTCTATCCATTATCTTCTGCAGCTGCTGCCTGGATATTAGTGTGGGGGTTTTTTTTTCCCCTTTTCCTTTTTTTTTTTTTTTTTTTTTTAAACTGCTCAGTATTCTTTTCCTTCTTACTGAATTGAGACTTTAGTGGCTACGTTAAAAGGGAAGGGGAAGGGGAAAGGGAAGGGCAACGGGAAGGGCAAGGGCAAGGAAGGGGAAGGAAGCGGAATGGCGGGGTGGGAAGGTCACTCTAATGGTGAGTAAACATGATTTAGAAAGTAATAGGTTTGCACATGTAAGAGTGCAATTTAACAATTGCTAAAAAAGGGGGTATTACAACGATGTTTATTAAAATCTTAATTGTCTATGCTTGTCTGCTATTGCTATACTTTTAATGAGCACTTTACAATGTAGTTCCAAAACTGTTAAAAGAATTTAAATATTTTATGCATTTCTGGATTGCAACACTTTTACCTTAAAAAAAAAGATTAATTTTCCCCTTCTTAATTTCCCCACCAAATCCACAGCTCCACCGCTGCTTTTTATAAATGAAGAAATTCCTCCTGCTATTAAAAACTATAGTGAAGAAAAAATGGGAAAATTTCCTAGCTCTGCACATGATAGCTGTTATTTATCTAGCTTAGATGAGGTGCATGGAATTAGGTGACATTCTCTTTAGGTTACGGTGTTAAAGTACAAAGCTTAAAATTGGATGAAGAAAAAAACTTCTAAAGTTGTTGGGTTGGGTTTTTTGTTTTTTGGTTTTTTTTTGTTTTGTTTTTTTTTAATTAGAGCCATACTTCTTATTTTGGGAAGCATACAAAACATTTCTTCCTTTCAACCAGTATGACAGTAAATATGTAGTAATTTTAATCTATGATATGGATGCATTACTTCTATACTTCATAACCCTTATATCAGTCTAGTACTCCTTGCAGCAAAAATCTCAGGGTGACACTGAAGTCCACTAACAAAACATGTCTTCTAATTTAAAAACATTTCCTTCAAGGAACATGCTGGTCTGTACATTCTTTGGAAGACTTTTCATTAATTTCAGAAGTTGCTTAAAATTTTATTTAAGGCTTTGTAACTGTCCGATGAAAAAAAGGAAGGTCTGTAAACTTAAAATTGTGTAGGTTCCTGGAGTTTGAACGTTTTATAACTAGCTACCTAAGAAAACTGTCCTTTTTCTCTACAGCCCTCCAGCATTCTTACTCACTTCACAGAAAATGAGCTCAGACTTTGTTTGAATGAAGAGGACTGGCAGGAGGTGTTACTGGTAAAGGCTTCTTGGCTTTGTAACTCTTTTGTCTCTATCCTCAAGCCCGTACAGGCAATTGGTTTCAGAAAAAGTAAAATGGACCATTTAGGCATTACAACACAAGTGTAAATGTTAAAAAAGTTATAGCATTTACTTTATCACCAAATATCCAGAAACAGGTAAGCATCCTATGGGATGTAATCCTTGGTGAGGAAAATGGAAATGCACACCCTATTTTTTACTGTCTCAGGTAAAATTAAAAATGTTTATTTGAGTGATCTCTCTTGTAACTTTTAAGAATTATTTCAATTTTACTTGTAGCATCTTTTGTTGTGTTTTTCTTATGTACTGTGCTGGGTGCTGGAGAGGTGTACGAACTGTCTTTAAACACCTCTCTTTGGATCAGTTGACCAAAAAACTAAAAATCGCATACTTTAAATCAACAAAGGTTGTCAAGGAAATGTTTGGTTCAGTAATTTCAGAGGCATAAAATCTGTTGAGCAGAGAGTGTTTTCTGTGAATTACTTGCTCCATTCTAATAACTAACATAGTAAACACGCTTTAATTCATTTGCTGGTTTTGTTGTCCTCTTTATGTAAACTTAATCATGTGATCTAAGAGGTCTGATTTGCCGCCCTTTGGGAGTTAAGTTAAGGCTACAAAGCCATGAATGCTTTGCCAAACAACTTAAAAATTTCATTCTTCCCATCACTGGAATTGTCACAAATGCTTCTCCCTCTTTGTACTGGTTAAATACTTTTGACTTTAAAATTAACTTGTACAGTAATGAGACGAAAATGTTAGTTCTACTGGTAGAGAATATTGTAAGGAGACATCTTATTTGTCCTTCAAAATCATGATGAAATAGAATCTAACTCATTTGGCAGCAATGACATGTATTTTAAATCAATTTGTCTCTGTAAAATAAGATCAAAGCTCTGAACTGTCTCAAGGATGTTGTACCCTTAACCTGCCTGGACTTGATGTATGCAGTCACTGAGTTAAGTCAAACAGTATATATACTTTTAACATTTTCAGATTTGTCTTCTGGAGAAATGTGCTTATTTTTGGTATTGCCTGATTTGCATTTGACAGGGGAGAAAAAACAGAACTTTCTTTCAATCTATCCAAGCCCCTGATGTTAAACTATCAACAGCATGGAACTGCTTTAAAAAAATCTGCCTTAGCACTTTGTGTTTTTCCACTAAAACATAATCAGTCACCCTTCTGCTCCACTAAGGCAAGTTTTCTTCTCTGTGCGTGCCTGAATACATAAATACTTTTGAAGATTTTGACTTATACCAACCCGTGCTGCAGTTTCCCTCTTTATATATTCATACATCTCAGAACCAAACAGAACTATTAAATCATGCAGTCTGTTCCCCTGCTTAGCTCAGGACAGCTACTTTCATCCAGTTATTTCATCCTACAGTAAGCCTAGTAACTGGTCTGTCTGCATAAAGGCAATAATAATGTATGTTTTTTTCACTGAAACATAGAACATTAATTATGTAGCATTAATCCTTTCAGGGCATTTTGAAATTTGCTGCAGAAATTTCATCCAAGAAGTGTATGCCATGTAAAAATCACTATTTGGTCACTCTGGGTAGTATCTAATGTTAGAATCACATTGAATACTTATTAGTTGTCTGTTTTCAAAATCAGTAACGTAAAATGTTAATTGGTTTTGCTTAGGAACAGAAAAGGTACTTGAAAAAAGAATATTATCACACCAATTAAAAACGTAGTAATTATTTTACCATCTTCTCTCTGAAATGAACATAATTCAGCGTCATCCTAGATTTATTTGATCTGCAAGTCTCAATAAACCCACATACAGATAATTTCTGGGTGAATTCTCTTTTGATTAAGAAAGGTTTATCAACCTCCAAAATAGGTGAGGTTTGTTAGGCACTGCTGTCGTGGGCCAACCACCATTTGCTGTAACGGCATAGGGATAAGCCTAGAATCAGAAAATTAGATGACTTGTTGAAAGAAAGATGAAAATGTTGAACTAAAACCAGAATATTCAACAGAATTGAAGTATTTTTTTCCCTCACACTGTTTTCTACTTATCGTTGTTGTTTCTTTTCAACTTTATCTGATATGGCAGTAGATAGTGTCATTTCCCCTGTACCTGTCCTAATCCAGTCTGAAGTATGATTAGGTCTAATATAGTGTAGCAGTATTTTGTAAATATCATAGTGATTTGGCAAAATATAAGTCAATATTAATTTAAAATATTTGTCCTTTTAGAGGATATACACTTTCTCTTAACAACTAACTATTCAAAGAACCCACTTTACTTTCATTTTATGTAGGTATGGTGTGCTGCCCTCTGTGAGAATATTTTTATAGTGCCCACGAAACATCCAGAAGTTCTTCCATATTTTGAGATGGCAATCAAGTTTTATGGTTATTAATAAAAACTTCATATTTTTCTAAATAATAACACAATATTTTGTTCTTCAAAAATGGGTGTTCAAAGTAAGTACCTTCTTTTAAAAAATACTCGTCAAAGATCAATTATGTAGGTTGAGCTAGCATTTAGACATTGTTCCACTTGTTGAACATGTTTTTTTTAATTCTTTCTCATTCAAAGGTCCCTGAAGTAGTGATGGTTACTTCCCAATGAGATGACTATACTTCTTTTCAGGGGAAAAACATCAACATTTCTGAGATTATTTCCAAACAAGTAGCAATTTTTTTCTGAGATTTGGTGCACTTTGACAGAAATTTGTTACCTTGGAAGTCTGCAAACACAGCTGACCAGTTAGAGCACACCTTCTACTCCACATTTAACAAAAAGGAATAGAATTTGTGCCTCTGAAAGAAATTGCTCTGTGCTGAGAACTAAAGCACAGGACGTGGTAACAAGTGGGAGATTCATTTCAAAAGCACATGCTGGAACTGAAATAAAGTAGTAGCACAGATAAGTTCATAGGCTCGTCTCTTTCTGTGATTGTATGTTCTGAAAGGACCCAGTTACAACAAACAATAAACTGTCTCTGCTTTGTGGAAAAGGAAAAAGAGAGGCGTTTAGAGAGAAGTTTGAAAATACTGATGAGAAAGGTAAGTGAGCAAGGAAGAAGCAGAACAAGGTAAAGGAGGACTCCCCTTCAAATAGTTGTGAGGTGTTTGTTTTTTTTTTTTTCAAATAATAAAAATAAATAAAAAATAGTGATGAAACAATAGTGACTAAAGCGAAAATCTTTTGGAAAATAAAAGACATGAGCTCCCTATTTCAGCTGGTATGCTGGAAGAAATTTCTCTGACCGGTCCTTTTCTGTACAGGAACGTGCTTTTCTTGTGATCCTGCTAAACCTCTCTTATAAAAATTCTAGGCTGTCAAATAAGTGAAAAGACATTCTTAAACATTGTTGGCTTCATTTTACAGGAATCTAAAAGGGCAGAGTAATACATGATTTGTGTGTGAAGACAAAATGATGGTAATAAAACCTTCTTTCTGAACTGGGTTCCATGTGGGTCCAGTGCCTATGTAGGGAATAAAAGGCAAAACTACTTTTTCCAGGGTCATGATAATCAGCAATACAGTTTATCTTATCCTTCTCCTAAGTTAAAATGCTTCCCTGTACTATCTTAAAACAAAGTCTTGTCTCTCACTTTCTGTCACTCATTCTGGAAGCACAGGCCAGAGAAAATAAGAATTTTTTTCATCCATTTCAGGTTTCTTTCAAATCTAGTTCAGGGTCAAAATTCAGTGTAATGAAAAGTAAAAGTTTGTAAGATGTTAATCTGTAATACCTCACTTGCTCCCTTGTTCTTCACTGAACCCTCCCCTGCTCAGTACTCCTAAGGTCAAGGTATTTAAAAGAAGTTCTGTTTTCAGCACTTTGACTATCAGGACACATAGATTCATAGAGGCTTAAGGATGTTTTCCTGTCGCACTTAATGCTTTTTATGTTGGGACACCCTTTGCAGGTCTTTTTAATGTAGCATAGTCGTACTACCTCTTCCTCTTCCTTTTAACAGAAAAACAGGTAATATAATTTGTACTGTTAAATTCTTTTGATGCCATCATTTCCACATATATCTGAAAGTCTACATTAGCTTTCACTGCTACCTACAATATTATTGAATAGTTGCTGTAAAACTTTGTCGTTTTCTGAAATGTTTGATACAGGTTTTTCAAGCACCTATGATTTTTACAAATGATTGCAAGGGGAAAAAAATGAATATAGAAAAAAGCCCCAAACCCTATGCTGAAAATGTGACATTTAGGACAAGAGGTAATGGGCACAAGCTTGAATGTAGGAAGTTCTTTCTTAACATGAGAAGGAACTTCTTTGAGGGTGGTGGAGCACTGGCACAGGCTGCCCAGAGAGGTTGTGGAGTCTCCCACTCTGGAGATATTCAAAACCCACCTGGATGCCATCCTGTGCAATCTGTTGTAGGTGACCCTGCTGTGGCGGGGGGGTTGGACTAGATGATCTCCAGAGGTCCCTTCCAACCCTGACCATTCTGTGATTCTGTGACATACATAGCACCCAGAGTTCAATCTGTACGGAAGATGCAGTGTAGGAGACAATTATACTTCCAGGGTGAAAGCTAGAGTAATCTTGAGAGTACGTACATTCTCCTTCCTTTGCAGGACCTTCTCAACAACAAAGTGACTGGAGATGAGATATCTAATGTTAGCCTGACAGTATGTTTTAGCAATACGGTCTGGGTTTTTTTTTTCCCTTCATGTTTATGTCATATGAACTTGGCAGATATCTGTTGGCAGCTTGCAAGTTGATTGAAAGAAAGAATTTGCTCACTTTTTTTAATCTCCAGACACATATATTTTTTCTGTTCATCTGTTTAATTTTTATCCAAAATTATTCATCTCTGAGCTTGTTTATTTTCTTCTCATGCTGCTACTGAATAGGGTGTGAGTTCTTGAGAGCCTGATGCTAGTGCAGTGAGTGGAAACCAAATTGTAGAATGACCAGGTGCAACAGAAGTTGCATGTCAGAATTTTTAACATTTCTATCTTGGCCTTTCTCCCCTAGGCAGGTGGAAAGGAAAGAGAGAAAGAAAACTAAATTAATAAATAATGATTTTCAGAAGAATGTATTAAAATAACTGTCCTTTATAGTCACAGAAACCTGTAAGCAAGGTCCATAACTTAGGCTAAAGAGCACTGAAGAGTGACAGAAGAGCAGTGAGAAGATGAAATCTGCTATTTGTATGACTAATGCATGAAATATTTGGTCATCTGCAGCTTATTCATGCCCCTTGAAGCTAAGGAATTTGTTGGTTAGCTACATGCAGTGCTTCCTAGGTGATGAAGAGCAATCCTAGCAACTTCTCACTTTACGTGTCTTCCTTAGCTGTAGTACAGTAACAAGAAAGAGACATGCCGTGGCAACAATCAGCCTCCCAAAAGACAAAGAAAATAGACTTATTTCAAAGAGAAGTGGTAAAACAGCGAACAAACAGAAGGAAGTGCTGTTAATATTAGAGATAAGATATAAGTCAGTTTTTTTGGAAGCAAATCATGAAAAACTTAATCTCCAGTATTTTTTTCAGCAAGATATAATTGCTTTATTTTCCTTTCTTTTTTTTTTTTTTTTAATCGATATTTTTTGATGCAAAACACTATCTCAAGAGTACAAAAAAAAATCAGTGTTTTCCTAAATCTGAAAGAGAAAGAGCAAACTTCTTGAGATGTTTCAGCCCCTTAAGGAATCTGCTACTCTATGCTAGGAATTTTAATTAAAGGACATTTATTATCACAGCACTAATCCTAGACACCTAAAACTCACTTTGCAAGGATTTTACTAACATAGAAGAAAAATTTGAGTCTCTGATAAGATGTGGAGACACAAAGAAATCATTTTTTCATTTTGACAGAACATGTAGTCCTGAGAACAATTTTCAGGCACACTAAGGACAAGAAAATCATCAGGAGCAGTCACCGTGGCTTCACCAAGAGTCATGCTTGACCAACTTAAACTTCAATGATGAAATGACTGATCTGGTAGATGAAGGGAGAGTAGTGGGTATTGTCTATCTGCACTTCAGTAAGTCCTTTGACACTATCTGTCACAAGTTCCTCATAGTGAAGCTGTTGAAGTAACAAGCTGGATGGGCAGACAGTGAGGTGGATTGAAAACTGGTTGGAGAGCTGGGCTCAGGGGGTGGTGATCAGTGGCATGAAGTCTAGTTGCAGCCTACTAACTAGCAGTGTAACCAAGGGGTCAACACTGGGTGAGGTTCTTTTTGACATAGAATCATAGAATCATTTTTGTTGGAAGAGACCTTTAAGATAATCAAGTCCAACCATTAACCTAACACTGCCAAGTTACCACCAAACCACGTCCCTCGGCACTACATCTTCATTAATGATCTGGATGATGGGGTGGAGTGTACCTTCATCAAATTTGCTGATGACACAAAACTGGGAGGAGTGGCTGATATGCCAGAAGGTTGTGCTGCCATTCAGAGGGACCTCAACAGGCTGGAGAAATGGGTTCATGAGCTTCAACAAGTGGAAGCCCAAAGACCTGCACCTGGGGAGGTCAAAATCCAGACACCAGTATATGCTGGGGATCACCCAGCTGGAAGGCAGTTTAGCAAAAAAGAACCCGGTGAGGCCCCAGTGGACACAAAGTTGAACATGAGCCAGTAAAGTTCACTTGCAGCAAAGAAGGTTAATGGTATCCTGGGCTGCATTATACGAAGCATTGATAGCAGGTTGAGGGAGGTGTTCCTCCCCCTCTACTCAGCACTGATAAGATCTCATAAAGAGTATTGTGTGGAGTTCTGGGTTCCTCAGTACAACAGACACATGGAGACTGGAGAGACTGACAAAAAGCCGGGAAGATGATTAAGGCACAGGAAAATCTCCCATATGAGGAAGGGCTGTAGGAGCCAGAACCATTCAGCCTGGAGAAGAGAAGGGTGTGTGTGTATATATGTATGTATGGAAATTCATGCAGGGAGGGTGTAAAGGAGATGGATCCAGGCTCTTTTCAGTGATGCCTAGTGACAGGACCACAAACAATGGGCATAAACTGAAACACAGGAGGTTTCCTTTGAACATCAGGTAACACTTTTTTGCTGTAAGGGTGGCTAAGCACTAAAATAGGTTGTGGAGTATAGTTTGGATAGCCCTAGTAGTTATCCAAAAGTCATCTGGACATGGTCCTTCGTAACAGACTTTAGGTGGCCCTGCTTGAGAAGGGGAGTTGGACCAGATGACCTCCAGAGGTCCTATTCAATCTCAACCATGCTGTGATTCTGTGATTCCATGATTTTGGTTTGAAAAGCGATGTTCAGTGTTGACATTCAAGTTATCTTCTGCGCCGTGAGTCCTGAGGTGACTGACCTGAAAAACACTAAAAATTGGTGGTTCACCAGGCACCCCATGGATTTTATGTATTCTCCGTAGTACTGTATGGAAAACACACAGAAAGTGGGCATCTATGCTCTGATAAACTTTTTTACTCTCTTCTTTTCCATATATTGTAAAGATTAAAATTAAAACAGAGAACTGATTATTTAAATTTGTCTTCTTATTAGATATCGAGAGAATTTTTGAGTAGCTAGTAAGTTCCTATATGTAGAGCCATATCTCTTACTTTATAAATCTGTTAGCAAGATGACATCATACTGATGGAGCAGCAATACTTCTTAATTAAATGTATGTAAAATTACTACCCTTCCCAATGAAAAAAATAACACTTTGGTCTTTTATAACCTTTTTAACTCTACAGTCTTAATTTTATTATTGGGAGAATGTGAAATGAGAAGCATTGAAATTACTTGTCCGAGATTATATAAAATTTCAATAGCAGAGCTTAAATAAAAAGTAGGCATCCTTAGTCCTAGCTTAATTGTTCCGTTATTAATAGCTATCTGCCATGCGGCAAGATATGAAATATTTGTAAGACGTTTCTAAGACAAGAGCTGAAATAGATAGTTGCCCCCTTGTAGTTCTACTACTAGGTTACATCTCCACAATAATATAAAATCCATGGCATGAATTACCAATACAGTAGGGATTTGGCAGTTTTGGTTTTTGAATTGTAGCTATACTGGTGGACTTAAAAAAAACTGACTTTAGTGCAGCCTACTTAATCACCAGCAAGAATTCCCTTGATGAAAGGAACTTTCGGAAAAGCACGCATTTTCCAAATGAACTCTTCTGTTTCCTGATTACTCCAGTAAAAAATGCTTGGAAAATCTGTGGATGGCCAAATATTTACAGCCGTTCTGGAGCTCAGTCAAGTGCTTGTTGGCTACAGCTCAGAATTTGACCCAAAGCTTAGAGAACACAAATGAGAGTCTACAGCTGTCTTGTCATGCACTAGGCAACTTACCTGTGTTGATCAACCCTGTCAAGAAAGGGAAAACTTACAGTTATAGGTAGAAAAATAATTTTCAATAGACGAGAAACCCCAAGACATCATGTTGTCTATATATGTCTCCTACCTTGTAGGGCATATTTCCCATTCTGGTAGGCCATTGTTTGTAAGAGTGGAATGAAAGGTTTTGTGCTACAAATGTATGTCCACATTTATTATTTGTATCTGCAGTTCTGCCCTGCTCCTGGGATAATCTTCAACTTTTCTCAGTCTCCTTTTCTATTTCCCAGAAGATGTTCTCTTATACTGTGTATTTCCTTATGCCGTCTTCCTATTTGTATCACCTCAGGCTATTCTTGCTCCATATTGATTGGATTTGTCTATTATGTAGGTTCAGGGAGAAGCATTTATTATACACAACATTTTTAAATCTTTCGGTTGGGCTGCAGGGAAGATTCATATCAACAAAGTACAAACATGCCAGAACCAACTTTTCTGAAGTAGAATACGGTTTTCTCTGAGGCAAATGATGGTATGGTGTCTGAGATATGCTGCTATATCTAAATATAAAAAAGGGGAAGGGATGAATGAAAGAACCCTTTGATAAATCAGGAAAATATTTACTGAACTTGCTACAGTGCTGCATACTGTGAATATGAGCAATTTTGTGACACAATGCCATAACACTAACTTAAACACCTTGAGGAGACAAATTCCTCTCTAACTAGGTCCTGGGTGTGGCATTTCACAAATTCTGCCCCAGGTACATCACATTTTGCTTTCCCAATGGTAAAGATAAAAGCTTGTTTTATTATACCCACTGTTCATTGTAGACAAGCAAAAAATTATAAAGGCATGGTTTCTTGACACTTTTTTCCCCTATCATTCTGAAACTGAACCCAATAAAAGCTTTTGGGGCAAGCTGGAAAAGAACCTAATCTTCCTGGTAGGAGCAGCTGTGATAGCAATAATGGTGAAAGTGTATCATTTTTATTTGAAATAGAAGCAGTATTTTTCATATATTGAAGAAATTCTGGAAGGAATAAATATCTCATTCCAAGTAGTAAAAATTAAAGATAGAGGGAAAGATACGTCTGGTTTAATAAGTGAATATTTCCAGGTTAAATACTGCCCAGACATTGATATACCTCTCTTTATGAATTTACTCAGCAGATGCAGGTCTCAGGAAGAAGTAAAATATTTACTTTTAATGTGATTTTATGAAACTCGGGCCTGAGTAGCAGAGAAAATAACAACCGGTTGCATTCCCTATTTCAAGTCAGGATACTTTCAGGTTTTTTTAAGGTGAAAAAAAAAAATAATATGAGAAGCCAGTTGTCCAGGAAACAAGATTATTCAGTAATGTGACATTTCTGTATGTAGTTTATTGGGTAATGGTACACAGTCATAGAAACAATGGCTGTTAATTTCTGAGAAGCAAAATGTAAATATCATCACTATAGATAGTTTAATAAAAGACTCTTTATGTTACACAGAACCTTTATTTACTGAAAGGTTTATATCAGCATGAAGAGATCATTCTTGATTTGAACTTTAAAATGTTTAAATAGAAGATGATACTAACTGAAGACACTGAGCAAATAGAGTAAATACCTTTGCTGGTATAAATATAAATTATTGACTGTAAATTTTAGTGTTATCAAAAAGAACCTCATGGTTTTTTATGGTCAATAATTGGCTAAAACTGCTTTCACTGTTACTTTGGACATTATGATACTCTAACGGAAACAAGTGTACATTTAGATATACTTTTATAAATGAAAGATTTGGGTATACATGTAGATAAGTTAGTTCTCAGAAAGATTTTGGTAGTCTTTACAGACAAAGATTTCATATCATGTACATCATGATACTATGACAGATACGTTTCCTTCTTAACTAAATAAATTAGCAGGTTTTCTTCACCCTATTTTGAAAAATAAAGTTTTGCCAGTCATTTTTTGGTTGGTTTTTTTTTTTTTTTATTAGAGATATTTGTGAATACTGAACCTTTGTTGAGCCAAATTGTATACATGGCTCAATTCAGCAAAATTCTTAAGGTTGTGCCTGGTTTTCAGTATTTTGGCTGAAAGGCCTTAGTTCTGAAACTGGATATGGTCAGCTTTTCCCTTGTAAGACAGTAAATTGTACTCTCTGCAGCATTATCCCTTAACACAGAACTGCAGATGTGAAGGGGAGAGATCAGAGACTGAAACCCTGGAGACTTCTAGAGAACAGAGCTGTGAGAAGCATAGAAATCAATGGAATACACTAACATCACAAAACATTCTGTGTTCCTCAGTGGATAACTTACTGTGTTTTCTATCTGTTTCAGATTTTAGAAGCAAGGATAAACAGATCTGATATGATAGAGGGATTTTTTTCTGGATTTGAATGTTGTGTAAGTATGTGATTTTGTATTAAGTAAGAAACTTACCTTAAGTGTTAATCTTGCAGTAGTTGGTTTTCTTTCCACTGAAACAGGGGAAAGAACCAGTAAAGTGAGACTGAAATAATGCACTTTAAAATCCTATGATGATATCACTCCCTAGCGATCCTTTCCTGACCTTTAAAGCAAGTTCTGTGAGGGTTGTATTCATCTCAAAGTGTTCAAACACTCTTTTCTTTTTCATTTTCTTTTTTTTTTTTTTTTTTCTCTTCTAGGTAGTGCATTTTTATTCCATCAGTTATTACTTGTCTGACCTCTATACATACAAAAGTGTGGAAATTTTTGTTGTTGTTATGAATTAAACCATTTCACCCTCTGGCTACTTTTGCTAGCTCCTAAAGATAGTAGAAATGTTGATAATTTATTGCGTATTTTTTTTCATGTTTTCACTGGAACTTATCACAAATATGCATAAAATGATATGCAACAACTGGAAGTAGTGAGCATGCAAGTAAATCAGGATATTTTTTTTTCTTTTTAGGATAGGAGAAATCTTAATCACACTCGCTTTCTGTTGTATAGTAATCACTAAGTTCATGCTTTCTCAGAAGTCATGGAAGGCGAATGAAAACAGCTGTGTGTATAGAATCGCAGAATGATTAGAGTAAGAAGGGACCTTAAAGATCATCTGGTTCCCACACCCCTGCCATGGGAAGGATTTATTCTTTCTGCAGGGTTTATTCTTTCTGAACATAAGAATAGCTGTAATTTTAACCTGAGCACTTTCTTTTTACAGACCAATAATGAACATTTATGTCCTGCAAAAAAAGGTATGGCTAATGGTATCATCTGATGATGTTCAATGGAATTAATTTGGACAAGATGAAATATTCAATATTATGACAAAGGAAACATTTCAATGCTGTTCCAACAACAGAGTTGCTCTGAGAATTCTTAAAACATTTGAGTTAATAAAGTCTTCCTACTCAAAATATAAAAGCAATTTTGAGGAAAGCAGCAATCTTTATACTCCTATGTAACATTTCTGGCTGAGATTTGTAGTTTGTGGGTTATATTAATAGATTCATAGATTTTAATTGCAGAATGAATTACTGTTACTAGGAAATTTAATCTGCTTAACAGAAGGCGTAAAATTTTGATATGTATTCCACAATCAGAACCATATATTTTCCTGACATAGAGCTAATCTTTCTAAATGATACTCAAATTTTTTCAGATATTTCAAATTGTGTGTAATTCTTAAAGCACCTTAGTAAGTTCTTTCTGCAGGCAAATGTTCTGATGATAAAACCTTGGAACATTATATAAATTTATCAAGCAACAATTTTTAACAATTTTACAAATAAATTGTTATCCTCTGCTAACATTGGTTATATGGAGATGATTTTTGTCTGAGGTTTTTTGCCAGTAGACCAAGAAGACAGATCTAGCATTTCTCACAGATGGGAACTTTTCCAGTTTTTGAAACATTCTTACAATCCTTCACGTCCTTCATAGTTTTCCATAAATTTTTGTATGTAAACACACTTTGTACACAAACAGTTGACTTGTCAATCATGTATTTAAAGAACACAGAATTCCCCTAATCTCTTTTTTTATACTCAAGAGTGTTATAAATTCCTGTGACCTATAGTGACATTTTGAGTCACTTTTTAAGTCCTTTTGTATGCTGTTCAGAACTAATTGAGACTTGCATTGGGCTATTTTGCCACAGTAAAAAATAAGGACAAATTTTTCATGCTGTTTCTTTGATGTAAACATTCCTTTAAAATTGTCCTTAAATGCTGGAATTCAAACAAAAAATATTTATTCACACTGTGATAATTTGTGCAAATAGTCATGAAAGGCATGCTTATTTCGATGTGTGAGATTTCTGATGTCAACAATAAACCTTAGATATCTGCACCAAATGTTAATTCATTGATCAAAAGAAAACCAGTTTCATGACAGAAACAATAAAAATTCTAGTTATTTCTGTCCACAAAGCTATTGGTAAGAGTCATGTACAAAAATCTACCTGTGGATATTTTGTATGTTTTATATTCCTGGAAGGACCAATAGGACAGCAGAATCTTGGCTCTCTGTTTCATCAGATAATCTCTGTAACATTTATGAGGACTGGCTAGTTGTGTAGTACATACATTGCTCTTAGCAGATGCAAATAAACTAGAAATAAGTAGATAATTTCCCAAAACACCTATTTACAAGATGGTCCTCCTAAAACTACTTTTCATTTTGCCGGTGTTGGCTGGTTCTTTTTTTAATTGTAGAATGCCCTGGAAATGAAAATAAACTAACTGGAGTTGGCACAAGCTGAAGAGAGAGAGAGAAAATGAAGACCATGATTAGCACACCTTATGAATGGAATATTTTAATTAGTTTCAAAGGTTGGCATACAAAGTCATATTTACACACAGTTTGTATATAAAGTCCCAAAAAGATATGAATTTTGTGAATAACCAATAATTTCTCTACTGATCACAAGTTTCTTGAGCAGAAATAATATTTTTTTTTAAAGCGTAAGAATCCAGAATTAAGGAAAAAAGACAGCAGAAAAATTCTGCATTCAAATCACCAAAGTGACAAAATTCCAGAGCATTACCTCTGAACAGCAGACTTCACAGAATTCAGACAAAATACCACCATGAAATTAATTGTGATAAATACCTTTTACCAAATAGAAAATGAAACGTGAATGAAAGATGAAAATTTTATTAATACGGCTAAAAAGCTTTTATAGAAGAAGTAAAATCCCAAACTGCTGATGTTCATTCTATAAAATTCAGTGAAACTGGACATAAATACAGAAAAACTTAAGAAGGGAAAAAAGAGATGAAAGCTGTCTGCTCATACACAAATATTTAGCCAATTCAAACTGAACAACAAACATGACCACGAGTCTGAGATAGACTATACATTTTCTATAAGAATATCTAGTTATTCATAGATTTTAATTTTATTAATTTCTATACAGTCTTTTATGCTTCCATCTGTTTTATAAAGTACTCAACCGTTTACAATTTCAGGGTTATTCAGAGCTCTTCATGGTTACCTGTTGTCCAATTACCAAAAGCCAGGTGACAGATTATTTATTAAGATAGCAAAATGGGTGGCCTGAACAGCACTCATTTGAATCTCTTTTTCTTGCAAGTATTTCTTAACTGAGCACATTTGAACAACAAAGTTGTTTCTGTTGGTGCCTAACTCTGGTCACCAAACTCATGCTGATCCAATTTCAAAATTTCGTCATATAAATTTCACTCTGAAATCTGCAGAGTACAAACTGAAATATTTTTGACATCCACTTTTAAAAACCTAATTAAGCAAAGCCACTTTTACAAAATTACAGAACTGACAACATTGTAAAGTTTCTGTTTAGCAGTGTTCAGAGAGAAATACTTTTTCTCTCATTGTCAGTCAACAGTACTTGTGTTATATGAGAATGCCATAACCTGTACTCATGGTTATGGATGTGAGGTACTACTTTTATACTGAAGGATTCAGTCTTTGCATAGGTTGGTAGAAGATTTTTTCTGTCTCCTCGCTCTCATTTCCTGTAATTTCACTGTAGCCGGTCCTATTAATTGCTTAGTCTTTACTTCACAGATATAATGAAGTTCAGAAAATTAAAGAGTTCAAGTAAGAATACACAACAAATAATTGATTTTCATTACTGAGCAAATTAGCTGTAAGCATCTCTCAAAATTCTCAAGCATGTTAATTATTCTAAATTATTTCTGATTTTCAACAGTTCTTCATGTCATTCAAGCTATAAGTATACATTCTACAATTAGAATTTTGGCTTATACAGCTAACCAGTTTAATTAGTAATGCTTGCAAATTCCTCGTGTTACTGACTGACAACAAATTTACGCTTGCATATTTATCTGTAATATAAGATACCAATGCTGCTAACTGCATTGATACTCGTGATTTAATTAAGAGGAAAAAGCAGTAGAATTGAACACATTACTCTCATCTCTAAAGAACAGTAATTATCACATTCTCTAGGAAAAAAAAAAAGTAATAAGAAATAGTTATTTCCCTGAATTTGCATGATTTTTCATGGTTTCATATTAAGTTAAAAACTGCAACAAAGTAAACTGACATCAAAGGATGCAAAAATAGGGATGATTTTCTTTGTAAATTCAAATGTTTTTCACATTTTTTTTCCTACATTTGCTCAGGTCTAATTGCTCACTTGTTTTAAAGATGTAACTTTTTCTGCCAAAATCTTTCTGCCTAACAAAGAGCAGATGATACACATCCAGCTATAGTGGGTTTGATGCTTCACAGACTTATGTGAATATGGGGTGGAAAAGTTAAGTGAAAAAATCTTTATTTTACTGTGGACAAATACTTACCTTTTGCACAAGAAACCTAAAATGTCTGAAACATGCTTGCTGTTTTTTTATATTTTGAACACATCTTTAGTTCAATAGGCACAGAAATTCCAACCCTTTGTGGAGGAAAATGTTTTGGAAAGTACTTAATCCTCTGGAAAGCAGGATGAAGGAAGAAAAGTGTTTCATTATATAGGACTTTTTTTATTTTTTTATGATTTCTTAGCAGAACAGTAGAAATGTCACCAGACTGGAAGTTTGTTCAGTAAGTTATTAGAAGACATACATATACGCTTGCCATTAAGTACTGATTACGACTTTTGAAAATTTTACTACTTGAAACGTATAAAGTTAGTCATGGGAAATAATTCCTGCCTCAAATATTCATTATTTAATTTCCTCATGTTTGTAGCATAATTTTCAAAAGTGCCCAAGTAAATGAAGTCTGAGTTCTGTTGACTCAAGATCAAGGAGCTAGTAAAGCCTACAGGTTTAGAAGAGTTTTGGTCAAATAGGTTTCAAAGGCTGGCCTTTGTACCTCAGTTACTTTGAAAATCAACTCAAAATCCCAAATTCCTCAGAAAAATTCAAGGGTTCTTCAACTGACATTTCAACTTTCCTTTTGAAAACCTTGCACTTGCTCCTGACCATGCTGAAGTTGATGGTCCTTTTCTTACAGCACAGGATGAGTGATCTATTTATATTTGTAGAATAATTATGTTAGGTTTGTGGCAAATGATCTGTACAAATTCAATTATTTTTGTCTGTTCTTGTGATGAGAGTATGCTGTACTAATGTCTTTGAAATTTAGAAAAGGGAGAATATATTGAAAACTGAAATCCAATTTAATTTTTTAACTTCAAATATCTCTCATAAAACAAAAGAAGAAAAGATGGTACCTCTTGACTTACCTACTTCAAGACATATTTGCCTCCACCCAATGTGAAAACTCTCTGATTAATTAGTCATAAGATGAATAATAATTACTAATCTTGAGTCAGCTTTCAAGCAACAATGATGACAACCACAGCCTTCTGATATCACTGAAGCATTTTTGGGAGCACATAGCAAAGTCTTCCTGTGGTGGACTGGTTTGCCTGAAGGTAGTCAGGATAATATCCTTTCCTCTCATTTCAAGATTTTTATGAGCTCTAAGTTCTGATCTTTCATGTGTGGAAAAACTTATCTTTCTCATTATTTTTCTTGAACATGTACCTTTCACAAAAAACTTTGCTGATGATGTATTACTAAAATCTTTTCATGGTTTTGGTGATTGGGTTTAAAAGGACAGAAACAAAGTTAGCTTACATGTAGTTAAGCATAGCAAAGGACTTGGAAAACACTATTTAAAACATTTTTCATTGTGTAAACTGTATGTCTAGCTTTTCATTTTTTCTTAAAGTCTTTTATTTCCTTTCTTGAGATTACACATACATTTTTGTTGTTACAATTTGAAATATTGCATGTGTAAACCACGTATTTGTGTATAAAACAGTAACATTGTGTCTCACTTCTTCAGATAGTAAATATTGTGTACATCCATTTATATTACATTTTCAGTTATACACTTGATTGAAGATATTTCAGATTCATTCATATGTTATGGATTTTGGAAAGCTGAACGATGTCACACACATGCACACACTCCCTTTCAGATTCCCTAAATCATTTTAAATCCTCTTAAACAATCTTTTTCTTGTAGAGAAACCATGCTGTGGAAGATGGAATTTCCCTCTGATGTGTTCACAACACATGATAAAATGGGATAAACGGAAAGCTCTTCTCCAAAGCAAATTACAAGAAAGGTGTATTCACTCAGTCACAGAGTTTACTTAAATTGGAAAATTTCCTCATTTCATCCAAGGATCACCTCTTTATTCACAGAAATTGAAGAAACGCAGTTGACCAAATGCCATTTCATAGCATATTTTAAGTCAGAATAGATATTTAGTGAAATATTCCCCACAACACTCCTTCAGTGACCCTTATCGAGTCCAGTGTTTTGAAGAATTTTTCCTTTTCAAAAATCCTACAAAAAAATTTGATTTCTGCAGTCTGTTTCTTCAAGCCAGACTTCTGTTATATGTAACTAAAGCAAGAAACTGAAGAAGGAAAATACCTGTTGCAAAGGTGTTTTTTTTCCCTTTTTCCATCTCTATTTTCCTTTCCTAGTGTCAAACAAATGGTTCCCAATGTATTTCTGGTTTATTTTTCTGTTGGAAACAAAAGACCAACATAATCTGTAATTTGAGATGTTCTGCAGAAGTTCTTACTTATGCATATTGAACACATGTGAGGCTTTGATTTTGTTTGATTTGGAATATAAATATCCTGATCTGTTAAGTACACTTCGTTTGCATAAGATAACTCTTTGTATAATACGATAGGTACAACTGTATATGTTTGCAAATTTGAAATTTTGGCGTGTTTTGTTATGGATATTTACTTAAAATACGCTGTTACAGCTAGGATTTCTGTTGGTTTGTTCATGAAAGAATACAAGAACAGAATGCAACCAACACAGTGAAATTAGAAATATTCTTTTTTTTTCAAAATACATATCTCTTTAACAAGAGACAGATGCAGAAGAGAAAGTGATGAGTAATACTGAAGCAACTCTAGTACCAGGCCTGGGAACTAATAATTATACTTGTTTTGTACATTTTCTTTAATTTTCCTTAGTGAGAAAGCAGCAGTAACAAAAAGAATCTTATAGCAGATTCTGTCCTTTGGAGTTGACTAACAATTCTTCATACTTATAATAAATACATAGAGAGAGAGAGATGCAGAGTTGTATATTGAATATATGCATATAATTTTATTGTTATGTAATATGTTTTACTTAATATTATGTATCTTGCACATATATTTGTTTTTTCCCCCCAAATAATAGATATATTGTATTTATCTAGTAGCAAAGAAGGTCTGTGAGCTTTCCCAGAAATTTTAGACCACCCACTGCCAGCACCATGCAAGTCATTTACAGAGAAGACAACTCTCCTCCGGAAACCAGTTTAGATACGTCTCTTTCCAATGGCACTGTGCTGGGTACTTTTTGTATCATCAGGGGAAGAACTCTATTCAGGCTGTGAGTATATGATGTCTTAACAGGTCTCTACGTTCACCTGGCCACGCGCCCATATATATCTGTTTATGCTTTTGGAAACATCTTTTTCCCTTTCTTCCATTCGGGAGGTATTTTTGTTGGCTGCCATAGGCTGGGGTCAGAGTATCTTTAAGTGTGTCTACTGAAGTCTAGTTCACTTTAGAGAATATTTTAAAGTGCTGATATCCCTGACTTTAGAAAGGTTTGCAGGCCGTCTGCTTTTTAGCTTAGTCCTACAAGTTGGCTCCAGAAAGCAGAACCACCAAACCGGCAGAGCGGCTTAGGACAGTGACTTATTATTATTAGGTCCAGTCTTCTGCAATTCAATGTGATGAAATAACAGACCTGCCCAGAGATGCACACAGACCCCATCCCACCACCTCTAAATATCATATCCCAACCATCCAAAAGGTATGGTTAAAAAAAAATAATCTACAATTATGAAATACCAGTGAAAAAGCCGAGGAGAAATCAGAGACTTTGCCAGTATCCAAGACTTCAGAACAAGAGAGAAATAATTCGGTAACGTCTGTACTCAGCCTTAAGAGGTAAAAATAGTCTAAAACTCCTTCCTGACATCAGACCTGTCAGTCAATTTAATTTTGTGCAATGACAAAATATTCGCCAAATGTTTGAGAGATTTCAGAAGTAGTAGGACCGCTGGCCTATCACACCCTATTCCAGGGTCTGCTTCAACCTGCAAGGAGACTTCCAGAAGCTAATTTGTGTACTGAGGAACAGAAGTTCCTTCTGGTCACCTCAAGCATGAGACTAATGCAGTACAAGTACAGTACAAGCAGTGAGGTAATCATCTTCTTTAAAACCTGTTAAGAGATACCAGCTCATACGTACTTAAGAATAAAGAGCCCTAGCTCGATTTTGCACCTACAAGAATTTTCTGAAATGTCACACAGTATTTCATAAACTTCTGAGGAGCTATCCTTACGTTGTTTAGTTTCCTTGAAGTACTGGAATTTTTGATACTTAGTAATACCTAGAAATAGAATAATGACTGACTTTTAGATCCCCATGAAGAACTTACAATATCATTACCACCAAAAGCTGTGTATCTGTAGGCCTCTCCAACTGTATGTATTGCTGATATAATAAGAATTATAGGATCATAGAATGGTTTAGGTTGGAAAAGACCTTTAAGATCATCAAGTCCAACCATTAACCTAACACTTCCAAGTCCACCACTAAACTATGTCCCTCAGCACCATATCTACACATCTTTTAAATACCTCAACCACTTCCCTGGGCAGCCTTATGCTTAACAATGCTTAACAACCCTTTCAGAGAAGAAATATTTCTTAATATCCAACCTAAACCTCCCTAAACCTTGTGGAACTTGAGGGCATCTCCCCTTGTCCTATTGCTTGTTACTAGTGAGAAGAGGCCAACACCCACACCCACTGCTACAACCTCCTTTCAGGTAGTTGTAGAGAGTGATAAGGTCTCCCCTCAGCCTCCTTTTCTCCAGGCTAAACAACCCCAGTTCCCTCAGCTGCTCCTCACAGAACTTGTGCTTGAGACCCTTCACCAGCTTCATTGCTTTTCTTTGGACACTCTCCAGCACCTCAATGTCTTTCTTGTAGTGAGGGGCCCAACACTGAACACAATATTAGGTATGTAGTCTCACCACTATGAAATACAGGGGATAATCTCCTCTGTAGTCCTGCTGGCCATACCACTTCTGATTCAGGCCAGGATGTTGTTGGCCTTCTTGACCACCTGGGCATGCTGTTGGTCATATTCGGCCGGCTGTTGACCAACCCCCCCAGGTCCTTTTCTGCCGGGCAGCTTTCCAGCCACTCTTCCCCAAGCCTGTGGCGCTGCATGGGGTTGTTGTGACCCAAGATTGTTCTAAGATACTTTTGTCTGTCTATTTATTTGTATCTGTACATCAAGAGTGAAAGAAGACATTATTTCATGTCTAGTGGAAGAAGGCAAATAGTTTTGTCTTGGTCTTATTTCACATCATACCAAAGACTTGATGTCTTCTTACTGGATATTATAGTATTATGTTTTACTGTAATTAATATTTCTTAATATCCAACCTTTGTATATCAAGATTTTTTCTTTGTATTTCAAGATCCTACAAAAAAACCCTTTTCTTTAAAATATTCCAATATGAAAATACAGAAAGAAATTCCATAGAAAAGGATAGAGATATGGAATCAAATATTCACTTGCATATGTCTCTAGTCTCATAGCCTTGAATATTGGAGTTAATTTAAGATAGTCTGCTAATTTTGAGGGACATTCAAGATGACAGTCTTCAAGTTTCTAGATTATTTTTGTCTAAATATTTCAAAGTATGATGCTGATTGTCAGTCTTAAATGGCTAACTAGTCTTATTAGGTTTAACCATAAGCATATACAGAGGATCTTCATACAAAAACTTGTGTACAAGTAGTAGGGCTAACTGTTCAGTTTGGCTTGTGTTCTTGTGATGTTTGCAGTAACAAGGACTGACAGGAACAGAAAAAAACTGAGAAACTGCAAAGAAATGCAAGTATCTGAGGGAGAAATGAAGAGAGCACATGGCTGTGAACTAGGAAGTGTGACTGAAAGGATGCAATAACAGTAATTGAAGGTATGCAGCAAAAAATGGATGCTGGAGAAAGGACATGAGTCATATGTTGCTGTGTGAGTTGACCGTGGCTGGATGCCAGATACCCACCAAAACCACTCTGCCACTTCCCTCCTCAGCTGGACAGGGGTGAGAAAATATAATGAAAGGCTCATGCGTTGAGATAAGGACAGGGAGACATCATTCACCAGTTACCATCATGGGCAAAACAGGCTCGACTTGAGGAAATTAGTTTATTACCAATCAAATCTGAGTAGGGTGAGAAGTAATGAAACCAAGTCTTTAAACACCTTCCCCCTACACCTCCCTTCTTCTAGGGATCAGCTTCACTCCCCATTTCTCTACCTCCTCCCCCGACCTGGCGCAGGGGGATGGGGAATGAGGGTTGTGGTCAGTTCATCATATGGTGTCTCTGCTGCTCCTTCCTCCTCAGAGGGAGGACTCCTTTTACTCTTCCCCTGCTCCAGTGTGGGGTAACTACCATGGGAGACCACCCTCCATGAACTTCTCCAATGTGAATCCTTCCCACAGGCTGGAGTTCTTTGTGAACTGCTCCAGTGTGGGTGCCTTCCATGGGATTCAGTGCTTCAGGAACAAATTGGTCTAGTGTGGGTTCCCTGTGGGGTCACAAGTCCTCCCAGGACCCTGCTCCTGCATCGGCTCTCCACAGGGTCACCATGTCCTTTGGGTGGATCTACCTGCTCTGACTTGGGGTCCTCCATGGGCTGCAGGTGGATATCTGCTCCACCGTGGACCTCCATGGGCTGCAGGGTGACAGCCTGCCTCACCATGGTCTTCACCATGGGCTGCAGGGGAAAATCTGCTCTGGTGTGTGGAGTACCTCCACCCCCTCCTTCTTCACTCACCTTCATGTCTGCAGAATTGTTTCTCACATATTCTCACTCCTCTCTCCATCTGCAGTTGCACAGCAACTTTTCCCCCTTTCTTAACTATGTTATCTCAGAGGTTCTACCACTATCACTGATGGGATTAGCCTTGACCAGTGGTGGTTCCATCTTGGAGCCGGCTGACATTGGCTCTATCAGACATAGGGAAGCTTCTAGGGGTTTCTCACAGAAGCCACCGCTATAGCCACCCTCATTACCAAAACCTTGCTATGCAAACCCAACACAGATATCTAGGTAGGCAGTAAAACTGAAAGATTCAAAGTTAGTCCCTGCTTATTAGGAGGTAAAGAGCATAAAGAAAGCATCCTTGCAAATAGCGGCTAGGGAAGCCAGCATTTTGTTTGTGCCTTTTAGGATGAGAGACTAGACTAGACTAGACTAGACTAGACTAGACTAAAATAGAATAGAATAGAACAGCACAGCATAGCATAGCATAGCATAGCATAAAATAATTAGTTCCAGTTGGAAAGGACCTAGGATGTTCATCTAGTTGGGCTGCCTGACAGCTTCAGGGCTGACCAAAAGTTGGATGTGTTTTAAGGGCATTGTCCAAATGCCTCTTGCACACTGACAGGCAGGGGCATTGATGACCTCTCTAGGAAACCTGTTCTAGTGTTTGACCACCGTCTATAAGTGGTCACCCTACCATGCTTCCTAATGTCAAGTCTGAACCTCCCTTGATGCAGCTTTGAGCCATTCCCACACAACCTATCACAGGATCCCAGGGAGAAGAGCTCAGCACCTCCCTCTCCCCTTCCCCTCCTCAGGGATCTGTAGAGAGCAGTGAGTTCTCCCCTCAGCCTCCTGCTCTCCAAACTAGACAAATCTAGAGTCCTCAGCTGCTGCTCAGAAGACATGCCTTCCAGCCCGTTCATCAGCTGTGTTGCCGTCCTGTGGATGCATTCAAGTACCTTAACAACATGTTGTTGTCTTTAATCCTAGGGACAAGCTATCTCCTTTCAAAGGTAGAAAGTTTAGATGAAAAGCAGAAAACGATCTGATTACTTTCAGTCATGTGATTTCAGCAGTATAATGCATGTTGTTCAAATTTTATGGATTTATAATACTTCTATGCATTTTAAACATTTAACTTTGTGTTTTAGTCCTTTGGCTTCAGTGAAGTGTAAACAAATAGTTATTATTAGGTCTGTCTCTAATATATGAAAGAACCTATAAGTTTTCAAGAAGATATTTTTGTGTCCACTCATAAGTTCTTTTCATGTAAACAATAGCAATTTCATTTATTATATGGATTTCACTGCAAAGTTATTAGAATTTCGGACTGTTTGAAATGGCGACAAAGGTTTAAGAAGGAAGGGCAATTTAGCTTTAATAAAATAGATCACTGTTTCGAAGTACCTAATTGGAAATTAAAATGCCTGTATGTCTTCCTCCCCCCTCGCCCCAAATCTATTTCAGCATATTTTAAGTGAACTATAGTTGCCTCTTAAATGACATTACTGAGCACTATAGAAATTCATTGCTCTTTGATTTCCAACTTTCATTTATGGCTGAAATAATTATTTTCCCCAATTAAATTTTTAACCATTTCCAATCATCTTTTCATTATATTTTTAAGTATACATATATAAAAAAAAGAATATTAAGTTTTGAAAAATTCCTGCAGATAAAACCACTTGGCCTAGATTAGCCACACTGGTTAATCAGTTCTTACTACTTCAGGCTGAATCACTTGTATTTCAAGCTTTTCTTTACTGCCTCTGACAATGCTATAGAGTGAGTAAAACGAGCAAACTTCACCTTCAAGATGTAAAATCTAGAGCTTGTTGCATCTGATGTGCTGTCTTCCAAGACGTTTTTTGTTTATTCTGTACCTGCGAGTAAAGGTGCTTAGTGTCCACCAGGGGGAGACCCATAGTTAAATGGTTTATGTCTGGAGAAGCAAAGGAAAAAGATTCCTTTAAGCCATCTTTAAGCTATTCACATTTTGGTGAATAGCAAACAGTTGAAACGTACCCCAGACTTTTCTTCTTGAATATTCAAATTTCCATCACCTGGCAGAACTAAGTGACATCCATGAGGACTGATGTCCCAGATGAACAATGCCTCAGGTGGAGGTTCCCTTCCCTCTCCACCCATGTGAGGTGCTTGGCCAAGCACCTGATATATTCTTCTAAGTATGGGTCCATCTACAGGAGGAAAATGAAAAAGAAAATAAGAGCTTTTTTGATATTGTTGCTGGGATGCATCTCATGAATTAACTGCTGTCCGTAGCATAAATCCACAGCTGAAAGCTTCCTGTCTTAGAAGCAGAAATTTAAGAGTAGCAAAAGACATGTGTTTTCTTGTATTTGGAGCTTAACAGTATCTTGCAAGATAGAAGTCAGAAGGATAAGTGAGAACATTTTTTTCAGTTTGTATTTTAAATTCTTTGGGTTTTTTCTTAAATTGTTATTAATAAGTTTTTAGCCACATCTGCTTAGCTAATCAGAAATAATATTTCAGAAGATGAAAACAGCATGATAACTTGACCCGCATTAAATACTGCCTTTACTTGTAGTAGAAAGCCAACTACAACTACCAAGCTTTCAAGATATGCATATATACAAGAAACAAAATAAACAAGAAAAGAAATTTCAGTGTTCATATTTTAAAGAACTAAGATTAGGAGTCTCAAAAGTTCACAGAAATCAAGAAGCATGAATTGCTTATGTTCCCTTTACAGCTATAATTTTAGTTATAGTGCATCTAAGCTATTCACATGGTTTGTTGTGGGTTACTTGTAAGGTTTATTGTGGTTGTGATGCAAATACCTTAACTTGTAGGCCCATTATGAGAGTTAAAGACTCTCAGATTAGCAGATAGATATGCAGGAGAAGGGAATTGATATGGTGTCTAAAACAATCTGAACTGAGTTAAAGCAAGACAGATCCTCAACCAGTGTCAGTAGTCATCATTTTACCGGACCTTCTTCATTTCAAAGTATCTGATATTCTTGACTAATACTTACTGACCAAGATAACACAGTGAGCAAATTGTGAGGCAGTAAGACCAGAAGTGTGGTGATGCAATCCAGTGATAAGAAATATATATAAACAAAGATTGATCAGACAACCAGTAGTAAAGTTTATCAATATCACCTGAGAGTAGAGTACCAAAAAGAAGATATCAAACTGGCAGTAGACCTGGAAGTCCAAAAAGGGTAGGAGAGACAAGATCTACAGAAAACTGGGGGTAATCAGCGTAATTGTTGCCATGGGTGACCTTGCTGAGAGGGTATAATTTCTTATTTCATAGTTGTAAATGCTTTTCATAACAGTGAATATCAGTAACTCTAAAAGCTGAAAGACATTGATAAGACTAAATTAATTTTTATTGTCCTTACTGCTTCATATATAATTCATCATTTCATACATAATTCATTCCACTGTAGTTGCTGAGAAATTGTAATTTTGCTACATACAACTCAGTGAAAGCTGTACTTTGGGAACATTAATAACACGAAGCAGTTACCAAGTAATTCCAGCCTCATGATGATGTTACGCATCAAGGATCAACAGAAACATTCTTCATGCAGTTTTGGTCACAGCTCTTGCTGAAGATGGTGGAAGATGAAGGAGCCTAGCTGAACTCTAATGCCTCAGACTGGTTTCTACCTGTAGGGCTTTTTTCCCCTATGTTCCGGTTAAGGAAGCTGGATATAAAAATAAATGATGGGGGATATATCTGGTGTCATTAACTGTCAGCTAAGTGATGCCAGGTGTGCTGTAAAGATTGAAAGTACATTTTGTTAGTCTTGTCAGAGCTTTACTGAAGCTCCACAGTGGCCTTAAAACTCTCCCAAGACTGCAGTCTTCAGACCTTATCATCTGATCCATGTGCTTTACTTCTCCTTGGGGCTACATAAGATGACTTTGTCTCCTCTTTGAGTGCCCTCTCTGTCATGAGACCCACTGGTTACCCTCTTACACTATGACATTCTCAGTAGTCAATGCCTTGCACAGCCTGCCTGGTTTCAGTCTGCTGGGTACTTTGATTTAAAATGTAGCACTTAGAAAAACACAGACTTTTAAACAGATTTATACATACGTTCACAAAGACACTCAGGGCTGACAGCTGTTGCACACTGAACACTTGTGTTATTTTTCTCCATTCAGTGATCTTACCATGCATGAACTTGCTTTGAGTTTCCATCACAATCCTTCCTTGTTTCTGGGTACTATCTCCTGGACTTCTCTGATGACATTTTCTCTTTTCCCTGACCATAGATGAAATGAAATGTCTTCCAGTCATACCTTTTTATCTCAGCTGGCATTGGTAAGTCCTGATCAACTTCAAGACTTTCTCCATTACAATGTGATCCATGTTCACTCTCAGGTGAGAAGTCTCTTTAGTAACATGCATATAGCGTCCAGATTTTGTAAAAACCTAATAAATCAAGTTTTATATACAGTTGTTCTGTAATCTTAGTCCTTCTAGGCTAGTGTCTCTACAGAAGTTGACAGATTTTAAAGACTGCCACATACAAAGCAGTGCTCAAGAAGCATTTCCTGGGGAAGAAACATCATTATATGAAAATATGGGAGGCAAATTTCAATCAAGACGTAGGACAACACCAAGTAAGTGGTCACTGAATCTCTTTAGATTTCATAAGTTGTTTCAAAGGTCTCTAAAACAACTACCTACCCCAAGTGCTTTTTCAAAGGTCTCTAAAACAACTACCTACCCCAAGTGCTTTTTCTGTGCTTTATATTAATTTGGGATATCTTTAATATTACCTTACTTAAGATTTATTCATGGCTTGGTTTCAGCACCCAAATTTACTGGAACAATGCATTTTTGCAAAAGTATCACAAACAGATTTCTGTTTTATAAGTAATGTTGTTACATTTTACTGTCCTTACAAAGTTATATGAGGAGGATAATTTCAACATAAACTTTCACTGGTATTTCAGTTTATTATGGCATTGTTGTGATGCTGAAGGACAAAGCTATTACAAATTCAAAAGTACCTCATATTACAATGAATAAGCTTCCCCACCTAAGAGAAGAGGCCACTGTTTGATTTACTTTGTCACATTTACTGGCCAGAGATACTTAAGTTTGAAGCAACTGGAGTAGTATTCATATTTGGGATATTGAATTGAAAATAACAGTACTGCCAGAGAACCAAATACATAGGAACACCACATATCACTATTTTCTCATTGTTATTGCTTAACTGAGGTGTTTTTCATGCAGTGACATTTGAAAAGAACTTTCCACACAGCACTAAGAAATGCAATTGTGAATTCTTCGTATAACCACTAACAAATACGCATTTTCATATAACTGTTTTTTCAGTGCTTTTAGTTATGGTACTGAACGAATCCAAGGATGTTTTGGTCATTGAAAAGTTTTGGGTTTGAACAAAGCTCATGTTGAGAGCAACTGAATATTACTGTTCGACAGCTGTATGCCATTCTTAAAACTATTGTTAGTATGTTTCTTTGAGGAACGGGGTGGGTGCTTAGTATAGACACAGAACAGGGTTAATTTGATCCTTGGATCCTTGCTCCATGTACAATTATGAAGTGAGTTTGGGAAGTTTTTACCTCCAGTGGATTTCTGTATTATCAACAGCATTTCCTGCAGAACTCACTTTGGGAAAATGAACTTCAGTGGTTAATGGTTTCTGAAGGGGGGGCGTGTGGGGGGGTGTGGGGCGGGGTGATAAAAGACTGTTTTTCCTGGGACATCAGATTAATGTTTTAATCTCTTTATTTAATTTCTTAATTCTCTGTATTTCTTAGTGTCTTCCTATATTTAACTTGTTTTTTTCAGACTGCCCCTCCAATGCTCATATGTTCTATTCTGATATTCACTTAAAAGCAAATTGACAATTCCCAAGCTTCACAACATGAGCTAGGGCCTTTAGAAGATTTCCTCACAATCATTTGATGTTGTGGTTTCAGACAATCAAGTAAATGTCCTGAATTTGATTAATATAATTTCCCAGGAAAGGGGAGCAGCAAAACTTCTGATGGCCCAATATATTACTAGGAAGCTGCTGGAGGCTACAGGAAATCTGGATGCCTGAGAGAAAAGGGAGATGATAATTGTGGATTATACTCTCTCCCTCCCCTGACATGTTTTGAAGAATTATCATGCCTGGACCCAAAAAGATCAGTTTGTTGAACTGCCCAGTTATGGTCAGGGAGGCTGCAAGCTAAAAAACTTTCAATTACATCAGAAGATGCTGTAAAAGTGTGGTTAATTCACTTATGCTTTCTGGTTTTTCTCTAGAGATGATGCTCAGATTTAGAGAAATCTAAATGGGAAGATTGCAATGTGTCATTAGGACAATGCTGGCATTTCATTCTAAGACATTTGATTACTTTGAAAAAATTCACTGCTACGGACAATACTTTTTGGTTTTTTGCTTCTTCATGTCAAATACTAACATTCTGAAAAATTCAGACCACCTCACATACAGTAATGATATATATATAACCTATTATGGTGACAGAGAGAAAAAGAATGTCATTCTTTTTAATGACTTTAACACTCCCACAGAAAAAAAATGATTCATTACATAGACTTACAGTAGACTTTAGCTACAGAATTGAACTTTTCATTAGTGCCTCCTCTAAGAAAGTTTCCCCCCCCAAAAAAAAACACCAAAAAACCCAACAAAACAAACAACAAAACAAACAAAAAATCCCACCTCAGACACAAACATGCTCAGATATGAAACAGTATCAGCATGGCTTTGGTATCCTACTAATGTGATGTAGTTGTCATGGGAGTAGCTAACACGTATTCTTCAGATTCTTTGTTTAAGACTGTCACAGATTTGTGAAGATCTGCTTTTCCAGATGTTTAAATAAATGGGAAAACCTACATTAAATTCAGTGAAGGAAAAAAGTCTGGAATAAGAATGCCCCTGCCCCTATGTATTTATTTTCCAATATATTAAGACTGAAATCTTTTGCCCATACATTACTGAGTGCTGCACAGGGTATTTCCTGTTGAAGACAATGGAAGTCACACACCTATAACGCAGACACCTCAGCAATTTTAGAGGCATGTTTAAAATGTATTCAGGCATGTCATCACTCCACCTGCATCACGCAAAGCAATGTAAAGGAGATGAAAAGTAAAAAGCCCGGGTTGGTCATCAATCTGTTGGACAATTATATGCTTCCGTAATAGTAGACTTCAAATTCTCAGAGATTTTAATTACAGCTATATATAGCTCCATTGCTCCACTGCAGCCATTAGAGAAATTACTATCAATTCTGAGGTATCCTAACACTATCCTAACATGAGCTTATTTCATGAGGAAAAACGAATAGTCAAGCCTATGTCAAATATATTTTCTAACTTGAAAAACTGTAGTATTTCTAAATTGAGTTACCAAGCCATCAGCAGAACATCTTTACTTGATGAAAAAGTCTAAATATAATCTGCAGTACTATGGCAGACAGGAAAAAAAAAAAAAAAAAAGAAAAGCCATAGTAAATATAATTTTGAACAAAATCAAGGAAAACTGAACAATGTCTTTTTCTGCCAAGAATGCTCAGCTGTGCTCAAAACCAGCTTGCAGTTCTACTCTTCAGGATCTAGGCCTGTCAGAAGGTCTTCTGGGTGTTTGCCTCACAAATGAACCTATAAAATGATGAACCTGTTCCTCTGTAGGTGGCTGACAGTGTGACTTTTGGCTACAAAAAATCAAAGTTGCTACAAATCAGCTGATTGAATTATTGTTGTTTTGAGCATTCTGAACCGACTGAACTGAGTGCATAGATTTTATATAGACTGCTAATGGCATCATACCATGGATTTCAGTACTACTATAACCATAACGACAACTAGAGATCATTACAAAGCTATACTGTAAAATGCACAGTTCAAATGATACTGCAGAAAAGAGGCTGATCAAGCCCATTCCATTAACAAAGAAATGCAGAAAATGATGAGCCTTAGGAATCCATGTGATGCGGTCATAAAATGTCACATAAAGAGATTCCAACTTTTAATGTTCCATTGATTTCACCTTTTCACTATCCTACTCAAAATCAGCTGAAGTATTTTCTTTCAGTATAGCTACTAATTTAAACCCTGAGCAAAAAGATAACATTTTATAGGCTATTTATCTTGTATTACTGTATAACCTGTAGTGTTAAAGAGAGCTAAACGGAGATGAAAAGTGTTAAGATTTCTTGCTGAAAACTCAAAATACTTAGAGTGAAGTAAAAAGTTTAATTTAGAATTTCATTCTTGTCTAAACCTCTTACCAGTTTTACATAGAGTATGGTATTACAGGCAATGGCAAAACCAAAAGTACGGAAAGTCTCTTGGCAATTTCACAAAATGGTTGAAGTGATTTCCTTTTTGCGATAAGCAACAGGAATTTATTTGAATTTATCTATGCTTACCTGAAGTGAACTATATTACTTACTTTAACAGTTTGATTTTTTATTTGCAGCGGCAAATTCCTATTTTCATCTTTGTATGCATTTTAGTTATGCCTTTTTTGACTGTTTTCCCTAATTTTAAATTTTTATTTTTGTTTTCATAGATGTTAGCTGGAATTTTTTCAAGTGAGGAAAGAAAAACCTGGGGGAGTGTAGGGGCAGGGAGGAAGCTGACTCTGAAATAATCCCCAAATAAACATTGAAAATAATACTAGAATGGTATCCACTATAAGTGGAGCAGAAATTTGTCGTTATTATGGCAATCAGTCTGGGGACTGAAAATGTGCAATTGAATTATATCTTCAATTATTCTTCAAACATTTGTATGCCTGAAATCATACAAGTACGATTTGAAGTCACAGTGGGGTATACCTGCTTTCATTGTACATTAACTTCCTTTCAATGTTTCAAGCCCATCCCATCAGTTCAACCTCAAATTAAGTTCTCATATAATTTCCAGCTACATTCCATAACTCTTTTTTTTCTGCGTCCACTACTGACCAGTTTTCTGTCTACCCTCTACCCGCTCCTCCCCTTTGGTTGATAAAAACAGCTGGATGGAGCTGCCATCTTCTGAACTTTTTCCTCAGCTTTGCCTTGCATTCCTTACGCCAGTGTGTCCAGGCAACCTCCTCAGAGAATAGGGTTCATGATCTCACAGTGGCTTTTTATTGATGAAGAGGAGTAGGAAAAACAGTTGAGATTAAGTGAATTGTTTCCGACAGAATTTTTCGTCACGGATTTCCATTAGGTTTTGTCTTTTTAAACACTGGTGGTTCAGCTGCTTTTTTTATTACAACCAGATAGTACTGAGATGACAACCAAATCTGCTGTGTTCCAAAGTGACTCAGGCCATGTTTTGTAACTCAAAATCTATCTTTTTTTCATGGAGCCACCAAATCTTCCCAAGTAATCTATAATGTGGAAATTATTTCCATGCATAAGAACATGACATTCATTTAGCAATAGAGCTGCTGTTCACTTGCTACCTGAAACAGTAGTTCTTGCAAACTAGGACTTTATAACTTCTGATGAAAACTAAAGAACTACAATTATGAACTTCATTACTATTACTAAAAAAAAAAACAACCAACCAACCAGTCTTAATAACATTATTATAAGTCCCTGTGGTAACTTTAATTTTAGTTTGGTCTCTTCACCTGTTATGTTTCTGCTAAAGACCAAGACTAGAATATTGACCCTCTGGAGTGCTGGACAATGGCTGAAAAAAATAACGTAGTACAGAATAAGTTAGTGCAGTTTAACAGTACCCACTACACTCCATGAAGGTAAGCTTTCTCATTATTCCTTCTTTCTACCACCTTTCTACCTTGGAAAAATAGACAAGAGAGGTCTGAATGGTCTAAAACTTGAGTTTTCAGCACCACACCAGATGGGAGAACACAGATCTGCAGGTGCCAGAATAATGTTTTCAAAGGCTTTTGCAGCCATCTCTGAGTTTCTGATATCTCTGAATGTTGCAAGGATATATAAAAATACTGGAAATTATATATAGGCATTGGAATTTATCATAATTTTTTTCTTTCACTAGGTCTGTAATCAGAAGTTTTCAAACTTGGGGATTTTTCTTATCCTGTTGTGGGTTCGACCCGGTAGGCAGGAAAGAACCACATAGCCACTCATTCACTATCTCTTCCATCCCCAAGTGATGGGGGAAGATCAAAGGAAGAGTAAAAGCCAGAAAATTTGAGGGTCAAGATAAAAAATGTTTATTAAGTGAAGAAGAAGTGGAATAAGAGAGAAAGAAAGCAAAACAAAACAAGTGATACAAAGGCAATCACTCACCACCTCCCATGGGCAGACCGATACCGAGCCCATTTGTCCTGTGGATGCAGCTTTTTTTTTTTTTCTTCTTCTTTTTTTCTGTGTGGTCTATGTTTAGCAAAGTCAACATGGGGTGTACCATTCCCCTGATTGTTGCCCACATGCTGGGCTACAGCGTGGCTACAGAGTGGCACCTTTCAATCAATACCTTTCTTATAGGAGAAAACACAGCAATCTGAAAACTGAGAGATTACAGCTTTTCTGCTAGTATTTGACTATTAAAAGGAACAGTTCTCTCAACTTCCCAAAAGAAGGTGTCTTAGTATCTTTTGAGGGTTTTCTAATGAAACAGATAGACAGAAACCTAAGTAAAGAGCAGAACTCCTGTTTGATACAGGAGATGGGTGGGAAGGTCAAATAGTAAATTCAGTTTTCCAATAGATTTGGAACCAATCTTATTCTATAATTAATTTGATGTTTATTTAAAAGCTGCCATCCAAAACTATTTGATTTTTTGCTTGCAAGGGGTTTTGGAGGGGTTATGTAATACAGATGTAAATTGGATAAATATAAAAGATTGCTGTGTAAACCGCAGATATAAAAAAGTTACACCATTCAGAAAACTTGACTTAGGGATTGGGTTTGATTCTTCACTAACGTGCATTTATGTGAAACAGAGATGACTGCATAAATTACTATGGGTTTACATTGTTACGAAAATTAGAAGAAAATAAGAGTCAAAACTGAATTTGCAGATAAGCATGTTTATTTCATTTGAAAAAATCATTGTGTGACAAAACTGCATTCCAGTTTTTCCTTGCCAGGAACTGACTGTTTGATAAGTATACTAATTATGCACATGCCCTTTTAAATAAAATATAATTACCCTAAGATTTTTGCAAGTGTAAGAAAATTTGAACCTTGATATCTTCTTTGAAAAACTTAAGCACATTCAGGCTAGCTGACTTTAAATGCATCTATCCACCAATGAGGTTATCACTTTCTAATTAGGTTTGCTACATTGCTACAATAATTTTGCTTGACATGACATTGAATTGAGGCTTAGAAGGCAATAAGCAACTAACAGCCCTAATGGTCATTCATTACACTTGCTGACTGAGCAATTAGTAACTGACTGTGCCACTTTGCTTGTGTATGTACTCTTTTTTTGCATTATAATACATCTGGACACATGACACATGCATATTTGAAGTCACATGCAAAGTTCATCTCAAATTCTTACTGTATTTAGAATGGGAAATGGAAGAAACATGAAGTGGAAGAAATATGAAGTAAACAGTAACAACAGAATGATGTATTATTCTACTAATTTGGAGCCAGACATCTTGTCTCTGCACACGATAGATATCTCACTGTATTTGTATAGGAATGAACTTGCAGATAGAAGTGAAAAAAAATATGGTAATGACTCTGGTGAAATGTAGATGTGGATTGAGATGCAAACGTATTTTTGGACATTCTGTTATTGATCTCCAAGTGGTTGAATTACTGATACTGGGGTGAACTAGTAAATGAATGGAGCATATGTATACATCTTTTCACGAAGGAACAATTCTCAGAAAATTACATATATCAATAAAATACTAGACAGCTGTCTTCTCCATTTAAAAAATGAAATTATATAAAATGGTCCTACTGACAAATTCTTGATATGCACAGCAGCAGGGAAACTGTTGAATGCAGAAACTATGCATTTGGGTTGAGGTAGAGGACTTGTTGGGAAAAAAAAAAAAGTATGGTCATAATGTAAAGGAGTGGTAGTAATTGATAAATCTAGCACAGGTATACATAGCAAAGTGCATAGAAAAGAAACTAGCCAATTCTTTCTTAATCTTTTCTTATACACCATGCTTTCAATTCCATTTCTGCCTTTTAAGCACTTTAAGTGTTTTCAGTTTAAATTTTGTTTTTTCCAAAATTCCTGAATGCTTCCATTATGACTTGGAAAGCATCAAGCAAAAGGATGTCCAGACTGGCTGCCTTTTCATCTGTTTTTGAAGTATGAGATGAATCAACATAGTTGCAGTATTAACCCAAGACTCAGCTTCCTCAAAGAATGGCCGTGAAATAGCCATTTGATTGATTTTGGCTGGATATGATTTATCTTAAGTATGCACACAGAATACCAACCGCACCTTGGCTGACACCAACCCACTTTCTCCTAATAAACATGCTCACTTCTACTAGCAGCAATGCAAAAAATGGTATGCACGTCTCTGAGAGACACTCTGTTTAGATAGGATAGGAAAGTGTATATCAGTCATTGTCACTTTGAACAGATTGTTTCTGGCAGAACATGGCAACATGTTCGAGAGTAATCACGTGACGTGCGACTTCATTTAACCATGTCCAGCTTAGCTAGGCTTTGACAGGACTAAAACAGCAGCTGGCATAAAAGAATGTTTCTTTATTAGGAATATTTAGGAATCTTATTAGGAGTAAAAATTTCTCTCTGACTTTAAATTTCTATGGCAAAAGATTAGATGTTTTACGGAATCTTAGTGTAGAAAAACAGATAAAAAAATACGTCTTTGTTGCTTCTGCAGTGTCATAACCTAGAAAATGCCTAGCAGACCAAAGTTACAGATCTAGTTTCATAGTGGACATTTTTCTATCGAACCTAAAAAAACAGTTTAAGTGTAAATGCAAACAATAGCTAGATATTGTTACATGGACCAAAGCTTGTAAAAAAGGTCATGCTGTGCCAAGGGCACAGATTGGAGGAACCAAATTCTTGAAAACAGAAAATGCATGGATTATAAAGGAAGGACGAGAATTTACAATAACAGACTAATGATTATTCAAAGATCTGAGAATATATTCCTCCATTTTTAACAATGAAATTAAATGTTTGCACAACACTGAAATCAACAGAGTTGTGAAGGTTCTTTCAGGTAAAAAGTTAAAGGAAATTAAAAAGTAAAAACAAATGTCGCATGTAGCATAAGGGGAATATCAGTAACCTAGAAACTTAGTAGAAGTTGAGGTCTCTAATGCTTTTAGCTAACATGTTGCTATGCTAAATGTATTTACAGTACGATGTCTCAGTTTCTAGGGAACTATTATTTAAATTTCAGTTTAAGTCCACTTACTAACACAAGTATCTGTTTAATCTTTTATTTATTTAGTTCTATTCTTAAAGTTGGGAGTTCCTTTATTGATGTTTTTTGTACCATTTCAGAAGGAAAGGATTCTTGTAGGAAAAAAACTATTCTAACAGGAGAAAGAATAATACTGTCAGATAATAGTTGCTCTTAAAAGCTCATAATGTTCCATTTAGTTTAAGTTAATTTAAAGCCACACTGTGTAACTATAAGACCACCACTGTGCCTCACTATCGGCTTTACCTTTTTGGTTTCACTTATCAACCATTACCACTTTTCAGCCAAATAAACATTAAGGGTCCCCTCATTCCCATTCTCCATCATGAATAATATTTTCAGGCATTTTTGATGACTTGTTTTACAACTTTGATTTCTTTAACTTTTTCTGCTGAATGTTCCTCAGACCTGCTCTCATTTCTATCAATGGTTCGGACTGGTAATATAGGCAGGACTGAAAAAAAAATTGGGAGATTGATAATGTAGAATGATATTTCATAGGTAACAGTTAGTCACTGAGATCAAAGTCTGATCTGCTTTAGGATGTTCCTCTGCTCCAAATATGAGACTGGGTTTAAGAAATATAGTATACAGAAAATGATATTGTAGTTGTTTCTCTGCTAAACTTAGTGTGAACTGGGGTTGCCTAAAAGCTTAGCCTCCAGTCCCTGCCTTTTTCTTTTTTTTTTTTTTTTTTTCAGGTCACCTTTACAAAGAAGTTTGGAATTGACTCCCTGTAGGGTTGGAAAGTATTCATGGGCCTTCCTAGTGAGATAATCACATTTATTCCTACAAGTTGATGTCAAAAGCTCCCACTACCAGTCTGGTTTTAGCCTGGCGTACATTCTTTACGAAAATGATAACTTTTTTTTTTTTTTCCCCACCAAATTATACCATCTCAGTACAGCCAGTAGTTTCTCAATATTAAACAACAGAAAATCTGGTCTTTTTACAATGTTTTAATTAAATTTCTTTGGACACGTTTAATATACCAACATATTGAGATACCTTGCCTCTTCTTTATTAGCTATTAAAATATACCTGACATTTATTTTGATATCTGAGCAGTCAAGCAGCCAAATCACTGAAGCACAAATGGTTTGGAGTTAGCAACTTTGGCTTTGGGTCCCTTTGTTAACTTTATCATGCATAAAAGTACAGTTTAGAACTTTGAGTCCTGTAATACCGTACATAAGCCTTCTGTATCACAATACTTGAAGTCTACCAGCACCAGACCTTTCTCAATCTGGTAATATGCAGTATATTTTGAGTATATTACATTTTGTTAAATGTATTTCATATCTTGTGTTGTGGTAAAGTAAAAATTATACTTTTTAACAAGATGAGCAAAACTTGCATGACATTTTTTTATGTAGTGAGAGTTAGGGATGTAAGAGAGGTTACATTAAGTTAAATAATGTCCACAATTTTCTTATTTTATTAAACATACTTAGGCATAAAAATAAAAAGTCTTCATTCCAGAATGCAGCATGAGGAGAGGTAGTTGAGCACCTTATAAGACATTTCTTAATAACTGACAGGCCCAGACTAGTATTAGGTAAAGTGAGTATCAGTTGTTCCTGTTAATTTTATTTTCTTCGTCTGTGCCTTAGACCTATTCTTGCTAGCTATTCAGTTTCATTGTACAGCTGTTTGGAGACATGAAAGGAAAGAAAAATCTCTTTATTGAGTATAATAGAAGCAATTTAATTATTGTTTTTATTAGAAATATTTATTTGATGACATGAAGTTCTCAGTAGAGATAAGATCCTACTGTTCTAGACCCATAAACATTTCAAATATGTCTGAGAGAGGTTTCATTTTAACAAAAAAATGAAAAACAGGCTTATTACAGAACAGACTATGAAGCAGGATGGCTGAGTAACAAGGTGCTGTGATTTTTGAACAAACTTCCCCAAGGAATACTTTCAAAACCCAGTATCATTTTGCACTTCTAGAAGTCTGATTATCCTCTAAGTTTTCCACCATCCCTTCTTGATTCCCTTTTGCACAATTCATGTGGATTATTAAAAAGATTAGAGGTTATTGAAGCTCCTAACACCAGTTCTGGAGTCCCCACATGAAGATAGGGGGCATTTTGCGTGTCCACTGCGTCCTCCTTCTCTTAGCACCAGCGAAACATTAAAACTCACAGCATTAAAAAGATACCCGAAACCCCTTAGACACACACACATACACACTGTTTCAGAGAAGTTATGAAGGTCTCAGCTGGAAGCTGCTATTCAAGTTAACTGCAACCTTTTTGAGGTTGCAGTTGAATTATCAAATATTGTGTAAGGTGCAGATGCAGCTGCTGCATCGCAGAAGAAATATTTCTCAGTGCTAATATCAAACAAAAACTGGTCAGATGATTCAGGCAACATGAAATTCCATAAGAGTCTGGGACAGATTTAAATTATAATTGCTTACCATCTTTGCCCTTCCTATGTCGCTGACAAAGGGCAATCCATCTTATACTGAGATTTGTTCTTACCTCTTCACTCCATAGCTCTTAATTTAGCAGTTTTCCACACACAGAATACTTTGCATAGCACAAAATTTATTCTGATAAAGAAAAAGAAAGCTCCCTGACATAGATGTATATGTTGTGATATTACACAAGCCCTAAAGACCATCAGCAATTGTGTGAGACTTTCCCAAAAATCCCAATGCATGACATGCACAAATAAGACAAGTGTTTTCTTACAGATGTTTAAATTTAAACAGTTTCATACCAAAGCTGTCAGGCAAGTGTCTGTTAAAAGTGACACCTAAGAATTGTTGGAGCTACAACAATAGCTGTTCTTCTCCAGTTAATACACAAATATTGAAGATCCCACTACTGTTAAGGAAAAAACCACTGTTGCTTAATACCACAATACAGTCCTCTTGTGCAGGGTTGGAGAGTCTTTGAAAATGGGCATGCATGATCAAAGCACGACCCTCTTTAAAAGTATCTTCAATAAATAATCAAAGAGCTTCCCTGCTGTTTTCTTTAGGATATAGTGTTCCTTTCATAATTACTGGTTTCAAAGTTAACTTTTCAGAGACAAGGGGGAAGGGAGAAAAGAAAAATTGGTTGTTTAAAAGATGTTTGGATTCTCACCATTACATTTTAGTGAAAGGGAAATCTCATTACATTGTCAGATTAGATTCTTTGGCAATGAAGTGAGAAATCTGTGGTCCTTTAATATTCAGTTGAGCCTTCTTTCTCCTTATGAAACAGGAGGAGTCTTTAAACAACTTAAGTGTGACTTTTTTTCCAGCTTTTTAAAATGAAAGAGAACTCCTTGCATGATCTATGGCAGTGTTAGGAAATTTCAGAGTTGTGTGGGGTTAGGGACCCAAATATTTGATCTATGTTGAGAGAATCAGATCTTGCTTTTGCAACCTGAGAAAGATTTCAGTGTATTTAGCTACAATTCTTTTTCCTGTTTTGTTCAAAACGGTGGGCTCTACATTAAGAGAAGAAGCAAAACAAGCTCTTGGTAAATTACTTGAAATTGTACATGTCACACCAATGGACAACAGTTTGCTTGATAAATATCAGAAAATATTATGTGGATTAAAAAGATAAAGGCAATTTTGGTAATAAGCTTAGAATAATATATAACTTTAGACACTGGCAAGCTGTCCTTCAGTATAATTTGCCTTCCAGCTGTGGCTCAGGTTTTGAGACTAAGCTATTTATTTTCAGTAATTGTCATATAGACTCAGCAAAGATATAATGTAATGCTATTGCATAGCAGTTGATCTTTGAACTGCTCCAGAATAAAATATTATGCTATTTAGAATAATCTGTCCTAGATTTTTTTGCATCATTTTTTTCCAATTGCTTTAAGTGAAAATGTTTTTATTATCTAAATTAGGATCCCTTTTGTTAAATAATGACAAACATGGTTTTAAAAATAAAGTAATCCCACAGACTGGAAAGTAATATGTCTTGTCCACTTTTTGTATTTGCTTCAACTATCGTGTTTTCTTATGTTCAAGGACAGAGTAGAAACACGCCATATGTATCTGTATATATTTGTGTATGTAGCCAAGAATTTATTGATAGTATAATCGATATCCTAGTCTAATTCAAGAATCATTGTTAGTCTACATCTAATAGTTATAAAAAAAAAAAAACAAAACAGTACAGTTAAAAATATTACGCACACTCTTTGTTTCTACCCTTTCTCTTTATGTTCTGCCAAGCCTCCTAGCTGATCCTCTGGGTCCTAAGGTTGATGTTTTCATCCTGATGCTGGTGGTAGGAGTGGCTTTCAGCATCTGTAGTCCTTTGCTGATAAGACTATGAGGTCCATGTTAATGGTTTCCTCTTCCTTACTCTAGGTCCACATGAAGTTATTTTTATATGTTTAGTAACATACCTTTACACCTCTTTCTTTGCTGTCACAGCTCCAGCTTACACGTGAATTTGCTATATAAGGTGTTTTTTACCTGTATTAGACATAGACCAATTTCTTTTTCCTCTTTGTTGCTGTTAAAACCAGTTTTGCCCAGCGGTAAGTCTGTGTTTCTTTAGCTGATCATGGGTGAGTTTTTTATAGCTGTGGGGTCACCAATGCCAAGCCTGTGCCCCAACTCTTGTCATTGCATGCCTGTGCTCCTCTATGTCCCATGCTGTGCCTGCACTTCTGCTGTTGCACCAGGCCTTCCTCTACACTATGTAATTAAAATTAGGGCCACAAATACCACATTCTTCACAGACTCACTACCTGTTGCTGTTATCTGTGTAAAAATATGGTTGTACCACAGAAAAGTAAACCAAATCAGCCATAGACATCTGGTCTGCTAGAGAAACTGCTGTCTCAGCTAAACCAAATGGAAACAAAGCTGGAGACAGGTCAAGAAAAGTTCAGACAGAACAAGCCCCAAAAGCCTCCCACCTGTGTTCTTCTAAATTTGCTACAAAAGTTGTGGCCTGTTACTAACAGTGGCAATGCTGTATTAGAGGGCTCTTGGTTGCAATTTCTACCAGAGAATATGTGGGTTTCTGGACTGTAGACCATGATGTGATTCAATGATACTGGAGTTCTGAGCCAGTTACTGTAAATGCTAAAATTACGTTAGCTCTGGCAGTACAAGAGCCTTACATTGGCTAACTTACCCTGCTATAAATGTCTATAGTTCAGAACGTAAAGTACTGACTTACCTCTAGATTAAAGGCTAAATTTGCAAAAACTTCATTCACTGAACTAGGGAATTGTATTGGCAATGGTTGGATTTAAATGTTGTTTGGTATTGCAGCTGTTTTCCAAAGGGATGGGGATATCAAAATGTATGTGTCTTGTACCTGGTCAAGAAAACATGCTTCAATTTGTATCTTTATAGAGCCATACCCATCTAGACAGAAAAGAGTGGAGATATAGTTATTTTGTGCCATAAAATGACTCTAACAATTACCAGGGAGATATCCACGCCATGTCATCTACATAATTTAATGGCCCAAACATTCAGCCAGAATAATTTAGGAGCTAACACATTTTGTTCACGGACAAATACAATACTGTTTCCTCAATAGCAGTTTGCAACTTCCCATGTTGAGTCCCACATCAGGCATTCAAGAATGGAGGAAAAAGAACCTTAAGAATCAGGGAACAGACCACAGGGACTGCCAGGGCTTATTAGTGTCCCTGTAGAAGGATTATTTAAAAGCTGTGTATTTGTTTCCTTGAACTGCACTGCCTGATAATGAAAAACAGAGTCTGGAATGACGGCCAAATCCATCTTTATGAGCTGCACATCCTGCAGCAAACACTATTGGTAGAGAATCTGTGTATTTATGTACCAAAAAGAAAGGAATTCCACCTTTTTATCAAGCAAATAACCCCCCAAAAAGTCCTCCAGGAGAAGTTAATTTATTCTTTCATTGGATGCAAAGAATTTAACCAGAGGGAGAAACACCTGGAATAGTTCTCCCAATCAGAGTTGTGTGGCTGTGATGCTGGCAGCAAGACCATCTTCACCATCACTGTGGGGAGGGTGTCAGATTATGGTACTTGCCAACTGGGAAGAATAAAATGTCTTTTCAAGAAGACAGTATTTGCCCCCCATAGCAACACTCTCTTGTTTCTGGATGACAGAAACTAATTAAGAAGAGAAAAGGGCTTTGGAGATAAGAATATCTTGATGATGTGAGAAGTCTGAGTAGACCTGCCCAAAGAAAGGTTGATCTCCCCTAGTTTGCCTTAATGGGATACATGACATGTATGAGAGAATTTGGCAGGAAAGCCACTTGCTGACATGTTAGTTCAGCTGATTGCCTAAAGCACCTCAGTTCCACAATTACAATTTTCCACTACTGTTGTTCATCGGCAGGCCATTTGGACAGACTTTTCTCTAATTTTGTCTGACACTCCAGAGGCACTGCTATCAATCCGTCCCATGTTTGTAGACCTCATTTGCCTATTGAAATGCTCTGGAACTTTACATGGAAGATTATGGCTGAACTCCAATGTTGTTCTCAACATCTAACTCGGTAAAAAAAGTGTTAAAGACGCAACTTGTAGGAAGGTAACACTATTAACAATTCTCATGATACTCTGAAGCCAGTTACTAGAAATCAACTAGTTGGAGAAGCTTGAAAGAGGTGCTTTTGGTGATCTTTAGTTAGGATTGTAAATAATGGTAATTACTCTTAGAGCACATCTGAAAGTAAAAAAAAAATTAAGAACTTGAACACAGAGATGAAAAAAAAAAAAAAGGATTAAATAAATTTTCAACTTGCCTTTACCTGAAATTGTTTGTTTACATGTCAAACTTCTTCATGAAGAAGGTGAAAAATGACAACACGATTGCAGAACTGCCCCATTTCCCTTGCTACTATTCCAGTGCTTAGGACACTTAAGTCCAATTTGTGATGTGGGTTTAGATAGAGTCCCATAGAAACTTAATTGTCAGGTAACTAATGATGTTCTTGAAACAGGCCTTAGCCATTAATAAAAACATCTAGCACCTCTTTATACGAGTTTTTCCCCTGCACAGGCGAACATTCATGTTCTAAAGTAGTAGCAATGCAAAATTCTTCTTCCCGAATCATTGAAATCCCAAGGGGGCTTACACAGCCTTTGCTCTGAAAACAAACACACACCTCTGCTTAGACATTTATGATGAAATATGTTAGACATTGTAATTACTTAGCTGCCTGCTTCTTTAATGACTTCACAACCATTTCAGATGATGGGTGGCAGCTAGACCTGGTGGTTTCAAGGAGTTCCAGTCTGACACAGAATTGCAGTTGGTTGTGTTAAGATCTTGGTAGCAGCGTATTTTGAGAAGTAATGCACTAAGGCATTTCATTAGAACAATGCAAGAGCTCATACTACGGATACGAACAGCGGGAGTGTATGTGTGTTTATGTATTACACAATTGTTCAACATTCTAAGAAATGGAGTAATATATTATTCACTGATAAACCTTAAAAATATTGCTACTTCATATCATCCATGTACTTTGATCAAAGCCCTTCCAAAGAGCTGTCAGAAGTCCGGTTTATAATTTCACAGATAGGTTTGTATGTTAGTTAGATTTCTTCTAAAATACATTACAGGTTTTCTTCCATGTTCTTCCTTTGATATCACTTATGTTTATGACCAAAAAAGACATGCAACTGACCCTTGCTAGAAAAGTACCCCAAAACCTATTAGATCACTTTCTTTCCAAGTGTAACTTTATATCCTGCAGTGAATAGAATTAGGAAGGATTTTTTGAGCAATATATAGCAGTGCATATCTATAGAAGTATTGTGGGATTTTCTTTTTTTGTTGTTGTTGTTGGTTTTTGTTTGTTTGTTTGTTTTTTCTCAGTAACTTTGCCAGCCTGGTTAAGTGGGCTTTATACAAAGGGGTGGTGAAGAAATGGAGGTCAGGGTGTTGAGTACATGGGCAAGGTGATGGAAGAGAGAGAGCCCTCAGGAGGGACAGAACAGGTAAAGAGAGAGCCCAGACACAAGCGTGTGCAGTCCAGGTGACAAGCAGTGGTAGACAGAGGTCTTTGGGTAGGTGCAGAGCTGTAGCACTGCTGGAGTAACTGAAATGTGGTGGGACTGTTTGCAACGCTGCTGTCTTGTGATGGTTATAGATCCGCTTAGAAGGAAAGGGAAAAAGGGGTCCGTCCTTCATCTAGAGGAGCAGCTCAGGTGTGTGAAGCTCTGCCAGTGAGTGAGAAACTACCTAGATGAGTCAGGATGAGAGGCTTGTAAGGGTGACAAAGCAATCACAGTGAGGAAGTGGACTAGATCTCCTTTATGCTATTTGATGAGGACTGGTTCTCATGGGAAAATTCTATGTTCTTGACATCTCCTGCAAGGGCGGGTCACAAGGGGTCCAGGAGTTTGAGGAAGGTGTCAGGGGACAGCTTCTCAGCAGTGATGTGAGATGGGCCAACTGGGCTGATGTGGTCTTGTATCTGCTGCTTAGTAATGAAAAAAAAAATGGTCAAGGATGGAATAACTAATGGAACCCTGGGGTACAGTGGCCATGAAACAGAGGAGTTTAAAATACTAAGGGGAGTGAAGAAAGGGAGTAGTAGAGTAAAGACCCTGGACTTGAAGACAGCAAGCCTTGTTTGGTGCAAAGACCTCAAGGGAGCTGTCAGATCTTGAAAGGCAGCCTCCTGCAAGCACAAGAACAGCCCATCTTGACCCTTATGAGAATTAGTGACACATCAGTAGATGATTTTGGCTAAGCACAGAAATCATGACGGAGCAGCGATGAAAAAACACAATAACCAGAAGGCTGAAGCAGGGACAGGCTACAAAAAAGGAATTTAGAAACATTGCCTGGGCGTGGAAGGATGGTGTTAAAGGAGCTAAAGTTCAGCTACAGCCAGAACTTACAACAGACATCAAGAGTACAAGTAAAGCTTCTGCCAGTAACTTAACAGTGAAAGAATAAGCAAGAAAAGTGTGCATGCATGGCTAAATAGGTAGGTCATGTAGTGACAGTGAATGCAGATAAAGGGTGAGATAACCAATGTTTTGGTTCTTTGAGTCTTTATGAGAGTCTCACAGACCTTTGTGCTTAGAGAGGTTTCAAGGAGGCAAGAAATTACTGACAGTAGGAAGGTTTGAATCATGGACGTCTTGAGAAATGTCAACGCTCAAAGGTCCATGAGACCAGACGAGGTGCATCTGTGTTGCTGGAAAAGCTTGTAAGAAACCTCTTTGAGAGGTCATAGAGGCTGGAGGAGGTGTCCAGTCACCAGAAGAAGAAAAATATTGCATAATCTTTGACAATGTCAAGATGAACAATTGGGAAACACTACAGTAGTTGACATTACTTCAGTTCCTGGGAAAATCATAGTGCAAGCCCCCTTTGAAGTTACTTCTGGGTACATGAAGAAGAACGTGTTTATGAATGGCAATCTGACGAAACTGATTTACTTCCATGATGAAGTGACTAGATCCATGGATGTGGGGAGATCAGTGGATGTCACCTACTTGACTTCAGCAAGGTTTTCAATATGATCTCCCAGAAAATCTTTATAGTCACTACTGGGTGGCTGAAAAAACTGTCTGCGTAGTCAGGCTCAAGGATAGTCATCAGTTGTCCATGTTCTTCTTGAAAGCTGGTTACTAGTAGAGGTTCTTAGCATCAGTCGTGGGACTTTTCATGTTTAGTGTCTTTATCAATGATCTGGAGGAAAAGGTGGAGTTAGCATTCACCAAATAAGCAGATGATAACAAGTGTGGGTGAACTAGTTGATAAGTGCAAGAGAAGGTCTCTGTCTAGAGGGACTGGGTCTGTTGAGAGGAACAGACTGGGGCAGGAGCAAAAGGCAGCCCTGTCCATGCCAGGCAGACCCCAGCAGAAATGCTGGTGGGTTGGGAGCAGCTGTGGGGAGAAGATCTTGGGTTCAGGTATGCAGTGAGTTAAGCAGGGGCCAGCTTTACACCCAGGCAGTGCTGAAGGCCAACAACAACCAAGGTGGATTGAACAAAGCACAGCCCAGGAGTCATTGGAGAGGATTATTCTCTATTACTGAAGTCACTGGCATCTAGAATACTGCTCTCTGTTTAAGAAAAGCGTTGATAATCTAGATCAAACCCAGCAACAGTCACCAAGATGATTGGGATTTGGAGAACAGGCCCTGTGAGAAAACAAATGAGAGCCTAGGGCTGAATCAGCTTGAAGCAGAGAGGGCTTTGGTGCATGGGGGTATGGAAGGAACAATTTATTAGCAACCTACCCATACCTGCAAGGATGTTATCAAGAGGACAAAGGCAGGCTCTTTACTGAGGTTTGCTGTGGGACCACAGTAGACATTGGCCAGAGTCTGAAGCAAGAAATGTTCCTACTGGATAAAAGGCAAGACAATTAAGTGGGTTCCCTAGAGAGTTTGGATGTCTTTGGATGTCTTCAAGACCTGGCTGGAAGAAGGCCTGAGCACACTAGTCCGAATGCAGTACTCACACTTCACTGAGCAGGAGGCTGAACAGGAGCTCTGCCGAGGTCCCTTCCAGCCTGAATGGTTCTGTGATTCTGTGACTATGATTTGTAGTGATGCTTTCCCTTGAAGGTACTGATGGTGATGATTTCCTGTGGTTGAACACCAGGCTTTAGTGGACATTTCCCTCATTCTAAGTGGAAAAAAGTTTCCTTATCAAAATAGAAAATCTGTTCTAGAAATACAGTAACAATCTTAAAGAACTGCTTGAGTTTCTTAGTCTATTTTTTTTGTGTGTAGAACTGGGGACTTCTGAAATATATTGGTGATTAGACACCACTTTTGACCATCATATAAATATTTAATATGTTGCCTTTTTTTCCATTTTTTTTTTTTTTTAGAAATACATATAATATTAGTCAAATTTGCCAGCTTATTCTGGTGTCATAAACTGTCAGATCAATGTCAGTACCATTAACATGGTGAACTATAATGGTCCTTCTAATGCACATTATGGCCTATCATACCAAGGCTGAGCTATCAATTTTTTCAGTTGGCAGATCATTGTATCAATAGATCACAGCTTCTCCAAAGCAACAAAACAAAAAGTATTGAACATGCTTGAAAGATTATTAAATGAAATAACTCAATTGTTCAGAAAACAACATAATGACCAAAGTGATTAGCCTGTAATGTGAACATTGCAGATTAATCTTTTGCTAAATTGTTTTTTTAGGATGATATTTTTTAATTATTGAAGAAAAAAGTCTTAAGCACTTGACAATTTCATTAGAAATAACAATAATTATTATTACTGCATACTCAGATCAAAATTGCTCCCTATGCTTCAGACTATAAAAATAAAATTTCTTCTTTAAGTTTTGGGATTTTTTTTCCTGGCTTCTTCTAGTCTGCTGTCAAAGCCCTCAGAAAGCCTGTACTTTACCACACTGCAGAGACATGTCCTAGGAGGTTTCCCCTGGCTATTTACATTGGTGCAGGTAACCTGACAGAACTCCTTTGGAACCGAACAACACAGTTCCTGCACTGACCACAGCAATCAGACATTGTGAAGGTCCTCTTTTTCCTTCATCTCATTATCCTGAATAGTCCACCAAATCACAGAAAGAAAAAAAAAAAAAAAAGTGATAGTTTCACTATCTCCTGCCAATGGTATTTACAGGATGTTACTGCAAAACTTCGCGTTTCTGTAAGTCTCTTACATTCACAAATTTTTCAGTCCCTGATGATACTGAGAAAGAATGTCTCTTCAAACATTTATCTGCCTGGGTTTTACATACTGTAAAGGAGGCTTTCATTTAAGAAAAATGCTGTTACACTGTTAGGCATTATTGCTCAACAAAGACAGAATAATATGGAAGGTCAAAGCATTGCTCTAATGAAAATGAAACCATAAGGCCAAGGGTCTTATTCTGCCCCAGATTACATGAGGATTACTGGGTTGACACCAGTGGTACAAAAAATTAGAGCAGAATTTAAATGAGAGTATCCAAAATCTGATTATAAAGCACTCTAATGATGTTAAGGAATCAAATCATTGCACTGCTAGAACAGTCCCAACTCTCTAATTTTTCTGCAAAGTGCACATTATATCATTGTATAACTGATGGCTCCTACAGCATTCCATTTTAATTGTTCCACTCAGCTCAATTTAGAATTATAGCAATGAAGGAAAAGTTGACTTAACTTCTCTAAAAATGTTTTAATTGTATTAATTTTTCAATAAATTTTAATATTAGTTTTCAGTACCTTTTCATAATGCATTTACAGGAGCAGAAATTTGCTTGTATCTCTCTGTACGCTTGCAAGCCACCTCACGGTCCAGTGAAGCCAGCAAAGTTTCCATTTTCTCTGAATGTCAGTAAAATTCTAAGCAGAACCTACAGGCACTCACAGCCCCTGGGGTCCATAGTGCCTTTTTTTTCTGTTCTTCAGTCCTGGAACAGAGTCTGGGCCGAAAGATCACGTGTCCTCTATCAGTCCTGTGTCAGGCAGGCAGCTAAATGCTGCCTTTCCATTCCTTTCCGTGCTATGGACTCGTATGTGTGGCTGATAACCATGAAGTTTGTGTGAGGTGGGGTTGTCACAAATACATGCTTTGAAATGAGAGGAACTTCACTACCTAGTGGAAGGACTTGTTTTACTGCATATGTTTTTCCCTGCTGAGTAGAAGCTCTAGTCAGGTGTGTTGGCAACTACCACATGACGCCAGTGCTGTTGATTTCAGGAGGCCCATGCTTTGTTCTTGATTTTGTTACTGATTTGCTTTGATATCTGAGGCAGATAATTATGCAAAATTTTCTAAATTAATTTAATTCTGCATGCTTTAATTTTCGGTTTTAAGTGTTGAAATTGAAATTAGTCAGGGTCTGATTTTCAAAGAGATCAAGAATCCATCACTTCCAAGATTACACTGAATTAAGCTGGCTGGCAAAACATATCATTGGCAAAGACAGAGTATCGCCTGTGTTCCTAGGCAGTTCACTGCTGTTGAGCTCTTCTAATTTAAAGTGGTTTGCTAGAAGTAGCAAGGCGTGGTGAGGTGGGTTAACCTTGGCTGGATGCCAGGTGGTCACCAAGCTGCTTTATCACTACCCTTCTCAGCAGGGCAATGTGGGGAGAAAATAAGGTGGAAAAAAGCTGGTGGGTCAAGATAAAGGTAGTTTAATAAAGCAAAAATGAAGGCCACTTGCGGAAGCAAAGGAAAACAAAAGATTTCATTCGCTAGTTCCCATCAATAGGCAACATCCAGCCACGGGAAGCAGAGATTCAGTACTCAAAGCGGTTGCTCTGTAAGTCAAATGTCATGATAACGAATGTCCCCCTTCCTCCTCCTTTCTCTTAGTGTTTACTGCTGAGCAGACGTCATTTGTTATGGAATATCCCTTTGGTCAGTTTGGGTCAGCTGTCCTGGTTGTGTCCCCTCCTAAGATCTTGCCCACCCCCAGCCTACCGGTGAGGGGGAACGTTGGAGAGACAGCCTTGATGCTGTGCCAGCACTGCTCAGCAGCAGCCAAAGCACTGGTGTGTTATCAACACCTTTCTCGCTAACAATACAAAGCACAGCACTATCAGAACTGCTGCGGGGAAAATTAAATCCATCTCAGCCAGACCCCATGCAGATGGATGTGGGACACTGAAAGGAGTTAATTGAAGAGATATTTTGCAGAATTAAAATATGCTTAAGATCCTCAGATCAAGAACAAAAGAAAAGTAAACAATAAACAGACAGTTTTCTGAGCTACTTGGGGAAGTAAACTTATGGGCTAACCATGAAGGGCTGCAGAAGATTGTTACTGAATGACTAGGTAACAAAATAGGTGATAACATTCAATGCAGAGAAGAGTGATGTCACTCACATCCAAGCAAAACACAGCTTTACCTTTCTTGGATGGTGATGGGTTCAAAACTATTATACACAGGGTTGAAATCTTTAGGTGATGACATATAGTTTTATGAAAATATTTAGTAGTAGTTAAAGACAATAAAATACTAAGTATTTTTAGGAAAAGAATCAAACCATATGACCATATACAGTACTTGCATCTCTAAGACTAGGTCAGTTTCGTTATCTATTTCAAAAACACGTAGAGAAAGTGAAAAGACAAAGTATGGTTAATTATATGGAATAGCATCCAAAGGTGGAATGATGAAACCCTGTGATTCCAGTTGTACTTGTGTGTGCAGGAAGAACAATAATGTAGAGGTTTTTAAAATCATAAATACCACGAAGAATAAACAGAAACATTTTATCTACCTCTTCCTCTAATACAAGAAATATTAGATATAAAATATAAACATCAGACAGAAGGTTTAATCCACAAAAGATATTTCTTCACATTCTGAGTAGTTAAGATGTAAAATGCTTTGCTGCAAGTTTTCATGGTTGCTAAAAGTTTATAGTTGTTCCAAAAGCCATTGAACAAACTCAAGGAAGAAAAATATATCAGGGGCTATTAAATACATACACCTCTGACTCAGGATCCTACTCACAGAGGCTAAACATATAAAAAGTTAGGAGTTTTTTACTCCTATGCTAATACGTAGGCCAGTAAATGGCTATCATCAGAGACAGAATACTGGACTTAGAGTAACTTAGTGCTAGCATTTCTTTTTTCAGGTAGGAGGACAACATTTATTTCATTTTATGTATATTTTGTTTTATTTCATCTCTGAATCCTTTTACTTTTATAAAAGTCAAAGCATAGACTCAATTCAAAGGCCACAAATGACAGCATGAACTAACTGAATTTTCAATCCACCTCAATTTCCAAAGAAAAGAGGGAGTGACAGGGGTTGAACAAGGTCGGAAACAGACACACAGGGAGTGGGAAATGATCTCACTTTATTTCACAAAGCTCAAAATATAGAAATGGGAATGTACACTTAAAGTGATTAGCAACCATAATAACTTCAGAGTTAAGGGATAAGCTTAGAATCACACAGTTTTCAGCATGAGTTAGTAGCTGACACAAGACTGACCAGGACGAGACTAACAGCATTATGTTAAACTGCCGTTTTTTGTTAGGGTGTTATTTCATAGTTTTGATGAGAAAGACAATGAGCTGACACTGAAATCATAACTGAACTGCACAACATAAGGGAATAGAAGCTGTAGTACATATAGCAGACTTTTCACAGTAGATGTCATGCAGAAAACTGCCTGCTGGTCTGTCAGCTTGACTTGAAAGACCTTGGAGAGCACCTATGCAGCATTTGCAGCATTTTCAGCTGTAACTAAGCTGTGATAGTCACTGAAAGATTTCAGAAAGTCTTTGATGAATTTCTGTACCTATGCACTTCCTCCATTAGACCACCTCCACAGTCTCGCATATCCTGTCATACTCTGGAGTTAAAAGAGGCAAGGAGAAAAACTGAAACCAATAAAAGATTTAAAAGGCAAAAATCACCCTCCTTGCACCTGCAAATGACTCTGAAGCACATCATTTAAGGTACACACAAGATGCTGTGTGCCTGAGTTAGCAACAGGACAAGAGTATCAATATTTAGACTTATAACATTGCTACTAACCTTATTCTTTCTCTCCTCTACCTAAATTCTATCTTGGTTGCTTTTCTCCTACTATGTCCTATTGCACTAAGGCCCTTGTCATACAAAGACTTGCATTGTTTACCCGTGACTATTAACAGAACTTATTCTGCCCTAGAGTTTTATTAAAAGATGTCTCACATACTTATAGGCACAAAAACACCTGCATCAGAAGACAAACAGATTTGCTGCTTTTCAGTATGACCAATCAGAGAAGCCACCAAGTGCCTTTTACTTTGGGGATAGTGAAAAAATAATGATGCTGCATTTTTAATGACCACATATTAGAAGACAGGTGAGAAAGAAAAGTAACAGGGACATTTTATAATTTGGTAATTTTGATGTAAATATTTTATGGGCACTTCTTTGTGTCTAAAAATTTTCTTCAGACAGATCCAAACTTCGGAGCATCAAGCACAGTGAGCACAGAGTTTCTAAGCATAATAGGAACAGTATAAGAGGAATATACATCATCTAAGAAGCAAAAAGGTCCACACAATTTTCATTATGTTTCCTTAACAAACCCATTCATAGATTACACAAGCTCTCTAAATTTAAAAAACATAAACATGAACTTCTACTCAAGAATCACTTGACCGTGGTGGAGGAATTGACATGCTATGAGCAACATTTAATAACTCATTTTGTTCAGGAGTTGACTTCAGTCCTCCACAGTGAAAAAGACCACAGTAGTAACTGATTGTATTGGTTTTGCTTGGCAAGGTTTTCATAGTGAGGGGGCTATAGGAGTGGCTTCTGTGAGAAGCTGCTGGAAACTTCCCCTATGTCTGATAGAGCCAATGTCAGCTGGCTCCAAGACAGACCCACCGCTGGCCAAGGCTGAGCCCATCAGTGACAGTGGTAGCACCTCTGGGATAACATGGTTAAGAAGGGGGAAAAAAGAACTAAAACTTGTGTGGAAATAGAAATAGGTGTGAGAATATGTGAGAGAAACAACCTGCAGACATCAGTGAAGAAGGAGGGGGAGGAGATGCTCCAGGCACCAGAGCAGATATTCCCCTGCAGCTCGTGGTGAAGACCATGGTGAGGCAGGCTGTCCCTCTGCAGCTCACAAAGGTCCATGGTGGAGCAGACATCCACCTGCAGCCCATGAAGAACCCTACACTGGAACAAGTGGAATTCTGAAGGAGACTGTGACCCTGTGGAGAGCTCGTGCAGGAGCAGGCTTCTGACATGACCTATGGCCCCATGGACAGAGGCACCCACGCTGAAGCAGGTTTGCTGGCAGGACTTGTCACCCCATGGGAGACCCACTCTGGACGAATCATCTGCTCCTGAAGGACTGCACCCTTTGGCAGGGATGCACACTGGAGCAGTTCATGAAGAGCTGCAGTCTGTAGGAAGGACTCACATTAGAGAAGTTCGTGGAGGACAGCCTCCCATGGTAGCAACCTCATGCAGGAGCAGGGGAAGAGTGCGAGTAGTCCTTCCCCTGAGGAGGAAGGAGCAGCAGAGACAAGATGAGATGGACGGACCACAACCCCCATTCCCTGCCACCCTGCACCACTTGGGGGAATGAGGTAGAAAAATGGAGAGTGAAGTTGATCCCTGGAAGAAGGGAGCGGTGGGAGGAAAGTGTTCTAAGGTTTGTTCCTATTTGTCATTAAGTTAATTTCCACAGCTGAGGCTGTTTTCCCATGACCGTAAGCGGTGAGTGATCTCCCTATTCTCTCAATCCACCAGCCTTTCGTGATATTTTGCTCTCTCCTGTCCAGCTGAGGAGGGGAGAGATAGAGTGGCTTTCGTGGGCACTTGGCATCCAGCCAGGGTCAACCCATCACACTGATAGTGTAGACTAAATAAAGCCTCAGAGGTCTGAAATCCCTTAGGAGAGTTAAACATTATTTTAAGGAGTTGGAGTCTTTTTTTGTGTGAATCACCAAAACCGATTGTCAACTCTGTATCAACTTAGAATCAATTCTGTACAAGACGGAGAAGCCTACAGTAAGAGCAATGCCTATGTTATGCAAGAAGAAATGAGATTAAATTGTCTCCTTTTCCACTAAGGAGTCATTAGTAATGAATAATAAGACCCTTTTCTTTCCTCTGACTGTTGCTGTTTCTTGTCACCATCTGCCAAACGATCTTGGTAACTGGGAGTTTTGGTAGTGCAAATAGGACAAAACATGACTTCATTGCTTGCCAAGACCACTGTATTTTAGCTAGGACTGTCAATCATTTTTCTGAAAATTTGGAAGCGTAGAAAAGAACCTACATGTGTAACTGCTCTATTTTGGCCCTTAAGTAAAGGGAGTATAGCTGGTTGATAAATAATATTAAATAGTTTGAATTTCATCTTTCCTCTGAGGCAGCGAATTCTCTTTTCACTTAGTTCAACATGTTTACGTACCTTACAGTCATGAATGAATTTGACTGTGAAAGATCCCTGTCTACATGAGATCTGTTGTTATATTTATTATTCAGATAAAGAACTAAGGTGGAGACTAAGGTCAGAGTTTCA
>NW_009647211.1:1446652-1463053 GCF_000708025.1 Charadrius vociferus
AAAGCTTTAAAACAACATTTTCCCACTCTTCTCCCAGTCGTTTCAAAGACTAAAAACATTTTCTCTCTTGTTCAGGGCCAGAAAACCATTGACAGAGTTCCTGATTTATTGGCCCTCACACTAAGACCTTCAGTTATGCTTTTTTTTCTTCCTGTATTTTGTTTAAAACAAAACAAAACAAACATTTTAAAAGTGATATTTTATTCACATGATAATTTTAAAACAAAGAACCTGTGTTTACACAAGTAAACTAAGTAAATATAAGATCACACGTTTTGTCCTCTATGACTTAAACAATTTTAATACCTTCTTCAGCTGCAGCTGGATTTGATTAGCACTGGTGAATTTATACCTTCTGACTTTCAAAAAACATTCATAGCACAGAGTAAGAGATGCAAGAGACGGACGGATGTAAATGGCAATATCTTATTTCTGTAGCAAGGTTATCTGAAAGTATCACATAATCCAAGCACAATATATACCAGTATTCTCTGAAAAGATTTTCCTAAATATTTAGAAATAAGCACTTTACATGATGGTCTTTCACAAGGATAATGGAATCACACAATCACAGTATCAGTTAAAATAATTCTGTTTTCCTTGCTAATGAACCAATACACTGGCTGGCCTGTGTGATCCTTTAAATCTTATTTCATGTCATGCTATTGTTATAATTTTAAGAAGTCATACTATAAAATATTTTATTACAAGAGATACTGCTGTTTTATGGATGGCTATACATGCAAAGCTTTCCCAAGCATTTTCATAACTGTTCATGAAAAAGGCTGTTAAAACATGTCTTGAAACTCCAGAGAAAGTTCAGCTCCAATTGCAAGTAATCCTACCCTTCCACCCTTCCACCACCCACACATCCATCCTTGTCGTATCTTTGTAGAAGTATGCACTTGAAGTAGAGTGAGAAGGAAGAATAATATTGGTAATATGGATTTTAAGAATAATTATCTTTTCAGTTTTTGCTAATGAAAAACAGAAATGGCCAGTTTCAAAGCAGTCTTCTCAGCTGCTGATAAGATTAATGTACTGATTAACACCTTTTCCAAGTTGGATTGGAGGTGAAAGCAATTCCATTTGGCAAAACCTCATCCCATTTGCTGACATCTTCATTAACCTCACTGATAAGAAAACCATTTCACAATAAAAATTTCTCAGGGCTAGAGATTTTATCTTCACAGCTTCACCTAACAATGTTAATTCTCTGTGTGAAACACGCAGGTTCAATTGCCTTGATAATTTCACAGTGCCCTATACCTTTTTTTTTTTTGGTTAAAAGGTTGACATAAAAGAAACCAATTACTTCACACTCACTACAGAAGACTGATTTTCAAAAGGACATTTCACCTTTTAACAAAAGGAGAGAACAAGGATGTAGATAAAAGTGAATGAAAGGGTCATCAGACACAGAAAGTTAGTTGAAAGTACATATTGAAAGAAATAACGCCACGTGATCATATTTGGAGCTGTGCCAAGCTCTTCTGCTGTATTCTATAATTTCACTGGTTGGCAAACAGGCACCCTAATTTCCCTATAGCATACCATTGCGTTGTTAATTCAAATATTGTGTCCCTTGCTCAGGTATGCCAAGTTGTAGTTTTGGATTCAACATTTGGCAACAGACTCTTTCCAGTTATTTTAAAAGGCATATTTGCTACTGGAAATAATTGCTTACTTTTTAAGTAACAGCTTGCAGTATAAGAAGCCAGCCAATTGTGAATCTAGCTGAATGGCGAAACTGTTGTTTCAGCCAGGTTATAGTCTTATAAAAACCTTTTGCCATGTAGATTCTTATTCAGAATTTGTTTTCACACAGTTAAGTACTGAATATCATGTCAGAAAAGTCAGTGGCATTTTTCACTAAAGCTCAGGTATATATCTCAGTGAAAATCCATAAATATCTGCTTACAAGGATGCAGGCTCTTGTGCTAGCACCGTTTCCCATCTCTTTTACCTTGTGCATTTGGAGTTATTGTGTTGAATCAGTTGCCTGACAGTCTCTGTGTATATAAATACAAGCCAGTCTATGTTCTTACTTGTCTGAAAAATGAAATCTGATTTGCTAATTTTAACAAAATGTGTACTCAGTTTGGTGTAATTTTATGCCTTTTCAAAACATACTTGAAATATTGTGTCAGGTGGAGGGAGAGTGTTCTCTTGCTGTTGTGCTCTATGTGTTCTCAAAGAACATTACAGTGTGAGACCAACTAGTCCTGTGCGTAAATCACACATGACAAGGCAATTGAAAGTGAACTTTCTATATACTCTACAAAAATGTGGTTATTTTCTAATTCTGTAAAGTTACATTGAAATAATGCCATTCCTGTTATAATTCCATGGGAGTAACGGATCTTACATTAGACCTGATATTCAGATTTCTGAAATCTGGGATCCAATACCTCTGAGTGCACAAATGCCACGAGCAAATACCCTTCACAGCCATCTAGCAAGTTATCTGTGGTGCAGCATGGGTAGTATCTAACAGTTATGCTTTCAGACTCCAATTTCAGAGGCCTGCACAGCAAAAGATGAGCTATCCCATAAGCAAGAACTTTCTTGTACAAAGGTTTGCTATGTACTTTCTATTACACAACAGCACTAACCACTTTTCCAAATGTGACTCAGTCCACAAATTAGTCACTATGCACTCCTATCTCACAGCCTCATAAAGAGATTTCCTGTAATTCTGAGAACACACTCTTCACTTTTTTAATCTCAGGCGTTGACATCCAGGCTTTTCCTTTAGTAGCACTTCTGCACATTCAAAATGCTATCTCAGTTTTCAAAAAAAGGAGTTACTTCTGCCACAGATATCCACCACTTAAACTCCTGTGGTGGTATAATTTCAGTTCTTCTAAATAGACACAATCTGTCTTTATCCTCTAAATAAAAACTGCCTATTGAACAATTACTGCCAACTACTATAATTTCTGTTCTTCTAAATAGACACAATCTGTCTTTATCCTCTAAATAAAAACTGCCTATTGAACAGTTACTGCCAACTACAGCTGTTCCTATCTCCTAAGTAACCTTAGGCACCCTGACCTAAGTTAGTGCAAGTCATGGTCTAGCCTAGCAAAGTCTCTGGATACCATGGTTGTAGCTACATCCACAAAAACACAGCACTGGCAAAACCTTTAGGTTCTTTCTACTCAGTGGTTCTGGTTTTCTACTAATAGTTCTGAGACTTAGGAATCAAACTGAATCATGATGAAGCCGGATTAAAAAAAAACAAAATAAAACAAAACAACAATAACAAAAAAAACAAACACACAAAAAACCAGAGAGGAAATTGCTAATACTGATGCTTATGGTGTTTCCAGGTGTTGGGTAGTAGGAGAAACTGAAGAGCTGCTAGGGCACTGGGACTTTTTCAGCTCAGCATTGATGCATTATTAAGATGAGATACTGCTGCAACATCGCATCTGAAGTGCTTTGTATATATATTAACCCCACCAGCAGTGTGTGTGAGCTGTTTGTGGAGTCCGTCACACCAAGCCTCTAACTCCACATTCCTTTTATTTAATAGGTATGATCTTTCTTGTTTCTAGTGTGCCTGACCTGTTACAGAAGCTTTGCAGTTGCACAAACTTGCCTCTGCAGTCTATGCTTCTGCTTAGTCCCCATTCCTCCAAAAGAAACCTAGAATAAATAAGACAGTCAGATCTATCCACAACCTTAATTCTATCTCTCTTGCCCTTTTTAACAAGTGTCTTGTTAATTGGACTTTGAAAGCTTTTCCTGATTCATTTCAAAGGGCATTTCACACCTTCACCCAGGGGCTGAGGCAGAACGCAGTCTGTCCCTGACTGGAGAGAGAAGCCTCTGGCCTTCACCCAGGGGCAGCAGGATGTTCCACCTCTCCACTGTTTTTCTGGGATTGTGTATGTCATGGTCCAGCACAGTTTGACTGAGCAATATTTTAACAACAAGATGTCTGCTCAAAGGCAGGTCTCAATGCATAGGTAGAACGCACACAGAAAAAGAAAGCCTTGGGAGCAGCAGAATTTGCAATATGGGGGAAGAAGAAAGAAAAGGGAAGGAGAAGGGGAAGGGGAAGGGGAAGGGGAAGGAGAAGGGGAAGGAGAAGGAAAAGGAAAAGGAAAAGGAAAAGGAAAAGGAAAAGGAAAAGGAAAAGGAAAAGGAAAAGGAAAAGGAAAAGGAAAAGGAAAAGGAAAAGGAAAAGGAAAAGGTATTCTCTATAATATATATGATATATTTTCTATATAGAATTCTTCATATTTGTAATATGTTACACATACATATATATTCATATACCACCAATACAGCTCACCAGGATCTTCTTCACTACTGGTGCTAACAGACAGGGTTTAAGAGAGGTTCCTCAGAGAGGAGCCAGAAGCAGGATTCCAAAACCTGTGCATACCATTGATTAATTAGTTTTACTTTTATTTGTGAACTGCAATCCAAAGTATGGGGTCTAAGAGCTGAAAAGTACCATAAAGAAAATACTTCTAAAGAAAAACAGGGGACAGAAACCTGTTATGGCTTGACTATAGTAACGGTAGCAAGTTACCCCTAAGAAAAAACCCTGAATCTTAAAATAAAAAGCTTTACTGAGCAATGCAAGGTTCATTGGGACAAATCAATATTTAGTAGCTGGACTTTCAACTGTTCATCAAATACATGCAAAAGAGACTTTGCAGAATGACCATAAGATTATAAAGAAGAAGAGAAAAATATGTGTTTTAAAATAGATAGCAATGTGACTATTTTCCAGTGAATAATTCAATTTCTAAGCACTAGAAAGATCAGTGATGTAGTATTTTCCACCATAAATTTCAGGTATTTTTCCACTCTACAATAATATGTAACAGAGCTACTGCAGTTAGTAATGTAGAATAAGCTCTGTCTGCAAACCTGAGCTAATAGCCTGGAACTAGAAGCACAGTGAAACAGAAAGCAATGTTCTTTATCCATTCCAGTGTGTCTTGGGGAAAACAAGTATTTTAGTTTTTTTAATACTTTTTGCCTGGTATACTTCAGATTTGGCATAGAATACAGGTCTTATGAATAACAACATTCACAATAGTTTCACAGTATAAGAAGAGACTATCCTCACCTTAAATCCCAGATTTAAGCATTGCTTAGCCTTAGCAACATCGTTGCTTGAGAACAAGCTCAATACCAACAAAAGAAGAAGCCAGATGCAAACATGCTGGACAGAGCAGATTTTAGGAGACAGATGGGGAGACACATTTGTGCATTATATATATATATCTCCTGGTCTATATTTGAATAATGCTGTTTCACAAAGTCATGGTAGACAAATTTACAGAAATGAATGTTGCACATTACCATTAGCTGAATTTAGTGAACTGAGACCGATTATATCTTCTAGCTTGTGTAATACTTATCACCTTAAATAAGTATTTTTGTCAAGTAACGCCCATTAAATTGCCTCTTTGTGATAAGTAAAGTAAGAAACTGTTCACATCTGTTTTAAATAACTTGACTTTTTCTTCTAAGTAATTTTCACCTTTTGTGAAAGTCAGTTATGAGTGTGCAACCAGTAATTCTGATGCTACAATGGGGGATGTCTGAGTTCACTTTCCTTGGAAACAGTGCTGGAAAAGGAGATCCTGCATAACTCAGATCTATCCACAATGTTATTAACTGATACATTAACTTTGAAATAATATAAAAATGTATGAAATTTATGAAGGAAGGGATTGGCAGTGCAATGCAGTATATTGTTTTAAATAATGTGAAGATGACCTTGAGATGCAGAAAATACGAGTTTCCAGATGTTATGCCAGTGTTGAGCTAGAGTTTTGGCCAAAAATTTGCACACTGTGGAGAATAACTATTGTAGTTAGAATCAGGAAGAAAAAGAAGTTGAAAGTTTCTAACAGCAGCAGTAACTGTTGTTAACTGACTGGTTTGGAATATTAGCCCAGCTTGTTGGACTAGATGATCTCTAGAGGTCTCTTCCAACTCTGAAGATTCTGTGATTCTGTGATTCTGTTGCATTTTCTGGCAACTTGAAATGTTTGTGCAGAATTTGTGACAAAAATCTGACTTTAAGCATTTTTTTTTTTTTTTTTTTTTTGTGGGGAAGGAACAAGTAACAAAGATGAGATGTCATAACTTGTTTGTATAGAGCTGCAGTAACATTTGTTCTTGGACAAGTGACAAGTGGACAGTGAGTATACAGAGGCAGACAAATAGCCAGAGCATAGGAACCACAGTTCATAAACAGGTACATATCAAGGTGGCAATTCCTCAATGCTGTTAATTTCCCAAGACTGATTTCCTCAGCTGAAGCAGATGGAGATTAGATAAAGTTCCCTATTTTAGAGGTGATTGCCATTTTCTTTAAAATACTGATCATGCATACTTTTTTAGCATATTTTATGCCATAGAATTCAATCAAAGTTATCGAATTCTATGATCCGATACAGGATTTTGCTTAGCTTACTTTTTTAAAGAATGAGTTTTAAAACTGAATGACCAACGCAGTCACAGAAATTATTGTTATTATGTCTAATAATAAGCCAATAATAAATCAGGAGACTTAATGGAAGAAATGTCTTGCAGGGCTTTTGCAGATGTAAATGCAACTTTAACCTAACACTGCCAAGTCCACCACTAAACCATGTCCCTAGCCACCACGTCTGCACGTCTTTTAAACACCTCCAGGGACAGTGACTCAGCCACTTCCCTGGCCAGCCTGTTCCAATGCTTGACAACCCTTTTGGTGAAGAAATTTTTCCTAATATCCAATCTAAACCTCCCCTGGTGCAACTTGAGGCCATTTCCTCTTGTCCTGTCAACTCTTACTTGGGAGAAAAGACCAACTCCCACCTCCCTGCAATTTCCTTTCAGGTGGTTGCAGAGAGCAATAAGGTCTCCCCTCATCCTCCTTTTTTCCAGGTTGCACAACCCCAGTTCCCTCAGCCACTTCTCACAAGACTTGTGCTTGAGACCCTTCACCTTCTTCATTCTATTTCATAATATACAGTACCAGACAGATTCAAAGACAGACTAAATTTCAGCTACTACAGCTATAGCTAGATACAGTAAAACTTTCTGTTATAGAAGATGGATTAACTTTGATGTATCCTGGTTGTTATGACTAATCACAGTGTATGTTCTCATGAATGGAAAAAAAAAAACAAAACAAATCGATCTTTCAACAGCACAGTCAGGATGTGTTTTGACTCTGGGTCATGATCCAGGACCCTTTTTCCTGTTCATCAGAATTGCCTTTTGTCTTTTCAGACTGACTGTCTATTATTACTGTTTCACTTCAGCGCAATAACAGAAGAATAATAAATAGCAGGAATAATAAATGGCAAAAGACAAACTTTTTTTAAGAAAAGATGTTAATTTTGCTTTCCCTTATTTCTGTCTTTACTAGCCTGTTGTTTCCCAGGGCTGCAATTTAAGCTTGCATAAATAGGTGTAGCTCTAGTGGTTTCTGGATCTATGCTGATTTACACCAGCTAATGATCTATATCCTACTGAGTAGGAGCACCACTGGCAGTGCAGACTACCTCTGTGCTACCTCAGTCCATTTCTCTAACCTCCATTCAGTGACTTCAAATATTTCTAGTTACTGATCTCTGTTACAGACATAGTAAATATTCATGTATAAGAAAGCTACATCAAAACTGGAAGAGAAAACAATTCCATTTCAGTATTCCAATAAAGTATCCTGACACCCTATGTTATGCAAATTAATATATTGCAAAATAAACTTCCTGGGGTTTAGAGTGAGTTTTATTCCTGATTCCAGCCTTCACAAAGCATATGTTTTTCCACTGTACCTATGATACATTTTTTCTGCAAAACTAAATCAATGGCACCATTCAAACAGTAGCGTGACAATGATAGTATATGCTAAATTTGAGATCAAACCCAGTAACTAAATGAAAGAAATACTAGGCTGCATGAGTACAGAAGAGATATGCCTTGGATTGAGATAGCAAATGACAGCTGATGAGATTGACAGTTAAAAAAATGAATTTCAGATAGAAGTACCTCTAAAGAAAAACTTCTCTGGGATTTGGAAAATGAGAAAAAGAGGACAGTAATCTGATAAAAGGGGATGGAGAAAGATTAGCTTTTGAAGACAGGCTAGAACTGATGATTGAGAACAGTAAAAAGGTTTTGCTTTTTCAGACATTTCTGCAAACAGATGAACCTACAGCAGCATAAACGCACTTTAGGGAAGAACCTGGAAACATAAAAGGCCTAAATATGTAGTAGGATATTAAACAGACAGGCTCAGACATTGAATCTGAGGGGAAAAAATAACCTACAGAGGGTAACAGAATATGTCATCAATGATTGCCAGCTATTTTACAGTCTTCATTTAATTTCTAGAATCTTCCTGAGATTCTCCAGTCCTCCCCAGAAGGGTCCCAGAAAGCAGATAAAAGTTTTGCTTTTTACAAGGATCTTATGGAGCAACATTTAGGGAAGGTACTGCAGGTTCCACAGAGTCCCACTTTCCCCAGCCCTCCAGAAAACCCAGCCAGAGCTTTCAGTCCCCGCTTTCTTTAAAATCCAAACTCAAGCCTTGTTACCTGCAGAAGGCATTCAAGCTTCAGAGAACAGAGAGATATTTACATTTATATCTGGGTATAACTGGGTGTTTAACTTTTGCATTAGGGTGCAAAGCTGATGATTAAAATGCACAAACTCAAATTACAGGACCAGCTTGAGGACCCAGTATGTCCTCTTTCATAAATGCACTTAGATAGAGACATCTAGCAAAAAAAATCTGCATGCATTAAATAAAGAGAACATAAGGGCTAAACAATAGGGTAAAACCCCCTGTGACTAAAAGCAACACAAGAATTGTTTGGAGGAGATTCTTGCTATTTTTACTTCTGATACAATAGGGTAGTTCTAGAAGTAATAGGTTAATGAAATTTCTTTTTGCTTTTATCCCTGTGGTTGGTGCTGTTTGTTAGGTATAAGGCTGACATTATAAACCTAACACTCTCTCACACATGATTATAAACTTTATGAGCACTGAACAGCAGTTTAGGCAGGTTACGTATGTCACATAAAGATAAAAAAAATAAAAAATAAAAATAAAATAAAATAAAATAAACACAGTTACAAGTAATTAACTTGGTGCTGTAGACAGAAAAAGTAACATCTTTCCACTGGTATTACTCACCTGTTGGAATGTGACTAGATACCTTTTCCCTTTGTCCTCAGGAAAAAAAAAAAAACCAAAACAGACACAGCCTGATTTCTGATTCCTGTTATAAGAAAATAGGAAAAAGAATTAGATTTATTGTTCTACAAACGTTTCTGCAGGAACTTCTGCTTTCGTGATAGCTTATATAACTATAACAGATAACTATATGCAGAATAACCCAGTCGCTTTTCTAGGCAATAAAAACAGATAATAGAGAAGTCTGTTACTTGTTTTTAAAAAAAAACAAAAAAAAACCCCAAAACCAAACAGCAAACTTTTACAGAAAAAGATACATTTTTTTTTTCCTCAACTGGAAGGTGGATCCATCAAAGAAAACTGGTTGCACTTTACAAGAAAAAAAGAAAAAGAAAAGCAGATCCATTGATTGCAACTAACAGTGCCAGCTAGCTGTTCACACACACTTAAACTAGATATGAAGCCCTTATTCTTTGAACTGAAATTTCCCCTCTTGATCAAAGGACCTATTTTGCAGTACCTGCAGTATTTATTTTTTGGCAGATCTAAGATGTCTACTACAGCCTTTCAACCCCTGTCTTCACATCTATATTATTGGTAGGGAGTAAAAAATTTATTGTGATATCCATTTGGGGGCTTTCTTCCAGGGGTTAGTTGTATAAATATGCCATGGCATCAAAGCACTACAGAGCCAAAGGTTGCAGATATTTAAGTTAGGAAGGGGCTGCCTAACAGGATAAAAAGAAAAGAAAAGAAAAGAAAAGAAAAGAAAAGAAAAGAAAAGAAGAAAAGAAAAGAAAAGAAAAGAAAAGAAAAGAAAAGAAAAGAAAAGAAAAGAAAAGAAAAGAAAAGAAAAGAAAAGAAAAGAAAAGAAAAGAAAAGAAAAGAAAAGAAAAGAAAAGAAAAGAAAAGAAAAGAAAAGAAAAGAAAAGAAAAGAAAAGAAAAGAAAAGAAAAGGTGCATTTAGAAACAGGGATAAACATAATTCTTGCTTCATTTTAGGCTCTTCTGCACCTATCTAAGATTCTGTCTACATGGCTGTAAAGGTTCCAGTAGTGAAGCAACTACCAAGAGGAAAAGAAGAGAAAATTCAGTACCACTTTCTAAGAACCAACAATCCCTTTAAAGATTTCAGACTAGAAAAGCTGCTAGTCCTGAGGGGCACTGATGAGTTTCAAAGATAGGATAAGACAGGCGAGGGATAAGGGCTTGACTGATCAACCAGAAGGAGGTGGGGATTTGTTAAGGGGAATGGTCATTAGCATTTATTAGTTATGAAAAAAATGTTAAATAGTGCATTAGAAGAAAAAATATGTTAGTCTGAGTGAAAATAACCCAGAGCCTAACTTTACGAAAACAGGATTCAAGCAATGTCTGGCTCATTTTGAGGAAAGAAGATATAGACTATCCTTGAAGGTGGGGATACCCAGCATTCACAGCAACAGGTTTAAAGTGGAACTGTAGCTCCTTTTACTGTATAATTAAATTTGCTTCCAGTTCATGGGAAGAATGCAGACATGAAAGCAGACAAAAATCTGTGATACTACTATTGCAATTAATGAATATGGATAAAATATATATTTTTTATTATTATTTTAAAAATTCTGTTTTAAACTGAACTATTAACGGACACATAAAGTTTGCTTGAAAGTTGGGGTTTGTTTTTTTTTTTAATACTATGAATTATCATTCCATACTACCTGTACTGTTCTGTACTGTATTATCATTCCAACACTATGGACTCTGATTCCATAGCATATCCATCCATTGAATGCTTCTTCCACAAATATCCAGATTCTTTTTAATTTCTCTATTCAGGTTAAAATTATTAGAGTTATTAGAAAACCGTGGGAAAGACACAGATCTGTGCTCGACAATACTGTTTAAATCTAGCATGAGGCCTTAAGTAGTGCATTACAATATGTTTAATAAAAAATAATTGTTTTCGACATTTAAAGTATAACAAAGTGTGTATACCAAAACTGTTTGCAGTGATCATATGCTAAAACAACCAAAAATAATATTCAAACTTTGTATGAAAGCTGTTATGTTCTTTTACAGGAATATCTTCTTCATTTACTCCACCTCCCATACACTTTTCATTTGCCTCTATTTCTGCGTAACTTATAATTACCTAGGGAAATGCTTAGTATTCATGTGATTTAAAGGAATAACCAAAATTTTCTTTCCAGTCCTTCATAGACTGAAGGACAGTGAGAGTTGGGGGAAGGAACAGAAAGACATAACAGTGGTACTAATATAATACTTAGACCAGATCTGAAAAATTCTCTTAAATCAGTTGCAAGCATTCACAGACATACTCCACACTGGTGAAAGGAAAAAGATTTTTTTGTTTCTGTAACTTTTAAATATTACTTTACCCATGGTATTTTGCTGAACTTGAGATCTGAATCAAAGATGTGAGGTTAGCCTTGGACTGTCATGCAACTGCTTTGGTACCTGGCTTAGAAAATTCAGCATCCCTTTGAATCGCTTAAATATAGGTATTGCCTTATTTGGAATAATCTGTCATGTCCCTAACAAAACTGCAGATCCTTTTAATTGCTTGGAATTTGGTATGCAAGTGATGTGATTACATTGTGCTGTCAAAGCTCTAAATAAAAGACTACAGTCGTGTTTTACATTTTGTTATGCATAAACCTTCAGACTAACACTGTATTAAAATAATCAGTAGACGGTAGTGCTCTAAGTATTTCATTACCCATTCAGCCCTTGGGCAAGCACTCTGGCAAGAAATATGTGCCCTGTGTGAGTCAGATGGAAAAGTCTGTAGCTACTTCTTCTTACTGCATTTCCTCATCAGCAATTAAGAACAGAGAGCATTACCAAGACACTGCTTTGTTTGCGTGCTGCCACTGCTGCTGCTGCCGCTTGCTTTTTTCACAGCTGTGAAGAAAATAGCAAGCAAACTCTAACAACAGAATAAACCAGCAAAAAGCATTAGTACATTGAAAAATACTCATCACAAATTTTTGTGACTTGTATGTCTAAACTCAGGAAAGCACTGAGTATGTATCTAGCTCTAAGGATACGAATAATCGTATCGCTAAACTCACATAAAGTCACATTCCTTTTCAGTTGTATTTAAATGCATACTGGATTACAGTTGTGCCTAGTGTTATCACCTAATTAGAGCCTTTCTCAGTCAGGTCCTGCCTACTAAACAATTCTCTGATCAACAAATGACAGGAAAATACTTTTCTCTTTTTTTATAACAATTTTTTTTTTAAAAAGCATTAATGAGAAATAATTAGCCCAGAATCAACACATAGCACTCTTTTATGAAAAATAAAATGACTATGTTGTTGTTATACAGTCATGCTGTGATGCAGAATGAAAATAGACTGCAGTCCATACTTTCAGGTTGGCACCTTTCTCTAATGGACCCATCTTTTTCTGCTGGGGCAATATTATTGCTGTTAAAAAGAACTGCCCTTTTGAGACTCTTTAAAGATATTTTCTGTATTTGTAGTACAATTTAATCAAAGTTTTCACTGAATTACAAGACGGTGGGAGAAGAATGGAGGAAAGGGCAAAGGGTACATATGCACTCATCCTAATGGTGAAACCAAAAGGACTGTATCTTAAATAAAGTTCAGGGGCCTTCGGGCATTGTGAGCTTTATGAGAAAGAAGAGGGAAGAGCTGATAAGAGGGGAAAAATCAGCTGTTAGAGCCTGATCGTGCAATGGTAGTTCACCGTTCTTATCTTGTGTCTCTTAGTCAACAGAAACTGCTTTTCATTAAAAAATAATTTCCTCAAAAAGTATTTTCCTCATTTTACAGGTGGAACAACGCAGAGGGAGATGAAGCCCAGATCTCCAGTGATGATTAGACCCCCAGCTCCATTTGGTAGCTGCTGATCCCAAGCATCTGATGCTGCTCAACATGTGGAATAAAATTAACTGCTGAAGATCCCCTGACCGGCCAGTGGTAGGGGCAAGGACAGAACCGCGGACCTTCCCTGGCCGCGATGCTGTGCTGTGTCCCTGTAAATACTCCAGCTGATCAAATAATGTGCATGGGGAGTGCCTCCACTCTCATTGCTCTGCGTAGACCAAAGGCATGTAGCAGCTCTCGGGGCTGGCCTGACGGAGAACCCTCTTTGTGCGGAGGTCAGACATTATCACCATGCCTTTATAAACCTGGTCGGTTGTTTGCAGTCCTGAAGTCCTGTTGTGATAATTGCCACGAAGGTCGGTAGTTTGTTGTGGGCATCAGGTGGCAAATTTCAATGCTACTCTGTGGTGGCATTTGCACCCGGAGCAGTAGTTAAAACACGTACCTAAAGTTTTAGCTGCCTTAAGTTTAAAGCAGAAACATCTGCTAAAGGCACAGGCTGCTTTCTGGCTGGGCTGAACTCAGCAGAAAAAGAGGTTTCTGTGTGTTTCTTTTATTTCATTCTGACCAGTTTTGTTAAAGTCAATGACAATAGCTACTAGGGACTTGAAGAAGCAAGAACACAGGGACAAAATGAAGTAGAAGAAACCAAATATTAGAACAAAACTCTTCATCCTTAAGCAACATGGAAAATATATATAACTTTTTTTTTCCGAGACTTTGCATTCCAGAGTGTTTTTCTGTTTTTTCTTCTGTTCCCCAAATTTATTGAGCTGCAGTACAGCATGGTACTCAAAGTAAGAATTGTCACTTTGAGAATAGAGCTGATTTACCAGAAGGAGGATTTTGCATTCTGCACAGAATATCTGATGAGGTGAAATTTTTTTCCTAACAATGTCTTATGGATTATTATCAGAAGCCATTAAAAAAACCAAAAAATCAAGGACATTCTGAAAGAAAAGCAGTCCTTTTTTTATGGAATAGATTTTCCTGAAAATCAAAGGAAGCACCTTCTCCACATTATTAATATTCCTTGAAACCATTTTAACATTCAAATATGCTGTGTTCTAAACTACTTCAGAGTAAAACCAAAACAACAACAACCAAACAACCAACCAAACAACAATAACAAAAACTCCCTCATAAATTCATCTTGAAATTACTGGGAAGGTGGATACATAGCAAATGACTTGAATGAACCCTCTTGTTCTTAATCCAGTTTGTGATTTGTAGTGTGTAAAACTGTTAAATATATCCTTCTAAATGCTCAGTTACAATCAAACCAGATTAGTTTAATTGACTTGAAAAGGGGATATTTTTATTTATTGAAGAGAAAGAATAGAAAACATTACATTGCCGGAGACAAAATGGGCACAGTTTATATTGGACAAAATCATAACATATCTAACAAATATTTAGAGTGTTCCAATGTCTTCTTATACATATTTTTGCAACACATATAGTGTATGTTAAATCAAAAATATGTGAAACAGAATTCAGTTTTCATGTAGATGTCTCAGCTTTTATTCACTAAACTTTAAAGTAAAATTAATTTTGAAATTAAAATTATTTTCAATGTTAAAAATATTTTTACTGACAGTAAACCAGTTTTATTTTAATGCTTATGCAGTTGTAGTATCTGTAAATCTAGTTTTACATTCTTACTGCAATTCATGTATGTGATTTAAATTTTAGTATTTACTATGGAATGGTTGCTGGTGAAAGCATATAAATAAAGGCAATTCCTTACTTCTTGTTTGATATGGTATAACTTTTACACTGTTTAGCATTGATGCAACATTAATGTAACATTAAATAATGGTCAGTCCATTTTCTTTTCCATTAAATCCCTACCAATATTCAAGACTATATCTTTTATCCATTTTACAGTGAATTAATATTGTTCCTGTGCATAAGCAGAGGAAAAAACTGCATGTTAACATTCTCTGCATATTCTCCTGCTAGATGCACTAGTGAAACTATTTTACTAAAAAACCATCTGACACCATAGCAATTTCTTTTTACTAAGAGGAATAGTAACTGTAGTCTGTTATGATTTGTCCCTTCACATGAGATCGTGCTCATATCAAGGTGTGTTGCTGCAATATAACGAGGGAAAAAGAAAAATAAATTTTTGAAATTAAGACGTTTTGTCCTTCTGCAAAAGAGCAACGTGAAATATACAGGGAAAATTGTAATCTGAGTCAAGGTTTACCTTCCTCCTGTAAAAGATACCATTCAAATCAGCAGCCACGCTGACGTGAGTACTGCAGACTCCCTGCACCCGGCTTGTGTTTGCCAACAGGAGTCTGCAAATCCTGTTCTGCACTCAGGAGAAGCATGCTGCTTGCTGTGAGAAGAGTGATTACAGTTTGGGACTGCTGAGCCAAAGAAATTATAACAGTTTGCTGTATGTGACTTTTTTTTTTTTTTCTTTATTCATTTTGGAAGGATTCTGGTGAAATTTGCTCTTCCTTTGCTGCAGGAGAAACCTGGGACCAAGTTAGTAACAATGATTACAATGATCCATTTTCAGCTCCATGGGCATTGGGATTACTTTCTCCAACATTCCCATTTCTTCATTCTCTGGCTATAAATACTCCTCTAGATATTAGACTTGAACAATAAACAGAAGACTTTGGCCATATAGACTTACAGTATAAGCATTTAGACTTCTAGTATAAGCATGGACAGTTTGCAAAGTTCTTCCTTCAGAAGCTGTCATTTTTCAGGGTAAAAGAAAAAAGTAGTTCCTTGAGGCTAGCCATCACCCTTCACATGCAAATTTTGGGCAGAAAGCCAACCGTAATTGAGAGTCCTTTAATGAGAGGCTCAGCATGATTTCAGAAGCTTCATGGTCAGGAGCAGGCTGGCTGTCACTTTAGGAGACATTTTGGATTTGTTTTTTTCACACCTAGAGTTTGATAAGATGGTGATGAAAAGCTAGAACATAAAATAAAACCACTTTTGGAAACCTTGCACACAAGGAATCAGACATTTACTGCTACTGTATTAGAATCAGTCTCTTTGATACAAAGTCACACCTTTGAAACATCTCATTTATTTGCAGAATTATCCTGAATTATCTGACTGCTGTGACATGCCACAATAGCTGTTAACAAATTCCTTCTGGGCCAGCTTGAGACTTCAGGCAGTGCCTAGGACAAAGGGCTGAGCACAAGCTGAATGAACCCTTGAGCAACCCGGGGAGGTATTGTTTCCTCAAGATAAATAACAATTCTCCTGCCACAGCTTCCTTTCTTAGTGGATTTGTGAGATATGGCTTATACATATGGCACACACTGCTGCTGTCTCTATCCCACTTCACTCTGAGTGTTTAGGGGTCAGCAGAGGGATGGATTTGCGTGTTTC
>NW_009647211.1:1463064-1534770 GCF_000708025.1 Charadrius vociferus
GGGAAAGATATAAGTGCCGCAGGGGAGCCAGTCCTCTTCCTACATTTCTGGACCACTCGGGTAGCAAGAGCAGGGCACTGATTTCCTTTGCACCCTCAGAGAGATGCATGGTTCAGCCTTCACTGCGACTCATGGGGAGCAGTTCCAAGGGAAGAAAGAAAGTAAAAGCCAGGGAACACCACCAATGCTTTTGCTAATCCTAGGTTACAGTATCACATCTGGGATTGATTGCACTACCAGGAAATAACTATTAAAAAATTATTTCTTTATAGTCCTATATGAATAAGATCTAGTTGTATTTACACAGTCTGTGCTGCAAAGTCGCCTTCAGGCATGTGCCATAACAACCATTAGCCCCTGCCAGCCCTTCTGCCTTAAACAGCAGAAATAAATTGTGCAACGTAATGACTTGCTACAGAAGTTTAAAATCCATGCTAATTGCAATTTCTCTCACAATATTAGTTTACTACTTTTATTTTAGGGAACCATAGGGGTTTAGCATTAAGAAGCGTGTTGACTTATTTTACAAAACAAAAATGCAATTTAAAGATTTCTTAAAAGGGTAACCTGTTAGTCTATATTCATATTCATGAAGGCACTGTTACTGAAACGTGACTAGTTCACAGTATTATGGACTGCTGTCTCTATTGCTAGTTATTCTTTACAAACTAACAATATGTTTGTGGTTATAAACATTATATCTGCAACGAAACCCTTTCTTATGCAAAGAGGTTGCAGTCAATGTCAGGGCCATGAGATATGTGAAATGAGCAAGTACAGACACAGCTGTCTTGGGATATTGAGCAACAGATTGTAATTTTGGGAAATGATATCATCAATACAGGACTTTTAAAGAAGCAGGGCAAAGATCTACAGCTTGGAGTCTGTAATCATTTTGGTTCAGTTCAACCTACCTACACAGCAGGAGTCTCCTTTGTTACAGCCAGGAAGATTTACATAGCACCCAGAAAGATCATGGCAATTTTTTGAAGTTTGCATCTTTCATTGAATAATACCAGTTATCCTTCCCCATCAGGTCAATTACACAAAAAGGTCTCTTTCAATGGGTGTCTTATCCACCTAGAGGAAAAATATGAAGAATTGTATAGCAGTTTTACAGTACCTTTGTTTTCACAAAGACTATCCATATTTTTAGTACTCTCAATTAGTCAGGTTTCAGATCACCACTCCAAAAAATGTGTATATCCAGGTGAAGCTCAGCCTTTTTCTTCTTCCTTATCAAAATCTCCTGCCCCCAAAATTTTAAAAAAACAAACACAGGTAGGCAGATGAAGAAAGGAATGGTATACTTATTTTTTCAATGTTTTCACTGAAGAAAAGTAATTTCAAAATCACCACCTGCCAAGGGAAAATAAATACAGTATCCTGAATTGCTGAAACACAGGACTGTGAAGTTATTGTGCTTTCATGACAGGTCCTTTACACTATAATGGAAATTATTGGTCTATACTATAATTATATAAGAAAAGCTGGGGAAATTCTTGATATAAAAGTATATCTACATCACAATGTATAGATCCCTTACAGATGGCAATTAATGTTTTCTAATTTTTAATCCATATGCAATTAAAGTAGAACTTCTGTAGGATCTATGACACTTATCCTGTTTTGCTAATGTTTTGAACTGTGTTGATTCTCTATTTTTATTGATGGACTTGGAAATTTTAATAATTAATTTTATTTTTAAATAGGTCTTCTGTCCCAGAGGTTGTAAAGGCATTTATAACTAGGGGGACTGCAATAACTGTAATCTTACAGTGATACTGCTGTGTAGCGTAGGGCTAAAACAGATTGGGTTTTACTTTATTGTGGCATTTTAAACTTAATGTAAATTATTTGACTCAGTTACATAAAAAATCCACAATATGAATATATACTTCAATTTCTACAAATACCCTCAGTAGTATTTATCTGTGTTAGTATTTCAGAACAACAAAAAAAGTTAAAATGCTACAAACTGACAGATATGAAGCAGAATATGAATAGTGGAGGATGTTCCATAAATAATTCAACTAAGATTGTGCTGGGCACGGCGTGAAAGCACGACAAGAGAAAGCCTGCAGTGTGCCGGGTGTGTTTCCCTGCACGCACGCTTTGCCGGCTCCGCGGGCGTCAGCAGGAGCCGGAGCATTGCACCATCCCTCCGCATCCCCTGGGGGTACGCTGGAGTGCATGGACTGGAACGGTGTGACAGAAAGGGCTGGTGGCAGGGGTTGGGGGATGCATGTGGGGATGTTTTTACCCATCACCCGTCTGCACCCAAGGTGAGTGCCTGGGTGCCAGTGCTGAGACTGCAGTGCCTACCTGCCTGGAAGTGCACTGTGATTTTTCAGAAAGCTATGCACATTTTTAATTAATTTCTACGTCAAAGTCTGAGAGTAATTACATGGGACAACTCAGCTTTTAAAGTTCAATATGCACCTTCTTTTTTTTCTTTCAGCCTTAGGCCCTGTACAGATAAAACAAACCACTGGAGAGGGACAGTGCAAGTGAGAGCTCAGGCATAGAAGAGATATCTGTTCTGAGGGAGAAAAATGGTAAAGCCAGCAACTAACTCCCCACAACGTGAAACATAGTTACATGTCTTAAAGGCAAGACTGCTTTTCCCCTCTTCAGCCCAGCTAACTGACACTAGATGCAGTATTTCTCTTCCTCAGATGAGAAGAGGTTCTGAAATCCAGAAGAATCTACACAGAAATTTCTATTTGTCCAGCCCTAAACAACATTAGAATGAATCCTGATTTCTTCTCACTGACCCAGGGATTATTTTCTATAGGAGCAAAAATAACCAGTAAGCATATTTGCTGTAAAAAATTCTTATGGTCACAGGCAGTTCCCTGGAACAAATATTTACGTAAGTGGCATCAAAGGAAAAAAATCACATTCGTCTATGTATACAGTAAGGAGAGTCATAGAACCATAGAATCATCTAGGTTTGAAAAGACCTTTAAGATCATCAGGTCCAACCATTAACTTAACAGTCCAAGTCCATTGCTGAACCATCTCCTTAAGCACCATGTCTACATGTCTCCAGGGACCATGACTCAACCAATTCCTTGGGCAGCCTGTTCCAATGTTTGACAACCTTTTCAGTGAAGAAATTTTTCTTGATTTCCAATCTGAACCTCCCATGGCACAACTTGACGTCATTTCCTCTTGTCCTCTTGCTTGCTACTTGGGAGAAGAAGACAACCCCCACCTCATTACAACCTCCTTTCAGGTAGCTGTAGGTAGCAATAAGGTCTCCCCTCAGCCTCCTCCAGGCTAAACAACCCCAGTTCCCTCAGCCAATCCTCATAACACACAAGGGTTTAATTCTGGGATGCATCAATTTCACAGGGTTAGCCCTGCTGTATCATTGTACCTAAAGCTTTTATGCTACCACTACGGAGTGGTATGTCACCATGGCTCCTGCATAGCTCTTGCTTGGTTTAGACAGGAGTCTGGAAGCATCGACTAGACAAAATGGAACTATCTAATGATTTTTTTTATTATTATTATTCTGAGCAAAGACTTACAGTTTCTTTTGCTGCATGAATTATTTAATGCAGTTTCAAAGAAACAAAGGTCCTTGATTTTTGGCAGTGTTAATTTTAACTGAAGAAAATATCAAAAGCACTCACTCAAACTGGCACCAGAAAAAAAAAAAAAAGAAAAAAAAAAGAAATCAGCTACTATGGCTTCCTGAAAACAAAGAAGAAATGCCCTTATTTTCAAAGTTGCTTTCAATGTCATATCATGTGGTTGTACTAATAATATGAACCACAAACAAATTGATTTAGGAGAGAAACTACATTATGATTTGTAATTTCCTACCACTTTGGAGTCAATCTTTAAAATCTATGCCCAAAACAGCATTCCTGTCAATGTTCTTTGACTTGCACATGACCTTTAAATATTGCTGTGCTGGTCTCCCAGGGTCAAGTTTTTAAAAAAATAGGTGTCTAAAGTTTGATTTCTAAATCTATATTTATGTCCCTGAATTGACAGTTTGATTTTAAAAAAGCCTTGAGCATCAAGCTGTTCCCATTGATTTCATAATGGAGTTGGACAGTGTAAGATCAATACTCTTAGGTGCCTAAGCGTCTTCCAGCATCAGGGCTCTGATGGCTCTGGTAATGCTGTATCATGGTGACCAGTTATTTTGACTTGTCACTACACAGTGTACGTGAGATTCTATTGTTATTGTATATCAGTGTGTAGCCTAATCCTGTGATTTTGGCTACAGCTAACAATATTGCAGGACCGATCCTTATTTCCACGATAATGAACCTGTAGTAAATTAGTCAGACATTAGAGAAATCAGATCACATAGGTGATGCTTTTGTAATGGTTACAAAAACGTTCTGGCAGAAAAGGTCACTGACAACTGAACTGCACACCTGTTGAAAGGCAGAATTAATCACCTCAGAAACAAAAACAGTAGTTCGTCCACATACATACTTCTGTGCTGACAGGGGTGAGTATCTGGGCTATAAACCAAAAAAACAACACAGGTGTGAGGTTTGGTATGGTAGAGGGAATAGTAGAAGAGATTTTCCAATCTTTCACAAATTACATGAGCTGTTTTAAGGATTATAAAGGCTTTGAGCAGAATTCGATAAAGGAGAATGAAATAAACATATAGAGGAAAATATTACAAGTTTTATATACAGAGACACATATATACATGTACATATAATATATGCATATTTATACAAAAACATACATTGATAAACACACACATATACATAAAGTTGTATTATTTATGGCAGTAGCTATGTTTTAAGATACAAATAGATATAAAGTATAGACATAGAAGTCAAGCATACTGGAAAGGAACTGCTATTTAAAGCATATAGTCCTCTGTAGAAACAAAATAAAACATATCGTCCTCTGTTAAAAGCACAATCTGAAGATTAGGTCCATAGTGGTTTATATAGCACTTTAAGGGAGAAGGAGGGAAGTTAGGAGTAGGGGAAGCGAGCAGCCAAGACTTTGTGTGAGACAGAGAACCCCTCCCCCTCCCATCTGGGATAATCCCTTGCAGCTGGGGCGAAGCTTGACATGTTACATTGCTGATTGCAGAAGTGAGCAGCACATCCCTCTGTCAAGGAAAATTTATAACATTTCTTTCATGACCTTCTTCCTATCTACTTAGACTCACCATATTCTACACAGAATTCTAAAAAAAAAAATATGGCAATCTATAGCTGTCATTGCTGTATGGGCTCAGCAACATGGCAAAAGCAGAGCAACATTTTCTGCTCTGTGTTGAACTCTTTCCATTTAAGACCCATATGCAACATTTTTTATTGATTCTTTGATACTGAAAATATTTTTGTACTTGAGCTGCTTACATGACTGACTGCCACTAGAAAGTGTTAGTGGACCTCTTTATTCAAGTGTCAAGTATAAGCCAAAATAACTTGAAAAATCATGAAATCATACTCACAGAATAGTTTTGGTTGGAAGGGAAATTTAAAGGTCATCCACCCAAAAATCCTGCCATGGGCAGGGACATCTTTCACTATATCAAAGCCCTGTCCAACCTGACTTTGAACACTTCCACTGCTGGGGCATCCACAACTTCTCTGGGCAACCTGTTTCAGTGTCTCACTACCCTCACCATAAAAAATTTCATCCTCATATACAGTCTAAATCTGTCTTCTTTCAGTTTAAAACCATTCCTCCTTGTTCTGTCACTACGGGCCCTGATAAAAAGTCTCCCTCCATCTTGAGACTCTTTCTTTGTCACAAAACTTCTTCATCTTATGAAGTAATTTTGCTGACAGCAAGGTAGGGCTCTTCTGAATACAGTGCATTAATTCTGTACAATAGATGTAGGAAGTAGTTTTGTATCTAGGCAGAAGAAACTGCCACAAAGATTTTGCATTCAGTACTCTGATTATCTTACCTATGCAGTTTCCTCCAAATATCTGTTGCACACCATAGCAGAGACTTTAGATGATCTTTTGTCAAATGAAAAAGTATGCAATATCCCCATTTGGAAGATTGTGATGAAAATATGAAATCGTGAATTGGTTTGGATTTTAGGGCTTTTTAGGAGCCTATGAAAAGCTCAAGCCACCTGTATGCCCATTGTTTAAATACACCGTTGAAAATATCATTCTTAAAGTGGTCCTTTAGCACTCGGTCCTACTGCAAATTGGTTTTCATTTCTAAACATTTTCTATTGGTATTTTTCTGGGTTTGCATTTAAATTACTGTATATAAAATGCCTTCTTCAATACCAACTCAAATTTGGGGGTTTGCAAAACTTAATCAATGTGGATTTTGTGCATAGAACAATGTTCATCAGGGACCTACACAAACAAACTATTTACAAAACTTCCACAACCATGGCACAGATCTGTGTTTCCCATCATGGAGTCACCATGTCTTTTTTCAGGGGACATGACAATCTTTGAGACTTTGATCTTGGTCCATCCTTTGAGGGCACAAAGACAAGGCAACTTCTTAAATAATGCAACTTGTGCAATCTCCCAGGCAAATGGCAAATTAATCAGTCTCTGAATCCTTGTTTTTTTGAAGACTTGTGCATTTTTAAAGAAGATGGAGTAATTGTTTAGTGACTTCGTGCCATTGATTTTCATTATGGATGGTGTTGACTGGGTCTGTGTCAGGTCACCTGGGAGAGATAGCCTTTGCATAGCTAAATAAAATGGGGAAAGTACCACTTCTTATTCCATATTCACGAGGAAAGCTCCAGTCCTTGAAGTAAGTTTTGTATGACCTTGTTAAAGCAACTTCTCCTTCTTAGCTATTTGAATAAATAAGAGAAATGCAATGCTGTAAAGGCATGAAACAGAGGTCTGAATTTTACAGGCCAACAGTTTCCTAGTTAAGAAAAGTTGATCAGAAGAAAAAGTTTGAAAAAATAGAGAAATGCTCTTACCTGCTAAATGTATGTAGTACTACTTTATTTCTCCATTAAAAATAAATGCAATAGAAATTAAAAGATCCAATGATGAGAAAGGCACGCATTTTAAGGTGTGTGGTATTTTGCAAATTCTTACAAATTTTTGGTAGTTATGTGGGACTCAATATAGAAATGCCACAATACAGTCATCATGTTTAACTGAGATACACATTTAACCTACCAACTTCTAGGTCTTTCCTCCTAAGGTAGTGCTTACTATTTTGAACTTGTTATAATTTTTATATTTGCAGGAGGGACACAGAATTATTTCTAAATTATACTAAAATGCTTTCTCCTTCCACTCCAGAGATTCAAAAATATATCAGTTTAGTCTCACTTCAAATATTCCTTTCAATTGGGTGTCTTTTTTGGATTTGTGTGCTTGGAGGTTTTTCACTTTTTTCTGTTCTTCTTGTTTCTGGATTCCCCCCCAACTTTCTCCTGTCTGATTCTTGTTCATCCTTGCCATCTAAACCTTTTCTGTTCTGAAAGAGCACAATCTTACTCAATCTCATTGACACGAAGTCTGTACTTTTAGTGTTTTACAGTAGCTACTAGGTTTTTAAAAGAAATCACACACTTGTCATATTATGATGACTCAGTGAATTTCTCCAGAGGAAAATGTGACTTTTAAAGGTTTGTTGGCTGGCAGTGCTTTTTAGATATCTGCCACAGCAAATTCTCTCTCATAATGATAAGTACATGTTGAGAGTCTGTGAGCTGTTACACAGTTCAGCAGACAGAAAGAACTGGAGTTTTTCTAGAATGAGGTGTCTTGGAAAATATGTGATAATTTACTTGTAAATATAGTCATCAGAAGCAACCTGCTTCCATAAATATGTCAATTAAAATCTTATCAAAAGCATTCCTAGATAAAAGCAAAGGAACATTTTTAAAATACTGTTAGAACATTTTGGGATAGCTGACGGGTAATTTGAGACTACAAAGGTTTTTGATTCATTGACCAAGCGTTCCTCCCATAGAGGCTAATATGAAACTCTTTAGAAAGCTATTAAACATCTCTTATACTTCCTGTGCTTGCTCTAATAATAGCTTTGGGATGCATAATAACCACTTTTCATTCCCATCAGTCAGGTCAGATGGGAAGCAAAGGGAGGAAGCTAATGAGCATGAAGTCCATGAAGAAAACACTGGTGCATTTGCCCGTAATAAGTTAAATGGATTGCCTTTAACAAGAAGAGAATAGTTGTTTTTAAATACCATCTTGTTTTGGTGGAGCAGTCATCTGTTGTGAAAGGAGAGAAAGAGGCTGTGTCTGAGCTCTTACCCTGGCACTGTTTCCTCATCTGTAAAGTCCAGTGGGTATTATATGCTATACTGGGGTGTAAAGAAATGTTGAAGCTCCTTGAGCTACATCTTCAGGTGATAGACAGCACACAGTTTACCCCAACATCTTTCCCAGAGCAAAAAGGCTGAGCTGGAGAAGTATCTCAAAATTGGCACTGTGTCTTCCTCTGCTACACAGCAAAGAAGTTTTGAGTTTTTCCACTTGAAATAATTGATGAGTGCTCTGGTGACATTTGTTAACTGACAGTGATGTTATAACAACTCCTGTTAACTATGTCTTTACCCAGAAAAGTGGATGCTGGTGAGTCTGGGGTGAGGAGGCAGAAGGGAGAAAGCTATGCGCAAATTGCATATAGCTGGAGAGGAGCCCTGTGGAAAGAGATTTGGGGGGTTGGATCAATGGCACATTGAATATGAGTTGACAGTGCTCCCCAGCAGCCAAAAGTGCAACTACATGCAGAAAGAAGAGAAACTCTAAAAATTCCTTAATCAAAATTGCACTATTTCTATGAGGGAAGACTATGTAAACAAATAATTATAAGGTTACTGTTATCGATATTTATAACGCCTTGAAACTAGTAAACCATTTTAGCCTTTTTTGTGTCTCTAACATTTGGTTGAATAAAGATAGAATAAAGCATTCTTACATGGTTTTGCTTCCTAACAATCTGTAAAGCCTTGTGAGAAACACACTCACTCTATTGAATTTTAGTCAGGGGCAAATTTGGTGGAGCAAAGAATATTTATTACAGCGCTGGGAGTTACACAGGGCATTTCTCCTCCTGTGGCTCGTTTTTCCTTTACAAACGTTTGTTTTTATTTTGTATTCCTTATACTTATTCATGTTTCTTCTTCAAAAATAACTTGCATAATCAAAGTTCTTGGAATGCAACCCACCCCCAAACACGCCCCTCCCTTCTCACGGCGCAGGTGCTATGCTTCCTCAGGGGTCTGCCTGGTGGTCATCGGGGGAGGCTCTAAGTTTTTATCACCATGTCCTTCTTGTGGCTTCTTTATTCTTTACACTTCTGTGGTTATCTTAGCTAACTACGTCACCCTTTGTTTTGCAGCAGTTCAGTACTTTCAACTGTTGCTTTCATCTGATATCCTATCTAACACTATCCCTTTTCCAACCGCATAGTAAGCACATACCTATCTTAGCTGAAGCCATAGCAAGTACACATCCATTTTAGCTGAAGCAAAATTCTTTTGCTGAATTACTTATTACAGCCTGCTCAGTTTAAATTCCCAGAAAGAAATATGAAATCCCTTGGTCCTCTTTTATGAGAGGAAAATCTTATCCTTTTCTTTCTGTATATAGAAAGAAGAAAAAAGTCAGTATTTTCTCCAGAACAAAAGGAAACTGACAGACAGCCCAATAACAGTTAAATATGATCCTAAAGTCCATAAACAGGGCTTCTTGCCGGAAAACCTTTTCCCATCCTGGTTTATTTATTTTTTTTAAATGAGTGTTACTTGTTCATACCTGAAAATTTCTCAGAACTATAGCATTCACCTCTCTGAATCGGCAATATGTTTGACGTAACCACTAAAGTGGTATTATATATATATCTGTATTATTTCTTATGGACCAACATGTGACACCCTTCCAATTGTATCACAGTTGAATTGACAGGCAGTTCCTTGGCTGGGGAAGGAATATTCCTTAGGTGAATTGTTTCTTTAGGATGTCATATGGCAAAACATACTGAGCCAAATAGCAGTGTCTAGGCAGTAAACCAAACCCAGCTTCTCTAAACTAAATATTTCCCACTGGAAGGCTGCTTCTGTCTCCATCTTTTTGCCAATAAGACTTTTTTTAAGACAATCTTGCCAGTGAATCACACCAGAGGAGTAATTGCCAGATATCATCTAGCCTGTGGACACACACTGGTACATGGGGCACAGAGTAAGTTCATGAAATAGTGAAGTTTTCAGATGTTCAATGGGGTCATGTAGTATCTGCAGTCTGAGACACTTGAGATAGATGAGAGGAGGGTGGAGGACAAAAACAAACTTACTCAGCCAAAATACCTTTAGGTATCAACACGAAAGATAAACAATTGGCATAAATATTACAGTCATGAAAGAACTGGTACTACAACTCAAATTATTTTCCCATTACAGGGTGAGACAGAAAAACTTCAACAAAAACCATGATGAACTGAGAAAAGGTCAATTAATAAGATGCAAAGCTTATTGTGGTATACTGTCGAGCAACTGAAAACTTTTCTAGAAAATAGCAACAGATACAGAAGTACAATGTAATTATCCATTCCTAGCCACCACTGCAAAGCCAGTAAGCATGTGACAACTGAAAAGGCAAGCAAAAAATTTTTGTAACTACTTAAGGCAAGGAAAGAAAAACAGTCTTTTAAGTTAAGCTGACCAAGTGAAAAGTTCTCTTGTGAAAGTCAAACGGTGGCTCTATACTATATTTTTGAACTAAGTTTAAACAGGAAAGTGTAGCCAGAGTACATCCCACTGATGCAAGGACTAAATATGTTGCAATATAAAAGCAGTTTTAGTTTATTATAAAGCAAGAGTCACAGCATTTGGTCACAGCAAACTACTTTTTCATAAACCGCTGGCAGATTGACTATTTATATAAATTAATTTAGACACATCAGAAATAGTTTTGAAGAATTATCCTGACATCATTTAAAAATAAACCTCAAACATTATGCTGAATTGTTATGTGTATTATTCTCCCATATCAGCAGACATGAATTGAACAATATTACTGAAAAATAAATTATTTCCAAGTTAATTTTTTTTGGTTTTATTGTTGTCTTTAGAAGAAGAATCTTAATGAACATATTTGCAATTGTCAATTATCGATGAACAAGGTAATGCTGGCTAAAAACAATACTAAACCATACTCTAGACTCATATGGATTCACTGGCAATAGACAAAGGTGGTTTGTGAAGCATTTACAAGATAAATAGGCTATGGACATGCAGAATACAAGAAAGAGACTAGGTAAGCTATTTTGCCTTATTTAATTTTATTTTTTTTAAAATGTTATGATACATGCGAGAAAATCATAGCTTTACAGTTTTGAAAGGCAAAGACAAAGCATTTCTGGTCTTCCTTTTCCTTTAAGGAAATGATAATCAGGACAGAGAAAATACCACCTAGTTCTAGGCATGTGGCAATGCGTAGTTAAATCAATTAAATATTTTATGAAAAAAACAGCTTGGGAATTTGCCTAGATGCATGGATTTTGTTCAGAAAAATGGAATCATGTCTTGGACAAAATTCTGCAAATAAAATGTCATTTAATGAAGACTTGCATGGCTACAGATGCAGTTCCGACGAAGGGGAAAAAATTACCAACAAATCCACTTTTGAATTCCCTGTTTCTGTTGTGTTTAGTAAGTACCAAAGCTTTTCCAATGTGTGATAATTGAGGTGAAAATATCAAGTAACCATGAACTACTCATGAATAGACAGCTAAGGAGAGAGAAGGAACATAGATTGAATGTGATTATTTGTGTTTGCAGGCATGGATCTCCATGAATATAACAACATTATTTAACCTATAAACTAGTGTCTTCACGTGAAAAAAAATATATTCTTTAACTGCATTTTTAAGTATGCTGAAGGAAAACAACATGTCAATTAACAAAAAAAACCCCAAAACATCATTCAAAGAGAAAAACGGTGCTGTCTCAAATTCGCTATCTTTCCTCAAGCAGTATTTGTTGGTTGCAAGAGCAATTTTGACTTTGAACAATTAAGTTGATCTAAGTGTTTTATGTGAAAGCTCAGTCTAAAATACTGAAATTTCACTATTTCTATACATGAGTTGAAGTGTTACTCCAAGGGTCACCAAAGACTGAAGTGTCCCAATGCTTCATATCTACAGAAGAACCTGTGCTAAATGATGCACAGTGAAGATTTAGTGGTTGTTTTGTCAATGTGTTTCCATTAAGTCACATTTTCATTTTAGAATCAAATAGGGATTTAGTGCACACTTAAAATGACAGCTCATTATTTATCCTACTGTCACAATGATTATGAAGAATTTGCTTGTTAAGACTCAAAAAGTTAGTGTAAGCGGAATTTCCACATTGAGGAAGAGACTGGACTATTTATGATCCTTTTGGACAAACTTTTCCACAATTCTAATAAAAAATTATCAGAAACATAATATAATTAAATCACAATGAAAGGTGCTAATGTTGCAAATCTTTAGAACAGACAATTCCCAGAAATTAATTGTTGAAATTACCTTTTTTTTCTGTTTTCATAATGTCTGTTGAGACTGAGATTTCTCAAATAAATTTTCATTCTATGAATTGTATATAACTTTTTAATGGCAATTATGTGCTTACTACATTTAAGCAGTGTTGATTAGTTGATAGAAGTTTGTTGTTTTTTTTTATATGGGGAACTTTCCTGTTGTGGTTTAACTTTTTTTTTTTGTCATATTAAAAGCTGGAAAAAGAATTCAGGAAATTGGTCCCCTCACTACAAGAAACACGTTGAAGTTCTGGAGCGTGTCCAAAGAAAGTCAACAAAGCTGCTGAGGGGTTTGGAGAAAAAGTTGTATAGGGAGTGGCTGAGGGAACTGGGGTTGTTTAGCCTGGAGAAAAGGAGGCTGAGGGGAGACCTTATCACTCTGTACAACTACCTGAAAGGAGGTTGTAGAAAGGTGGGGGTCGATCTCTTATCCCAAGTAACAGGTGACAGGACAAGAGGCAATGGCCTCAAGTTTCCCCATGGGAGGTTTAGATTGGATATTAGGAACAATTTCTTCATGAAAAGGGTTATCAAACATCAGAACAGGCTTCCCAGGGAAGTGGTTGAGTTACCATCCCTGGAGGTATTTAGAAAATGGGTAGGTACATGTAGTGCTGAGGGACATGGTTCAGGGGTGGACTTGGTAGTGTTAGGTTAATTATTGGACTTGATGATCTTAAAGATCCCTTCCAACCTAGACAATTCTATGATTCTATAAAATGTAATCTGAATCTTTGGGGGGGGGGGGGAGGGAGCAATAGGGGAATTCAGATAGAAAACAGATAAGCAGAATTAGAGAGTATTAGAGAATTTTCAATATTTATCTTTCAAGCTGCATAGACCTTTCCTTAGGCTGGACTATTATAAATATTAGGCTATGTAGATTATTAATTCCTCTTTTCCCTTTTACAATAATTACACACAACACAACCTTTTTAAGCTACACAATATGTAGCTTAAAATCATATTCTGGGTGAAATTTTTCCTGACAAATACAGAAGCCCAAGATGTCAACAAATATATTGAGGGTATCACACATGCTGAACTAAAACACTTTTTAAGTGAGTCTTCATTAATAGATGTTTAATGAGCAGTTGTGCAAAGGAAATATGATCTCCCAATGACTGAAAAATGCAGAAACAGTGCAGGTAAGTCTGCAAGAAATTGAATCTCTACTTCACAAGCATTGGGAAATATATTTTGATGTACATCTTTGTTTATATACATTTTTTATGCACATGTACTTTTTGAAGTACAGCATTACCCTGGAACCTAGAATCTTTCTACTGACTCAACAAACATATATCAACTATAGATTAAGAGGTTTAATGCAGTCTCTGGACTGCAATTACAGTTACCGAATAGTGAAATAATTTTATTAGTTTCAAAGAAATGTAGACTTTTCAGTTACACTGGGCGAATGAAACTGCATAGTATCAGCTTGTTGGTGGCATTGTCTTTCTGGAGGAAAAAAAAAAGGATGAGGCCATTCTCAAAGTTAGGATATGTTTAGTATATTCTAAGGAGATATAATTGTCCTTGGATAAATACTATTCTTACTAAGGGCAGAAAACAGAAAGTTTTCACCAAATTGCAATCTATGGATCAAGATACCTATACATTTGTAACTATATTCTTATTTATGATTTTCTTTTAGATACACTACAAATCCGCCAAGCAAAGACTTTTGCATCAGGGCATATCAGCCATCCTGCTGCCAAATTTGCTGTCTGGTGGAGTGTGTTGTGTCTGTAGTGGGTTCCACCCCATCTTGTTACATCCACAGTGAAATTTGCCTCAACATCAGTGTGATAGGTGTCAACACATCCACTGTCAACAGACTGCTAAACTACTCAAAAAAAGAAATATGTTACTAGTTTTGAAGTCAATTTCACTTCCTTAGGTCTGTTAAGATCTTTTTTTTTTTGCACATTCAGTGAAAGAGGACCAAAAAAGCAGTCTTGATGGAACCATGAGCTCTCTGCTGATTTTCTTTTGAATGACCAGATTTGCCTATTTTTCAGACTTTGTATCAAGAAGGATGTAAGAGTTGTGCAAGAGAGGGTCTGCATGTATATTCTTACTTCCTTGGTACTTTTTGCAACCCTATTTAGATAGGCTAGGCTGCCTCTACTTTCCTGGTGATGCATGCTTGTAGATCTGATGAGGACACTGACAGACAGTGAGAAACACAAACTGAAAAAAACCATCAGAACCTAAGACAAATTTAAATTAACTTGGACAGAAAATATAACCAAATATTTCTAAAACTTTTTTCCCCACTGTAAAAACAATAATGTAATCTCAGTCTTTTACACATTTCACAGAAATCAGAGCTGACTAAAGTTCACAGTATCAAACTAACCTGTCATTAAATGTTTTGCTTCCATGCTGCCTCTTGAGAGATAATTCCACACCACGCCAAACTAATCAAACTTCTCAGTACACAACAATTCATGTTCTGTTCCTCAGACAGTATACAAATTTAATAGGTATTTGATATGTGCAGTGGGTTGTCTGTAGGAGCGGGTTTCAGTATACAGAATTCTGGGTGCATTGGTTTGGTGTTTTTATTTCTTTTTAAAAAACAAACTATGACTATTATGTGACTAGAGGAGCTTCCTTCATATTTCTCACCCTTCCTTGTTCCTGTTCATTTACTGCCTTCCCTGTGATTAGAGGCAAAGGTAGAATTTCTGAGTGTCTATGCATCTGTCTTTTTTCCATCAGAAGTGCAAAATATAAGCATATAAATCCCCTGGAAATGCTTTCCTCATCCCCTAGGATGCCTTTCCTTGCTAACATTGTGAAGTCTGAATTGACCTGAGTCTTCTGCATTAATACTGTATGTTAGCTTCTAACAAGAGGATATAAATATCCCGAACTAGGCTAATTCCATGTATTTTTTATGCACATGGGAAATTGGAAGCATAATCTCATTACCTTATAGTGTTCCTCTCACTTTAATTTCAACACAGATCTTTTATTTTCAATAGCATCAGAAACAGCATCTGCTGCTTTAGTTGTTCAATCTAGCCTCAAATGTGAGGTAAAGCAAGGATACTAAATGACAAGAGTTAATTTTCTTTTACTGTCATACCCACCTGGGGGACATTATGTGACTAATGTGCTCTGGAATGGAGCGTGAGGATGGGTGACTGAATCTGATGTTATCTTTTCTATTTTGCCTTCCTTTTTAAAAAATTAATTTAAAAAATCATACTGTCACGCAAGCTACCCAAGAACCTCAAGTACCCTTTTCTCATCATGCCACTTAGTTCAAGAAGGCCCAATTACAGCTGGTGGGTGGATTTCTGCTGATTGGAGCACATTTGTTTTGAACATTTGAATGGTTTTCTTTATGCTTATTCTTTCCTGGAAAATATGACAATCGTGAAGTTTAAGAAATGATGAGGTTCTAAATCTCGAACTAAGGAACAATGATGTGGAAAACAACTGGAGAGTGGCAAATAGGCACTTCAAGGACTGCAATAGATGGTTTCACATGTGATTTTGAATTGAGAAGACACTATAAACAGGAGTGAACTACAGGTATAGACATAAATATATTTTATTTTCAGCTGGTTGGGAAAAGGATCAATACAATTTATAACTATAACCATCAGTAATTTTATGACACAGTGACTTTGGGAAGAAAAGAACTCCTGTGAGGAACTAAAAAAATCAGTAAATTAAAAAATCAGCCCTGAGTCTCAGAACTCAACAGAGTAAATCCCTGCAGCCAGAGATTCTGATGGTATTAGGACAAGAATTGTCAAGGTGGATTGGGTGCATTCAGTCAAATGTTCATCCTCTGACAGTGTTCATTATACCTCATTTCAGCCAAAGATGTAGGAAGCCTGACATGATCATGTCTCAGAAGTCAGGCACCTATTTCACTGTGATCTTTGACTCCTGAAGAATTTCACTCCAGCCCTAAAGTCTCAGGGCTGTTATCCTCTGCTCCTCGTCACACCTTGGCTGGCTGTCATGGTTGCTTTCTTTACACATATTCCTTGCTCTTCTGTGATAAAGTCTTGCTCTCCTTTGACCCCTGGTAGCTCTACTGTTATAAATGTACCCCAGTGTCAGGCACGCTCAGCTACCAGCATTTCTGACACTCTCTTCTGGGTCTTGGCCATCACCATAAGCAAATCAGTTATAAGTATTAATTTTGGGTATCTTTGACCTAAGAATGCTCTAGGATGTGAATAACTAGCATATCAAGTCTGCTACACATCACAAAATCCCAGCTTTGATGTATGCTGACCAGGGATCTCCAGAAACACTAGAATTTTTCCGGGGCTGATGGGGGAAGAAAAAAAAAAAAAATCAAGTAACAGTCTTAGTAGGCTTTATCTCAAGGTACAGTTTCTTTCAGCATCTTTTTATACAGGTTACATGCATTTGGGACTGAAGGGGCTGAAATCCATTCTCCATATCTTAACAAAGATTCTAAGCTGAGGCTTTAGAACCACCTGTCTTGGTACGCCTTGAACAAGAACTACAGAGTGATTTGAGAAAAGTTCTTGAGAGTTTCACACATTTTTCTGAACAGCTAAAACTTCTCCAAATTAGGTCTTCTTTGTCTTCCTGGGGAACAGGAAGTTGTGTCATCCTTCAAAGTACTATTTCCCAAGACCTGGATAAATAAATTAAAATATTGTAACCATCTGGCAAACAAGAATAAACTACCGAGAGAGTGGTCAAACACTGGAACAGGCTTCCTAGGAAGGTGGTCCATGCCCCAAGCCTGTCAGTGTTCGTGAGGCGTTTGGACAGTGCCCTTAACAACATGCTTTAACTTTTGGTCAGCCTTGAAGTGGTCAGGAACTCGCACTAGTCAATTGTTGCAGGTTCCTTCCAACTGAAATTTCTATTCTATTCTATTCTATTCTATTCTATTCTATTCTATTCTATTTCACTGGGGTAACATCAGACCCTCCTATATGGAGGAAATTTGATGAATTCTTGTTCCTTTTCCTTGGAAAAGATCCCTTTTGGTCTTAGTAAGCTTTGGATAATTCCTTAACTTTATTTTTTTTTTTTTAGGTGTCGGAACCTCTTAAAAAACAAGCAAATACCAGTAAGTTCAAGTGTGTGCTGTGCTGCCAGTGCTTGTGCAATCAACCACATGCCATGTCAGCCTGAATCTTCGCCCTTGCTTTGGGTAGTCTGGCCAGAACCGTCTATATTGAAACTGGATATCCCTGGCCTTCACTCCCCGACCTCAGCAGATAACAGTAAAAAGAATTTCCTGTCAACAACTTCTCATCCTTTGTTGGGTCCAGGTGATATTCTTACCAGATCATCTGTCCCCAAAAATAGGAATTTCCCAGACACCGATCTGATACATGAGCCCACTCTGTGTGTGCATCTGTTCTTTCTGGATGAAAATAAATACCCATTCCTCAGAAAACAGTTTGCCAAGTGCATTTATGACATTGAAACACAAGTTAAGAGCGTTAGAGTGAACCAATGTATATTCAAATTGTTTATATTGATAATTTGCAAGAAAAAAAGTAAGTTGTTAACAATCAAGATGACATTGGCATAAATGGTTCCTTGTATGCAAATTGGACACTGCAGTGTACTGATAAGTAGAAACCCTTAATTCAAAGTTCATGTTTTATTTTACAAATAGTATTTCACAATCACAATGCTAATTGTATAAATTAAAAGATTATATTAGCAAATATGTTTCTGTTGCAGTCATTTATTTCTAAAACAAAGAATTGAGTTAAACCAAATAACATTCTTCCCAATTTTTCTGTATACTCCCAAGTAGTTAACACTTCAAAATTTAACCTTTTTTTCCTGGAATATGAGGTGTTTTGTTACTTCATCAACAAACAGTGCCAAATGATTCTTTTCCTGAGGTTCAGAGAACAGTAGCATTATAAGGAGTAGGTAGAAAAAAGCTCCATAAAGGCCCTCTCCCATTTTCACTGTCCTTGTCACTGTGTTCCTGAAGTATAAGAATAAGCTCCAGGAAAATCTATAAATGCCATGAATTCCTGTGTAAGAGCTGCAGTGAATTTTCAACCTTAACCTCATAAAGACACCTTAAAACAAGTATTTAGTTGGCTTCCTAGGTTGGATTTGCATATTGTAGTCACAGTGAAATTTTTTACCAGGAGTAATAGTTGTACTTTCTAAAATACATAGTTCACAGCACATTCAGGGAACATCAGACAATAAACTTTGAGAGAAAATGTAACCCTGTGGATGACAAGTAACTTTGCCATTAACGTGAACAGGAATAGGATTTCACTCTATTTTACATGCTCTATTAACCCTTGATTACAATAAAGTCACATTTTTCAAGTTCAAAGGATGTGGAAATTCTACTTAAAAATTCCTGCCTTCCTTCACTGTTTTTTAAACCATGCTTCTTGCTTCCAATGAAGACTTCAGACTACTCTAAACCAGGATTAATATATTCTACTAACAAAGGAAAGGTATTTTCACTCCAGAAATAAGTCATAATAAATGTTTTAATAATTACCAGCCATAGTTTTGCCCCTGGTGTAGTCTACTCTGTGCTAGTCTTTTTGGAAGGCCCTTACTAAGAGGACGTGGTTTTTACACTGGTTGATTCTTTACCCAGAACTGGTGATACAGTAGCCCATTCACTGCATAAACTATTTACATTCACTCACTTTTTTCATGTCATACCATGGAAGTAAATAGCTGCTTTCTGTAATAGCTGTTATGTCACTTTGATAACCACTGTTATTTCTTCATGGGTTTATTGTAGGGTATTTTCAAAATAAGCTAGATCTGGAATTAAATTTTTTGCATGCTGCTGTATAGGGATAACCTGACTGACCTGCAAAAGAAGCATTTAGGCCTGAGTCTTTGTCCTGAGCATGACATTTCTCCAGTACTGCTGTGTATTCATTAAGGTAGCTTCACCATGAATTACAGGATTCCTTTGTGCGGAGCAAGATCTTTTTTGGGGGTACCGCTCTTTCTTGGGTGCCAAAAAAGTCAAGTGAAGACTTCATCATATTTTGGTGCTTGTGTGTTACAGCGTGACCTTTTGACAGACTTAGCCTGGGATCATTAGTCATCATGATGACAAAAGAAGTGGAGGTTTACAGAAATACAAAAGTGGACCCATACTTCATGCTGCCGATGGAGAAAAAAATTGTTTTGCACTTGAGATCCCAAAATGTGCTGCCAGGCCAACTCTTATGACAAATCGTAAATCACTTTCAACCCAACTTCTGCAGGGAGATTTTTATTTTTATGTAGGGATTTCTTCACAATGTTAAAAAGGGCCGAGCTAACAAAGTACAGCTGGAAAAACCCACATGTGAAAAGGATCATGCAGTCTCCTTCTGAGGGCTAGACTACAACGTTTAGTCAGAGCTGTGAATGAGACATAGTGAACTGCTCAAGGGGAGACTTGAAAAGTGTTGGGACTCCTTGGCAATAAACTGTTACCCAGTATTCTGAAAGACAGTAAAAATATGCAATTATTTGTTTCCTTGGATTATCAGCTGGCAACAGTTTGTTTTCATCTTTACAAGTGAACCTTTTGCTGTTATAGCTATAGATATTATGTACTGTCCTTTTTTTTGTCTTTGTGCTGCTGTTCTTGCTCTAAGGATCCCTGTTTCTTCAGGGATGTGTGGACTCAGAAATGACTACTCTCAAGTCTAAAAGCAACAAAGTATGGACAATGTAAAGAAACACATTTCTTAACAATTCAGGAAATGAATCAGGTAGGTACGAGCAGGTCGCACCTTGAATTTTTACATTAACAGAGTCCCTGACCATTCCTATGGTAAACTGTGACAATAAAAAATATTTATGTGTCAGAGCACCCTTCTGTGGCATTGCCAAGTGTTATATATTGATGCATAAACTAGAAATCAAGCCAGCAAACAAGAAAGCGTCACTATAATCACAAGATTGACTGTACAAACATGATTTTTTAATACTGTCTGTGCTTCCTGCAGAAAAACAAATATTGTAGACAATGCAACACTGAAGAGTCATTGTTATGTATTACCAATTTCAGACCCTCAATCAAATATGCAGTGCTGACTAGAAATCTGCTGAGGCAAGTGTAATCACCACCCTCAGGTGAGTCAAGAATTAAATGAAATGCAAAAATAAAGGACAGTCTCTGAGCTAATACAAGTCAAAGTTGGTATACACTAGTTGGCGATCTGTACCATAGACGTTTTCGGCCAAATGTTATTCAATTTGGGTTGACATATATGCAATCACATCTGAGTCAATGAAGTTATATGGGATGTCAGCCAAAGGAGAACTGAGTCCTAGAAAAAAACTACTGAAAAATAAATATCAAGCAGTGCACATTTACTAAGTAACAGCAATTGTACTCAAGAATCATTTTCTAATATCTAATATTTGGTCATTAGGAGTTATTTCTAATTATTTGATTTTGTATATTGCAGTAGGTTTCTAGGACTTACCACAAAATTATGTTGTAATAAATATGAAGTATATTTGTGACTCTCAAATTGTTTTTATACTTTCTAAGCAAAGATGTAAAAGTAGCAAATATGTAGAAGTAACAGAGCAGCTGCTTATCCATTTATGGCTGGTCAACAGTTATATCTATACCTGCTTTTCTTTGTTCTGCCAGAATTTCTGCATGCATCAGCTACAGCAAAGGCTTGGATGTGGGCACTTATGGGGATGCATTTTATTTAATCTGTTTTCTTAACTAGAAGTTGCCATATGTTTGAATACTGTTTCTGTGAGGGTACATACATAAGACACATCTAAATATTCTGTTCTAAATACACTGGTTTAAGTCTGAGGCATTTGTTTCAAATATGTCTTGTGGCAGTAAGTTCATTTTCTCCTATTTGTTTTAACTTTTTGCCTTTTGAATTTATTTGTCTTCCAGCAAATCAGTTCTGCATTTATTAATACTTGCATGCAATATTTTTTAGCATTTTTCAGACTATCCGTATCTACTCCCCCATCTACTAACTATCTGATCAAAACCCTAGAAAAGAGATATTCTTATGAACTGTGTAATTTGGTATTCAAGTGAATGTATGGGTTATTTTTCATATAAATTAACTGAATTTAGAGATCAATCCCATAAAAGGAAAATAATATATAGATAAAATTCACAAGTGTATTTCTATGATTGGGAATTTGTATCTTCCTTTTAAAAACAAGACAGCAAACTAATATATAAATATAAAATACTTTAGATTGTAAAATAGCAAGTATTCTTGGGCACAGCTCAAAAAAAAGCTTTTAGCCCCTAAACATATATCTCTTCAGCAAATGATTTTGTAATATTACATAGTTAAGCACAGGCCAAGATGTTTTGCTGGGAAGAATTCTTTAATGCCAGAACAAGTAATAGAAGGCTTTGAGGTTTTATTGTTTTACTTTAGGTTTCTGTGAGGAAGGAGAAGTTGTTCACAAAAGAAGAATCAATTTAAAATCTGTTTCTAGACCCTTACATCGTTTTGTATGTTTGTTATTGGTTTGTTTCATTTTTGCATTTGAAACAAAAAATGACAAACAGAAGCAGCAGTAATCCTAGCAAGATGCTGCTGTGTGTCCTTTCAGGGTAGTAACATACACAAATTTATAGACTGAAAATTTTAGCAGTTTTTCAGCTTTGCAATGTCAGGATGAATCAAATTTATCAATAGAGTTTTGTCAGAAGCAGAAGCCAGGCTTTATGGGAAGATTGATGTGGTCAGCATTATGCATTGTAATCAAGTCGTAAGTCAATACCGATTAAATATTGACAGAGGTACTTTGACTAGTCTGAGGCTAAAACTAATTCCTGAAACGTTCAGGAGACATTATTATTATACCAATCAATGTATGATAATCCTGCCACTGCTTACGTTATTCATTATACAGTGCTGGACTCTAAAGATGCATTTTCATGTGGAAAAGAAAAAAAAAAAAAAGGAAAAAGAAGAGAAAAAAGCCCTGAGGCTGAAGAAGAAAACTTATATTGGATTTAGCAGCAGCATTAGAGAGAGTTTTTTAATGAGCTGGTTCATACACCATTACCCCGTCACAAGGCAATATAGAAAGTAGTGGAATGGAAATGCCTTGAGAAGTAAACATACCTTAGTTATGGCTGTATGGAACCGCATAGGTGATCAGTAAAACAGTGACAAGCCTGGTAGCAGGGGACATCTCACAGGGATGTCCTGCTTTCAGCTGGGAGAGAGTAAATTTTCTTTCTACTGATTTCTGTGTTTCAAGTTTAGTATGAAAGGAATGTCAATCATGTGCATTGTTTTAATGGTTGCTAGGCAATTTTTATACAATTCAAGGACTTTTCTTCAGCTTCCCATGGAAGCTGAGAAGGAGCATAGACAGAACAATGGAACGGTCAATGGAATATCCCGTGCCATATACACCATGCTTGGTATATAAATAGGGAGGTGGCTGGGGGATGTGAATTTATGATCACTATTTGGGAAGGTGCCAATTTCACAAATTAACTGGGTGGTGAGAGTGACTTGTGTCATTATTACTATTGTTATTGTTATTGTTACTTTCTGTTATTGTTCTATTAAACTGTCTTACGTCAACCCACGAGGTTTTTTTTCCCTTTACTTTCCCCTCCTTTTCTCCCTCTTCTCCCCACCCTTCTGGAGGTGTAAGGGGGAAAGCTGCACAAGTGGCTGCATGGTCCCAGCAGCCAGCTGGGGTTAAACCACGACAAGGGAGTAAAAAATGGTTTGCATATACATGTATCAGTACTTATATAAAAAAACGTGAAGGTCAAAGTTTTAACTTCAAGCTCTGTCCTGAACCTTTCCAAATCATGTAAATGTCATTATCTTCATGTTATACTTCAGTGATTAGTTGCACTGAAATGTCTCTGGATTCTGCATAAAATAAAATTCACACAAATTTGCACATTCTACTGCCCCTGATTTGGGGCAATACGCAGCAGAAATATAACGTCTTTTTTTCTTTTGGTCCACTACAACAAGAGAAATCAGAGTAGCATAGCACTTGGATTATTTTCAAACTACTACAGAATAGCAAATGTAGTTGAATTTGTACTAGACTGTGATGAAGTGTAACAATATGTGTTATGGTTTGAGAAACCCACAACAATTTACTTTCATTTAGACAATTATTCTATCACCCAGTGACCCCTCCCCACCTGGGAAGGGGGATCAGGAAAAAACAAGGAAACCCGAGGGCTGAAATATAAACTAATTTAATAGAATAAGACTAGGTAATTAACATTAATAACACTAAAGAACCAGTATTGACCCCAATACCAATATAAAATACAAAAGGATTACACTCAGCCAATTCTATTTGTAGGAAACTGTGCGCTCCCAGCAGTAGACAGCAAAAAATGGACACCGTGAGCACTACAGCTTCAAGAGGAAAGGAAGGGCTCAGGGGTCTGGCATTGGCGCAAGAAGTTCTCTGGATTGCAGCCATCATAGAATACAAGAAAATTCTCAGCAAACTTTCTAATTTGTATTGAATTTGACATTCGTGATATGAAATAATCCTGTTGGCCAGCTTGGTTCAAGTGCCCAGGTCTAGCTTTTCCTCTCCCGTGCACCTGGCGGGTTCAAAACCACCGAAATCTTGAAACCTGTATACCATAGCTCTCTATAAAGTAAATACCTTCACAAATTCAGACACTAGAGTTTTCTAGAAGTGCAGTTTTCCCAGGCATTAGAAAAGAAATTAGTCTGGTGTCACCCAAACCAAGACAATATGCAAGACCCTTTCTTTGCAGAATATAAGGTACAGCCCTGTAACGTAACTCAGACTGAATGACTACAAACTGAATGTCGAAGTAAGCAGCGATCATGAATATCACTGTGAGAAGTTTGGCAAAACTTCCACCACAGTAGCCACATTTTCGAAAGAGGAATTTCCTATTTGCAAACTAGAATTTCTCTTCTGCACTTGCATTAAATCTAACTAGCATGTTTCAGGTTTGCCTTTACTTTGTGTGACAGCTACAGATCCATAAAATGGCTTTCACTTCTTGAAAACAGTGAAAGGTTTAAGAGCTCAGGATAGCTTTCAAGACTACAACTCAGTAACAATACATTAAGTTATTAAATTGCAGTTAATTTAGGGTGAGTTTATTATGCAGGTTAAAACTTTGACTGCAAGAAGCCAACGCTGGCACTTTTAGAGGAGAGAATTACCAGGTAAGTGCAACTATTAAAACTACATAGTAGCATTTAATTTTTCAAGAACAATATAGAAGATAATACTTGAATAACAATAAAGCTGCAGGCAAGAATATAACAAAACCTTCTACTCCAAAGCTAACACTGTCAGGATGTCCTTAAAATCAAGTAGCTTGTATTGACTCCTCAGTACAAAGGGAGAACAAATTGTCAACTGCTGCTAGGAGTTTGTTGAAGTAGCACATTTTTTTTGTTGATTTTCATTCCACCTCTACTGCTATTTAGGGATAGCTGTTGGGATACATTTAGTAAACAGGTTGTGTTCCGTGCCTGTTGTTCTCAAGGACTACATTAATTAGAGTAAGGTCTACAATGCATTCGTACATAAAACTTTTTGTCTTGAAAGCCATACATAACAATTTACAATATGTGCTAACAGAGGAGTTCAGGGAGCTATCTGTATTCATGATAAGCCATGCATGATCTACATTTAACTCTACCTAATCATCTAGGATTTGTTCTCATTTTCAGTCACTCTGGACTCTGCCAGGCCTAATAATTTGTGAATGACATAGCCCCAAGGTTCGGTGTTCCACTACGCTGGAGTTACAGACAGCAGCTTTTCCAGCTGGCATAGTATTTTTGTTGTTGTTCATATCTAACTTCTTGCAAATCAAAGAGTAAATTCAAATTTTTCATCCACTGTCGGACGATTTCTGCTTTCTATGCTCTGTTTCGCCCTTGTGCTGACTGATAAGCAAGACTTCATATCAAAGTTTTCTGCAGCAAACAGGACTTGCAGAGCTTTAAATGTGTCATCCTTTCCTCTCTCTTTCCTCCTTGTCTAATATGTAAGTTCTGTCAGTTTGTATAGTGTATGTAAATCTATTTTGCTCTAGATTATCATTGGCTATATTAATAAGACATGTTCATGTAAAGGAAATTAGCTGAACACTACCACCTCTCCCACCCAAGAAAATCTCTAGAACCAGGAATGAACCAGAGAAAAGTTTGACAGAAAACTTCCTCTCCTGAGGAAGATTGACCATGGAGATACCATTCCCTAAGGATTCTGGGATGGCTGCAAAAAGTCTTGAAGAACACTATAAGCATAATGCTTCACCATAGGCATTTAGGAGTAAAATTAGTTTGCTCTGTTTCACAGTGGGTTCCTTTCAAATCTCATCACGATCAAGGAAAAGTGGTTAAGAAGTGGTGTTGTTCAGTAACCTTTTTTTTGGTTTATGCCCTGCTGACACATTACCTCCAAACCCAAGTCCAAATGCTACTTTCAATAGTGAAAGCTGAAGGACAGCAAGAGCAAAAGCAGCATGAAGGACGTTATAAGTCAGATAACCATGACGGTAAGTGAACATTTGTTTATCTCGATGAAGTCCTTGTTTTCCTCATTGCTCTGTTAGTCAGTGTTAGAAGGTAGAACCCGTTCGAACGAAAGCATTCAGACTTTCATTTTAAAAAAAATCTTTTCCTCCCAGAGGCAAGCATTTTGTGCACTGTAAAAACCACACGTATTAAGAGTCATATGCAAAAAAGCTGTGCTGAAAAGAACACGAGAAGCTATGCTTGCAGAGGGTGAAGTGACTCTCAGCTCAATGAAGAGTCCAGGAGAAACCAAAAAAGTGTGTGTGTGTCCTTAGTTTTCCATAAAATCCACAGCAAACGCTTCCCATCCTCCAAAACACACTGAGGCACGTGAGAAAGTTCTATTTCTGATATGTCCATTGGAAAAAAAGAATCTCTATATTCCTCTTCCATGAATGCAGTTTTCTACTTTGTTCTTTCTAACTGAGGCACCCCCAACACAATAAGACCTGTAATCAATACCTCCCTTCAATGTGATAATAATGAAGCAGCCTACACTTACACCATCCCCAACACCCTTGAACTACCTCCACCATGGTGCTCTGCAGGTCCTAAGCACCATGCATCCATGTGGCGGTAACACTGAGAACTTTTGCTCACCTGCTCATACCACAGCCAGCACCTCACCCTGCATCATGCTGATCCTTGTAAAGACGTCTTTCGGTCTGTTTGGTGCTGGGAATCTAGGAGTTGTTGTTAGAAGACTTGTATATACCCAAGCACCCACACTACACATAGGAACTCCTTGTCCGCAGAGAGGAAGGAGCCTTAATATTGTTATTACAAGACCCTGCACACAACTCTGGCTATCTGCACAGCTTTAAAATAAGTACTTTTGAGAAAATTTTAACACATCTTTTTAAACTTGCATTCCTTCTAAGTTTCCAGAGATTTAAAGTGTTTGTACTTTTGCTGATCAAGAAGTTGAAGCTATCTACTGCACATCCGTGCTGATAGCACTGTGCACAGAAATCAAGAAAGGAGGTTGCTTACCCAGGCACTTAGGGATTCCCACAAAAGGGATCATTGCCAAGAGTGACTCTTCTTCACGCAGTAGCATTGAACACATAACTGAATTCTGTATCATGTTGTAGTATCATGTATATTACTCTACTGATACCTAGCAAAACTCCCTATTGGCTTGTCAGTAAAAACTCTTACAATCTTTAACCTAAATTAACAATATGTTTCTCATTTTTTTATGTACATAAGGAAAGAACAGACTAACTATATCTAAGTTTAAAAAAAAATATGTTTCTAGTGTAACATTTTGACTTACTGAATTATTACCTCTGCTGAGATAACACAAATAAATGATTGAGGTTTGGATTCTTCGGGCGTTTGGTTTTTTTTTCATTCACACAAAATACTCTGAGGAAACTCTTTGCATGTTAATGAAATGCAAATGCTCTCACTTATTAAAGGAGAAATACTCTGAGCCATCAGGAGGATCACTCTTCTAAATGAAACATGGATAATTGCATTAGAGAGGGTTATGTTCAGCTGAGCTCCACAGAAGATTTTATTGAGTTAGCTGCATATTTTGTCAGCTCAAGAGAAAGGGTACAATTCACTAGAGGAAAATCTCATGATGGCCTTATTTTAGACACAGGCTTATTTTTTTTAATAAATAACTGCATCTTCCTTTCCTAAAGATGTGTTACCTATACATCAACAGTATTAGGCTTATCTTGTTATCACTAGGGTTTATGTATTTTTCTAAGGTTCATGCGTTTATGTATACGCCTGTTCCCACAATGTTAGCATACATAGCAAGAGTAACTGATGAAACAGTAAAATATGCAACAAAATGCAGACTCTCAAACCCCAGCAAAAATTCCAAACGTAATAAATTTCCTTGTTAGGTAAGGCTGTTTTGGGCAGGGTTTTGTGCATAAAAGTGTATTTTTAGTGAATCATATTAGATCACTTTACTGTAATGCAAAATGTCAATTAGATTCCCAACACTGATGACTAGAAGATGGTGAAGAAACTGTATTTAGAAAGTAATCGGTCATCAGTCCAGCCAGGAGAAAACAAGACATCATGCTTATTACCAGTAACTCATAATTGATTTTTGGATAGGAATAGAAAGGGGGTCTTTTGCAAGGCTAGAGCTGTGGTTCTGTTAAGTGCTGAAAGCCAGCCAAAGAGCGGACTTGGGCATCAGTACGTCATTTCCTTCGCCTCTTGCCCTCTCATGTCATAGTCTGAGGCTGCCTCTAATGAAAACTGAGCTTACTTCATTTTTGATGATGTACAATAGAATGTAATTTTCTTTGAGAGATACATTAATCTGCTTATCTCTGTGAACTGCTACACATATCATTAGAATAAGACAATTGCACTTACACTGGACTGAATAATAGGCCAAGAAGTCCAGCAGTGAATAATTGATCACAGTTCATTACATTCCAAAATAATTTCAAGCAACTTTGTTAGTCTGTACCAGGATTTAGGATCTTGTTGACTGCATGGGGTTTGCCCATTAGACAAACCAAGCTCGTGATACTTGATTCCTACAATAACTTGGAGTCCTTTATTCCATAAAATCTTGCTTCATATACACATTTTAGCACATAAGTAGTAGCCCGGAAATAAAATACGGTTGACATAATTACGTGGTTGTGCAACTCTAGTGATGACCCCTTAAGACACCACATAAAGTATTTTGAAAGTGTCACAGGAGGACTTTTCCTGAGCTTCTTAGGTGCTAAAAATGAGTCTGAAGAAAGGTAATATATTCTGAATATACCTAATGCACAACAGCAATAATTTGTTTTATATGCTATGGTCTGAACACATGCAGAAATAAGTGAGAACAGGAAAACGCTATGTCCTTACTCTTTCTCAGCCTAGCTGTGGAGGGCATAAGGTCCCAGCCCTGCTGTGGCAATGAGGGTTAAAAGTGTTGTTTTGTCTTGCTTTGATTTAAACATCAGAGAAGAGTTTGGCTAAGCTCAGCAAAGCAGGAAATTCTCAAACAATATCACCAAGACCACAGAGAAGGAACAGTCACCTTTGAATCTATTCTGTGATTTTTATTGATCTGCATCTACATGTATCCTCAAAACTCCCTTCTTAACCTCTCCTAAACCCAATTTTCATGTTAAACTTCAGAACAAATTATAGACAGACAGGGAAAGGAAGTGTACAACTTGGGTGCTCATGACTTTTTCAAGATGGGAAAAAGTAAATCTATAACTTCTTCTGTTTTGTCATTAAGTTATTGTTTCCGATAGGGAAGAACATCATAAATCTGATCTGCCAGTTTTCTGGAAAGTATTCTGGTTGGGGCTGAATGAAAAAATAATTACTAACTTACCTAACTTTCAGCAATCTGTAAAATTTAAGTGTTACAAATGTTGTCATAATCCTAACATGTCTAGAAAGACAGCTGCAGTTTTGTATTCCAGTTTGAGAAGAGACTTCATACAATTGTATTTTTCCTGTCTCACACCTGTTTACTTCGTAAGTCATAACTTGATGTTTACCCACATTTTATGTTTACATTTATGTACCCACATTATGTTTACCAACGTAAGGAAATAATTGTGACACAGTTACATTAGCCAAATGGGTATTGTCTTGGTCTTTTCTTGCCACATCAGTGCTTGTATTATGAAGAAAGAAGCTTGCAAGGTCTCTGCTATTGTCGCAGTTCTTTTTCTCACATTACATTTCTCAGGTGCTTAACTACCTGGCAGGAACTTAATCATACACAGTAAGAGTTTCAATTAGTGTAAACTTGTGCAGTTCACTGATTTCAAATGCTATTTGTCCCACTTAACTGAGAAGCCAGTTCTCAGTATCTATTTCTTAAGTAGTCAAGACATTTCATCAACTTTTTTCTAAATAGTAAAAAGAAATGACAAATACACTTAATGAAACCTTTTCCTTTTTTTTTTCTCCAGTTGCATGGAAAGAAAAGAGACAGAAAGGTGGGAAAAAAAAAAACAAACCTAGAACCAAAAACTAGAACTGTATTTTTATTTCTACTAGGATAGACAAATGAAAAAGTGATATTATTAAAATTCTAAAGAAAGTGGGTTTTATTTTGTTTTATTTTTCATCCCGCACTTCCTTGAGTCTGTCATGCTGTAAGAAACAAGCTATTGGCTCTGAAGCCTGTATCTTTTTCAACCAATCCCTTTTCTTCAGAAATGTGCACTTTCTACGGTCCAACAGAGCTCTAAGTCTCAAAGTTAAATGTATATTAATGAAGTTATGTATTTAATTATGAAATTAAAATGTAGATCTAGGTTGAGTCTTAATGCTTATGAGGGACTGTGTCCGCAGCTGCCACTTCTCCCAGCATTACCATTCCTGGTAATAGGGATAGATGTCCATGCTCTTCTGCTCCATTTAGGGAAATACCAACTAAAGAGTTACTTTTCTTCTGCAGTGATCAGCTCAGTGTGGGTGTCAAAAAGACAAGCCGAGGGCCAGTAGCTCACTCCCAACCCTGAGTTCCTTCAGGAGTTGCTGGATGGCAAGTTAGGGTGCAGTGCCCAGTGACCTCTGCTCTCTCTTAACTGCACAGAAAACCTGCAAAGAGTCTTCCCTATCTAAGTGCATCTCCAACACAGGAAAAGGGAGAGGCCGCAGGAAAAATATTAGACTCAGAGCTGTAAGTGAGCCCATGTACTGTTACTACCAGTACTGAAGCAGTATGGTACATTAATCCATTCCTTATCTGCTGATACACCTTCTCCTACTTTGGGGTGAAATTATTTGCTCTCTGCTGTAGACATCAAACCTTCTGATATTACAGTTGCTGTGGAGGCAGGACATCTATAGGGAGAACTGAATTGTCACCAGCACTCATTCAATTTAACCTCAGGCAAGAAGTAAAACACTGCGTTGAAAAGTAAAAATTAAATTTACAGTCTGGCAAGGAGAAAATCACTTATACCCACTAGCACTTCAAAGTTTCAGTCAGCAAGGAGTATGGGAGCAGTTTAATTAAGCTGTCATTTTCACTGGGAATACAAAAAACTTTTGAGGCATAATATACTAGATACATCTAGACACCAAGTCACTAGAAACATCTCATCTTGGGATGAATGTATTGTTGTCAATAACAACATGTAATAAAGATGTGCAAGTACTATTCCAGTTTCTGGGCATGTAAGCTTCTAGTGGGCCAACTTTAACTGATACATAAGAATTATACTTAAAAAAAATATCAGGACCTGCTCCATGTAATCACATTTTCAAAACCTTCTGTGAGTAAATTCAGATATTTTAAAAGCTAAACCCAGCCCAAATTCTGAGACGAACACCACTCACGGAATCTGACAGAGCATTTTTAAATTACATATATATACTGTGGAGAGTACTAAGTTGTTTCCTCCAGACAACTTTACCATTAAAACTAATTCCCGTTTATTCCAAGTCTGAGAAATAAGGTGTGCATAACACCTCTACTCCCTGGGAGTAGGGTAGGCTTTTTTCTAGGGGAGATTTGCAAAACTCTGTGTGGGAGAGAGATGTGCAAATCCTATTAGTAAGATTTCTATTCAGGCTTACCTACCCTTCAGCAATTTGAAAAGACACCTTCTCAATGACTAGTGAACACTATGTTCAGGCATCATCTAGTATATTAGCTGTCTAAAGAAAACTACCCTCAGTTATATATAAAGTTAAGAAGATTTACAAGAAGCTGCAATGATTTGGCACTAGGAATAACTGAAAACCCAATGGAAAGGAGTCCTAGATTAACCTGTCTTCTTAAAAACAGTAAAGGTGAAACACTGAGACCTGCATGGAGAACCTTGCTTATACAATGCCTCAGCTTCGATTGTTTTGGTCAGGATATGTGATTGTGATGCTGATTATGCCCTTCCCCTAGTCAAAACCTGAACCCGTCCCAAAACTCATCCTGAGGGACAGTGTATGACAAGAAATGAGCAATTATCTTATGAGTCATCAGCACTGTTGCAAAGGCATCCTAGTGGGTTGGTAAAATCATCCAAATATAAATATGTTTTTTTCTCAAACTTCCCTTTTTTCCCTCTTCTCTGTAATAGTTTTGTCTGGTTTAAGCCCTTAGTATCTGTCCTTGTGGGCGGGGAAAGCATTATTTATGATAAGACATCATAATTTATTTTCTTCTCTTTCTGTGTGAAGGTCAGGTCAATGACCCCTCTTACCATTGCTTTTAGTTAAACTCTTCTTCTTGTCTAATACGGCTTTGAACAGACAATGTAATGAGAATTTCTACTTGTCGACCATTCAATGCCAATACAACTGCTATGTATATGTATATATTTTTCATTCCTTATTTTTGTAAAACCATTGTTTAGTTTGAATATTCTTCCAAGGGTTCTATAGGATTGTCACCTATTAGGCTGTACTTCCTGTGTATTTTAATGCATACAATAACCCACAGGGACCAAAGCATTGTACACAGGAGGCAACTGGCATTATTTCTCCAGTCTTATTACTGGAGAAATTGCAGCACATATTTGCCCTAAATCATGCACAAAGTAACAAAAACGTAAACTGAGCCTCTGCTTGTCTTACAGCAAGTGTCTCTTCTCAGAGTCCTTTTAAATTATATTTGAGGGATTGATTTTCCTTCTTTTTCTTCTTCTTCTTTTTTTTTTTTTCTTTAAGTTGACCAAGTAACTTTTGTAATGTTTTGCTTGAGGACTTTCGATTTTGTTTGGAGAGGTTTAGTGGATTTGTTTGTTTGTTTTGAGACTTTTCATTAACTTACTCATTTTATACACCATAATTATTAGTACTGTTCATCTTAACATAAAGTACAAGTTTTGTAATTTTGATCCTCAGGGAAGGAAATTTAGTTTTAGCTCTTTGTCTGGATACATTTTATCTTCGATTTTGTGGGTTTTTTTAACCAACAACTGTGCACCCAGCTTTTTGCCATTGGCAGACCCAAATAATCAGATGGAGTGCTAGGTTCAGGATAAATTCTTTCAAGATCCTGACTAATCAGCTTTTGTGGATTTGTAGAATCTATTGCATTTCCACATATCGCTACAAAGATTGCTTCTGGCAGCAAGGCAAACTACTTTCCTTCTAAGGTCACCTCTTATAATAAATGCTGGCAATAATGGTGCAACGACAGCATACTCAGAGCACAATTCATACCCATCTTTTCTATTTTTCAGCTTCAAAGCTCCTAGTTCCTCTCAGATATCATCAAAGAACTTCTCTGAAGCTAATGACAATGCTCAAGTTATATTGTTTCTCTTTGAATAGGCCAAACCTTTTCCAAAGAAATCCAGCAGATGTTCTTTCATTGTTGTTGCATTACTTTCTGCAAAGTCCTTAAGATCATTTTTGAGGCTTTGGTTTGAATATATCCACTGCTGCTACCATTTAAAGGAGTTAATCTAAATATGGTAACTTCTTTCACAGAATATATGTAAAAACTTATCCCTGGGCCAAGTATTCAGTGATTCTGTTTTTCTTAGATCTTTTTCTGATATAGATTTATTTTAATGGTATTCACTTTTTATATACCAATATGAATACCGTCCATTCAACCAGAATATTAGACAAGCTCTGGGATAGTTGCTTCCATCTTCAAAAGAGAATTCAAATACATTAGTCTTACTTTGATTACCTTGGATACTAAAATGACCGCATTTATTCACAAGACCTGAAGGTAAATAGAATTTAGTATAGCTTCTGTTCAGAAGTGGAACAGCAAAGCAGTAATGAGTTTATTGACTCACTTCGCCATCGTGTACTCACCTTAACTCCTTCCCTATTGCTTATTTTAACCTACGTAGCCTTCAGTCTTAATCTGAGTGTTCTCCCTGGAAGTTTTGCCTTTGCAACGGAGTGTTGCAGTTATGTCAGCTTCAGAAAATGTTCAAATAAGAACTGAATGAAGCAAAACTTTACCAAAGTTTTATTGCCAAAAAAGTTCTCAAGGAAAAACAAGCCCTGTAGCTGCATCTGAAATACGTGTTGAGTTTTGTTGCTTAAAGACAATGATAAAGACATGCAAGTAGGTATCAAACACATTATTTAAAGCATTATTAAATACTTTTAACTGCTTTTAAAATCTCTATTTATGGTCATAGCTTTATCATAGATGGTAGACTTTTGTCCTGGTCTCACTCTCACCTGCAGTACTGTTATGGCAGGGATTGGAGCAGGGTCAAGCCACATGTTTATGCTGATGTGCATACTCTTTGGAGAGCTGTCACTGCCACAGTACACTCCAGATCAAAGGAATGAATTCTCAACATGTCTCAGCTTATACAGCTCTCAGTGTTTGGTAAGGGTTCCACATAAAGAAGAAGGATAGTGCAAAGTATGGGTACTGTAAACTTGATGAATTAGATTCATGATATGGCTCTACTGCAGACATTTTTTTGAAATCTCAGTAGCTATTATAGACTATTTTTTGGGGGAAAATCAAACACTTCATAAATATCTTACTCTTATCCTCACTGATTCTCACTTCCTTCAAGGAAAATGGGAACATGCAACATGTATCAGCTGAACTAATTTGAGAATAAAGTCATTGCCATACAATAAGAAAATTATAGTTGTCTACACCATCTCACACTAAAAACCCCCATTGATTTATGATGAACTCTGAACACACAGAAAAGTAGCTTCAAATACATTTAAAGTGAAGAAGTTCTCTACCCATATGTTTTCCCACATTTTTATTAATTTGTTTCTCTGTTTGTTTGTTTCATGTTTTATTAGCTTGTTTGCAATGACATTATGGCAAACATTTATTTTTCAAAAGATGAATGCACTTACTAAGAATGTCCTTGGTAGGCAAATCCCAAGAGAAATTTATGCTTATTGGAAGTGTTTTAAGGTCACTTGAGCCATTGCATTTTAAATACATTTCTTTCTTCACAGGGCTCAGGTAGGTGCTACTGGCACAGACTAGTACAAACACTGTGCAAAAGCTAATAGAAGTCACATTTCTTTTAACGGTGTTTATTTCAGAAGGAATGGAGGTAAAGATAAAGCATGTCCATTCTTTAGTCACTTGACAAGATCACAATACTGTGTATACTGAAACATTTATGGAAATCACCACTTTTGTGTGCTTATGAATTATTTCTTTCTCACTGTTTCTGCATCACTTGAAAATAATACATCTGCTCTGAATAACTTTCAACATAGCAGTATGTGACACCATCATTGTCTAAATCCACTTTGACATGACTGTGAGGCAGTCAAAACCATCTACACTTATGCTGAGTAGAGGGCTCCCAAGAGAAAGAATAAGGTGGTCTTGGGTAAGGGAGAATGAGCTTCTGCACCTTTCAAGGACTTAGAAGAGCCAAACAAACCCTGGCCACCTGCGTGGCTGTTACTTGATAATCAGTTGCACTGAGGACTGATTTGTAGAAGGGGTCTACAGATTTTTTGCAAGTTATAAATTGTTTGTCAAATGCGCCACAGAGAGCTTTGTGACCATTTATGGGGTAAATAAAACCATCAAACACTGCTGCCCGTTTTACAGAGGAAAAAGACTCCTATGCAACCAGCAGATGGGGATTTTGTGAAAGCACTTTTAAGGTAATTTTTGAGCTGTTTATTCCCACTAAGAGGCATGCACATCATACGACAGCTAGGATATTCTGTACCAGCCAACAACAAAAGGTCAGAAAAGCCCCACCTCCATCTAAGGTTGCGTTACTTATAAATTCCTGGCTATATGGGTTTATCCTGAATAAGTCTTTGGTTAGGTGTTGTACACTTTTTGGTTGCCTCTTAGTCAAAAGAGTGCATCATCAAAACCTGAATCTACATCAAATTCATCCCTCATTGCAAATAGCAACATGAATTAAAATTGATCTTGCAACGCACAGATGACCTTCTGTCCTCAGTAGTACATTGACTTACCTAAACTAAATAATGGTGCGGAAATCAGATATAGTAACTGTTTAAGCTGACTTCCACTTGTGCACTGCTTTTCTAGTTTCACTCAGTAAAGTCCAGCTTAGATGGTCATATTTTCAGCTGGAATGTCAGAATTCCAGAAATGTAAATATGTTCTGTACTATACAGATAATGAGGTCATCTTTGAGGGAAACATTAGTTCAAGCAAAAAAACCCTCCTTTTTGAGCTACCTACACCTGAAATTTGTAGATGTTTGGAATCAGAGGAATCTATGCACCTCAGGAAACTTTATGGCCATCATAGATGCTCCAAACTGCATTAAGTGAAAAATACATATGTTATAAGACCAAGCCTTTATCATGAAAATCATAATGCAACTGAAAGAAGGAACTGCATAAACATCCCCCCGCCCAAGTCTTATGTTCTCTAAGGTGTTTTGGTCCCTATGTATGAGTCCTATTTCCTTTGAAATTCTAAACAGAAGTTAGGCTCTTGAATGCCTTGGAGGATCTGGGCACAAACCAACAATAAATATGATAGAGTTTTTAACTCTCTATTGAGAATCCTCAAAGAGTGAAAAGAATGCGTAAAGAAAATGAAAGATCTGGTTTTCCTTGCCTTTCGGATCTTTTTTGGTGATTGATTTTCCATTTCTTGCGCAGGATTTTTTTCTTCAATTTTTTTTCTCCTGCTTTTTAACTTCTTTCCTTCAACTTTGCCCTTTCTCGTTTTCTTACTGCGTTGATAACCAACAGAGTGGATTATAATTTTCCTGAGGCATTCTAGCATTACATTCTCCACTGCATATGTGAGCCACAAACTGTATTAAAACAAGTTAATACCTAACTGTTTCAAGCATATATACCCTAGTAAAATTATCTTTAGGAGCTGGACATTAACCAGTACAACTCAGCTATAATCAAGGCAGATTTCCAACAGGTCACGATTTTGTCTGCTTTGTATGGTTCCTCTTTGATATGCTCCCTATAGTTTTAATCTGAAATTTATTCTATGTTTATTTTCTATTTACATTCCTGCAGAATTTAGTATCATGTGTCTGATCATTTTATTTTTGCACTTGCTAATTTGTTCTTTCCCCCCAAAAGTCATCCTTCAGTTATGTGATGAAAGAAACATATATACTTTTTTTTCTCTTGTGACCTTGGTTTCCTTAAGATTTAGAGCTGGAGTTGCCTCCTCTATTACACATCATTTCTCATAGAGTTGATGTTAACTACTTGTTTTCAATCAAAAAAAAAAAAATAGTTGCTCTATAAAAAATGTGGTCACTTCTTTTCTGAAATCATTCCTTTTCCTCGGTTCTCTCCTGTGTAGTTAAATTGTGTCTGTGCTCTGTATCTTTTTATGCTAGATACAAATGAAGTAACAATTCATGTCTTCATCTCTGTGTGTCAGTGGACTCACTTTAAACTAGACAATCCTGCTACTCCAATTCTTAGCATAACATGAAATATTTGTTGATAAAAGTTGTAACAGCATTGCTTGAGGTGTGTTCACTTCTACATGTCTGCTATGTGTGGCTGTGACATCTCTTTTTGTACAGCAGGAAGACCTAACAAGATTTTTTAAAGAATCAGACTTCATGTAAGCACATGCACTAAGGGAACTTGTCCAAATCACTGAGCCATCACCTGCTGCCTGGGTCAAGTGCTGCCAGCAGTCTGGTGGAGTCTGCTCATGCTGCCATCCACAATTCAGCAGTTTGGCTGCTGTACAAACGCTTAGTGCCAAATCAAGCTTCACTCCACCAACAGCCTCATTGTGACTGTATGTCTGATACAGGTTCTTCTCATTTGTGTTCACATCAGTAGGATCACAACAGCTAGAATAAGATGTTTCCTATTTGTCCTTTCCTGTTATTTTAGTGGGAAAGTTTAAATAGTTTGCCAAATCAAGTTAAATCAGAGTAGATCAAGCCATGAAACTCTCCCACTTAAGGAAAAAAAGATTTTCATAGTCTGAAAGGACCTAATTTTAGGTCCTTTAGTAAGAACACAAATAAAAAGACATTGCTCTTTTGAAGATTGCAAAGAACTGGCCATGAAAAACTTCACAGCTTGATCTGTATTCTGACCACCTATAAAGCTGTTCATACCCACTGAATGGACTGCTTAGTTTGGACTTCACATTCCTAATTCCTTCTTTCTGTAGGCTATGGTACAGTGGTCAAAACTCACTGTTTTGGTGTGCTTCCTTTTTATAACCCCTGGCCTGGGGCATCAGCAGTCTTTGACACTGTGTTCTGTTTTGTGCCGTACTGGTCAGGGGGCTTGGCTCAGCTTTGCTCTCTACTTTACTCAGCAGCAAGATGGCTAAAGCTAAGACATGCATCATAGAAGTCCAAACAAAAAAGAGTGATGCTGCAGAGTAACAGTACTGGCAAAGTTCCAGTTGTACCAACACAAAACTGTATATGAGGCTCCAAGAAAACCAACAGAGTCAAAAGAGCAATCTAGGAAGTTCAGAGATCAGACTTTCCAAGGACTACCTGAAATTGGTCTGATGGAGGCCAGCACTGTCCTACCTGACTGATGACTGCCTGGCCACCAGAAGCTTCTCAGGTTCCTTCAGCAAGAGCAGCAAACATACTCATGTTTAGCCAGCTAGCATGCTCCCCCTAGCCGCCTTTTATCTCCATTAGCTATTAGGTAATTGATAACATAAATTGCATATGAACCTGCTTGCAGAGTCCCTCTGCAGATCAAAAGTTAACCAGTTACAAATTACTTGAGAGAGGAAGGGATGAAATGTGCGTGCCTACTCTGTCTCTTGGGAAGAGAAATCAAATGTCTAGTTCCAAGAATTTATCCTAGCATGCTCCGGATCCTACTCTGAAAATTTTCTTCTTATCCTATACTTTACGATAGGATCAATGAATTCACTTAAATGTTTGACTAAAGCAAAGAAAAAGCAACAGTTTTTAGGGCCTTAGTAAAAATAGCATAGGTCTATTTTTTAAAGACTTTGGTTTTGTTTTGTTTTTTTTCATTTTTTATGGTCTATGAGACATTTAATTTACTTATTTTCCTCAGGTTTTTACAAGGGTGAAACTTAAACAGGTCTGCATTAGCACAATGAACTCTATGAAGTCCTGAATTCCCAATCTCATACTCCTTTTTAGGTGAATCATACGCTGGAATAGCTCAAATATCTCCATAATCTAAGTCAAGGGAACACTTAAATAATGGTTTACCAATTTACAAAGTGATTACAAGAAAATCAAATATCTCAAATAGCTCAAATAGCTCAAATAGCTCAAATATCTCCATAATATCAAGGGAACACTTAAATAATGGTTTACTAATTTACAAAGTGATTACAAAAAAAAAATCAAACTAATTAAAAAAATTGAGAACTGTTCAGAAACTTGCTGGGATAGAGTTAATTTTCTCCATAGCAGCTCATAGAGTGCTATGTTTTGGGTTTCTGACCAAAACAGTATTGATAACACACACATGTTCTAGATATTGTTGAACAGTGTTTGCACAGCGTTAAGGTCTTCTCTGTTTCTCACACTGCTCCTCCAGGTGGGGTACACAAAGCTTTGGGAAGGGGACGCAGCTGGGAGAGCTGACCCAAACTAACTAAAGGGATATCCCATACTGTATGATGTCATGCTCAGCAGTAAAAGCTGGAGAAAGAAGGAGGAAGAAGGGACATTCAAAGTTACAGCATTTGTCTTCCCAAGTAACCATTACATGTGATGAAGGCTTGCTTTCCTGAAAATGGTGAAACACCTGCTAGCCAACCACTTTACCTATATAAAATACCTGTATCTCAACTCATGAGTTTTTGCACTTTTACCCTTCTGTTTTTTTCCTCCACCCAACCAGGGAGGAGTGAGCTGCAGCATAGGGCTCAGATGCCGGTTGGGGTTAAACCACAATGTGCACTGGAGATGAACAGCACCAGCGACTGCTCTGCTGGACAGATTTTGCAAAGAAGTTAGGCTCTCAGCTCTTGTTTAAATTATTGGGTTCCCAGTAAAAAGGTGACTGAATAAAGTGGATTAGACACATGGGTACAGACTCAAATCTAGAGCCCTACCTGGGTGAATCTGTTGACTTCAGCGGAGTCACAAACCAGCTATCTCATATAGCGTTAAAACCCAAAATTTATTAGTTGCAGAAAAGACAAATGTTTCATTACTTTTGTACCAAAGAAACCTGTTACTTACTAAGATAGTTTGCTGTAGCAGTAAGGGGTAACTTGAGTTAGCTGGTGGAAGACTGCATAGGAGGTATAATAACAGTTATATTCTGTGCAGTTATTTTATTGGGAAGACATGTAGTATACAGAAATTGGCCACAAGCAAATTCTGTCTCAAAATGTCTGGATCTGTTGCAAGAAAAGAATGTGCCAGAGCCCAATCTGAAATCTTTTTTCAGTCCTATTCTTAGATGGCAACCAAAACCAAAATCAGAACCAAAACTCATGATCGGAAGTTATCTAGCAAAGGGGCAAACAAAACCCAGATAGAAATTTTGCAAGTTCAATCACCTCTCCTTGCAGCATGAGATGGAAAGAAGTAGCAACAGCCTGACGAAAGAAGTAGCACAGCCTCATGACTCTTTAATTGAGGAGGACTGTAAAGTGCAAAGGACAAAAAGCTATTGGTAATGTAACTCTGTGCCCTATATTGGCAAATATAATACCCTGAAATTGGTTGATACGACACATCAGAAAGGAAAGAAAAAAACCTGTGACTACTTAAAGTTTTCAACAAACAAACCATTAGAAAGCCAGTGATTTTGGTCTTCAGAGCCAATCCCTTCCCTGAACATCTGATTTGAATAATTAACTAAAAAAAGGCTTAAATGTTGGACTGCTTCTCAAACAATTTTTTTCCCATTTCCATTTTCTAGTATGAAGAAATTTTTGTCCTTCAAAACCAAAGTATTCTTTGAAAAAAGTAGAATTGACTAAAATGAAGGAATACAAATGAAGCATTCCAGAAAATGTTTTTACTTGCTTTGAGATTGCCTCACGCATCTGCCTTGCGCTACAGTGTCTCAGTCCCCTGCTGATCATAACATCATTTTGAAACATTTAAGAATATTTTATTAACTGTAATTGTTAGAAATAAGTGCTCATGGGTGAGTTGGAAAACTCTATTCTTGGGATAACCTTGGCTGGTATGCTGTATACTTTGCTCCAAAAGTACATGAAAAAAGACTTAGCTAAGCTTTTGTGGTTTGGATTTTAGAAAGGAGTCTCAAGAACTATGTTAATAAACTATAATCCTACAACTAACAACCAAAAAGCCTACTAATGAGCCACATCAGCTATAGACATAATATCCTACTAATCTTTAATGGCAATTAATTATGTAATTTTAAAAAGATATCTAGGCACAGCAGTGAAACAGTCTCATCTGATGCAATGATCTACGGAAGGAAATAACTGTGGAAAAGACAATCATTGTTTAGCATTTCCAATGTCCCATCTGTGTCTTCTCGTTTTCTTTTAGAAGGTATGTTTTATATATCATTGTAAAATTGTCCTTTGTAAATTTTACATAACAAGATCACCAAACAAATAAAATATTTTGTCTTCCTCTTTGCCTATAAAGCACAAAATAGAGCTATATTTATATAAATTTGCTATATATACACAGCCAAAAGAACCTTAAAATATTATTCCTTGGTCTGGTAAAGTAACAAACACAAATTCCAGTTCAGCAAACATAGGCTTTTAATAGCATCAGTGTTGTATGGAGATACAGCAAAAAGAGGGAAGAAACCAAACTAGGTAAAGCAGGCAACCCAGAGACAGCATGAGCAAAACTAAATCATATCGTAAAGCCAGGCTAGCAATGGACACCATGATGTGACTTTGCTTTAGCTCACTAATGGCTTTGTCATTATTGTAGAATTATATCAGACCACTAAATGGAAAAAGGCAGTGCTGCTTCATAGGCAAAATAACTGATAACCCATGCAGTTGGATTTCCTTTGAGGCTGACAAATTCAGAAACTAATGCCCAACAGTTTCAGCTGGCATATGTCACCACAAAAAAAAACCCAAAAACCTCCCAGCCTCTTTGGGGTTTCTGACAGGAGTTACCTTATGGGACCCTGAGACAGAAGAAAGCTGCTTCTGGGATGCTATCAGAGGTACCACCTGCCACTAACCAACTGCAGTGTTTCTACTACTCAGAGAAGGAGGAAAAACACTTCTCTGCAGTGAAGCAGGATGGGAAAGACTCATGTTAGACTGAACAAAAAATACATACTATTGTCACCACCCCACAGTCAGAAAATGCCAGCCTCCTACAGCATTTTCTTACTGACATACCCGGTGCCTGGTGAAGCAGGAATCATAAGCAGCCTCAGTGGAATAAGTCCCTTGCAGGGACCGCTTGTAAGCAGAGCCCTGAGGTATATGTGCCTGCACCTCCAGCAGTCACTCCCCAAAGGCTTCTTAAGGGCATAAATACAGATTTTATCACAGCAGCCTAGAAGGACACGTCTAAGAAGAGCTTGTTAGAAACAGCTACACAGCAGGCAGCATCCCTGCTGCTCCCTGCATCCCTGCAGGCATCTCCTCCCACCTGGGCAGCTCTGCCACTTGACAAAGCTACTCCAAGACACGTCTGCAGACTGCTCCTGCTCACATCACCTTGAACACCACCAGCACCTTGCCCAGCACCCCTTGGATCCCCTCTATCACTCCCAGTGGAAAGCGTGAGGGCTACCCCAAACCCCACGAATCAGGCACACCTGGTCACCCTCTCAGAGGAACATCACAGCCTGTTATCGCTCGGGGGAGCTGGGGGGAACACATTGTGCTGCATGCCAGGGTTCTCGTGCAGTTTCAGGGCAGTGACTTTGTACTGCTGTCCTGGTTACAGCTGGGATAGAGCTAACTTTCTTACTAGCAACCAATACAGTGCTCTGTTTTGGATTCAGGCTGAGAACAATGTTGACAAAATACTAATGCTTTTAGTTGTTGCTGAGCAGTCAAGGACTTTTTCAGCTTCCCATAGAAGCTGAGAGGGAGCGTAGACAGGGTAACTGACCCAAGCTGGCAAGAGGAATATTGCATGCCATAGGCATCACTCTCAGTATATAAATGGGTTGTTGGCCAGGGGCAGGAATCGGTGACTGATGCTCAGGAACAGGCTGGGTGTCAGTCAGCGGACAGTGAGAATTGTGTATCACCTCTTTTGTATATTCTTCTACCATAATGATTGTTACTATTTTCTCTTCCTTTGTTCTGTCCTATTAAACTGTTTTTATCTCAAATGGCAAATTTTACCTTTTTTTTCCCTGATTCTCTCCCTCATCCCACTGGGACAGTGGAGGGGATGAGTGAGTGAGCAGCTGCATGGTGTTTGGCTGCCAGCTGGGTTAAACTACAATAGCTGCTTTTTCTTTCTGGCTGTCTAGCAAGCCTGAATCGGTGTATAAAGCAAAGTCACAACAGCTTCTACACCTCAGTGTGGCTTGACTAATATTGCTGAAGACAGAGAGGTCCTTGGTCTTAAATTGCACTTTTAGATGCATTCACTTGGTTCAAAAAACAGGACAGATGACATAAACTTCTTTCTAATACCAAGGTAGAGGAATTTCCATCAGTGTATACACAGTGCATATAGATGTCAGTGTACATATAAATGGAACTGAACTTTCAGGGCATTTACCATGTTAACTCTGAACAGCAGTTTAGTAGCTCCCCTAATTCACAAAAATCCGTGTTCCTTGAAAGAAAGAGTTATTTCTTCACAGTTCATTGAGGAAGAAATAAGCACACTCAACAGAACCTGGTTAAGATATGGTTGGGCTCCTTATACTTGTTTCTTAGACATTTGCAACCCTGCTTTAAACATTACTTATTGCTTGAATACAAACATGTCATATACAGACTCCAATCAAAGTGCTTTGTACTTTGGTTTAGAATTTTCTTTGTATTGGAAAGGTCATGTAGTAACTTGTTAGCTGTCAAGAAAAGTCTAAGTATTTCTGATAGAACTCTGTATATATTTCTTATATTACCTCACCGGCTATACCCCCTATTCTGTGACAGTGATCGATGTAAAAGCTCTACTGGTTGATGCAAAAGGTCTATTGTAAACTATGAAAAATAGTTTTATCACTTACGAGGTAGGCCCAGACCATCCAGAAGGATGAATCAGTCCATTAACATGAGCTAAGGACTTGACTCATAGTGTCATATATATGGTATCATATATGACCATGGTATCATACGGATGACGTATCCTGTATTCTACTAATGGTCTACTGTGTGTAAATATCTGGGAAAAAATTATCTTACCTAATAAAAGAAGGCAGTAAAACCTACTGAAAAATCATTTATCAACACTAACTGCCTCCATCACATCAAAGAAATGTTCCCAAGTTACATGACAGTCACTCAGAGTATGACAAACAAAGGAAAAAGTGTTGTATTTAATATTATTTTGCTACCTTAGGAGAAAACTGCAAAGACAAACTGGACATCTATTATAGTAGCTGTATCACTGTAATACCAAATACTCTAAAAGGGAAAAACAGCTAGTAGAACTTTGGGGAGCATTTCTGTTAGGAGTCATCCAGAAGGTCTGCACGATTTCTGTTTCCCCACAGTCTCATCTTGTAGCGGATGTCCAACAATTTATACATAGAGTCTCAGGTAGAAATCACTGGATTAACTGACTTTACCACTATAGCATCTGGCTAAAACATCTGTGGAGATATGCATACAATCAATTAATGTGATGTAAGGAAGAGCAATTAAGTGAGAAGTGGTTAGGCCTTGTCCAAGATCATACATGACTCACCTCATGTTTTTCCTTTTCTATTTTTCCTTTTCTAGTCCAGTACTTAACCGCAAGAGCACTGTACCACTTACCCAAGTGCATCAGATGGACAATAACAGCAACTCTGTAAGGATAAATCATCGACATTTCTGTCACGACATTTTATAATTCTATTGCATTATTACCTCTATACATTGCATTTTGCAAATGAAATTAGTGTCGCTGAATAGAGTAACCTTTTCTATGGGAGACTGTTAAAACATGTGGTAGCTACTGTATAGTGTATCTCTCTTACCTCAAACATGAGCAGTTTGAAAGCCTCAAGTCATTTTAGGTCTTTTTGCTTTTAAAGCATGAAAATATTTTCAAGGTTAAAAATGATGCAGAAAGTGGTTACTATGCAAAACAATTTCCATTGGAACCTGTTATTTCCAAGTCACTCAAACTTTCACCGTTTTAATGACGTTTTCTGTATTAAATCTGTGGCTAAAGGTGAACACTTTAGAAAGAGTTGAATAAAACCTAGTCCACTTTCTGAGAGAATATATCTGGTCTTTGTTTTTGTTTTGGATTCTTTACTCCTACCTCCTGGACTACCTGCATTATTCTATCACATTATACAATGCTTCCCTTGCTTTTCAAGAATACTAAAAAATTGGTAGCTTTATGCTTCTTCTTGCAAAAATAAAAATGAAAAATTAATGCAATTTTATCTGGGGGAACTTCATAACTAATCATAATAATCACCTATTATTCATAATAATATTTGTCTTTAAAAGAGAGAAGGACTGTGTATGTTTTTTTCAAACTTGGTCCGCCAACTTTGCAAGTTGTTCTTGGCTGAATGTTGACTGGTTAAGGGATCAGGAACACACATGATTTTTTCCTTTATCCTTCTACTTACAGGGAATGATGAGGGAAGAAACAAGAAGACCCAGCTGATCAATACCTGGCTCCAAGACTGGTGTCACCAGCAGAATTTTGGGGTTTTGATCATGGGTCAGTCTGCATGATACCAGGCTCTCTGGTGACATATGGGGTACACCTGTCTCAAAGAGGGAATAGGAGTTTGTGCAGGAGTTAGCAGGGCTCATTGAAACAGCTTTAAATTAGATTTGAAGGGGGAAAGAGATAAAACCAGGCTTATTAGACATAAGCCTGGGGGTGACATACCAATGTTTGAGGGACAGTGTGCTAGTGATGTTCTTCAGTTTGCTCCATGGTGCACTGAGTACACTGGAGCACATTTGAAACATCCCTGTACTAATGCGTGCAACACCTTAGCCAGGTCAGCATGGGTAGGGAATAGAGATCCATGTGGAAGCGAAGTTACAAGGGTTGTTGGTGTGTTGGAAACCATGGAAGTGCCTGTGAACAGTCACATAACAATTAGGGCTTCTCCTCCCCCCAAAAGTGGGAGGCTCAGTGGCCCAACTGAAGTGCATCTACACCAATGCACACAGCATGGGCAACAAACAGGAGGAGCTGGAAGCCATTGTACAACTTGAAAACTATGATGTAGTTGCAGTCATGGAAACATAGTGGGATGACTCACACAACTGCAGTGTTGCAAGGATGTCTATAAACTCTTCAGAAGGGATAGACAAGGAAGGAAAAGAAGTGGTGTATCCCTCTATCTTAGGGAGTATTTTGACTGTCTAGAGCTTGACAATAGTGATGAAAGAGTTAAGTGTTTATGGATAAGAATCAGGGGAAAGACCAACAAGGTAGACATCACGGTGGGAGTCTGTTATAGACCACCCAACAAGGATGAAGATGCAGATGAAATCTTCTATAAGCAGCTCTGAGAAGTCTCACAATTGGGTATCCTGTGTTCTTGTGGAGGACTTCAACTTAGCAGATGTCCGCTGGAAATACAATACAGCAGAGAGGACACAGTCCAGGAGGTTCCTGAAGTGTGTGTAAGATAACTTCCAGACACAGCTGCTGAGTGAGCCAACTAGGGAAGGTGCCCTAGTGGACCTGTTTTTTGCAAACAGAGAAGGACTTGTGGGTGATGTGATGGTTGGAGGCCATCTTGGGCACAGGGATCATGAAATGACAGAATCTTCAATTCTCAAAGAAGTAAGCAGGGGGATTAGCAGAACTGCCACCTTCGACTTTTGGAGAGCAGATTTTGGCCTGTTTAGGAGCCTGGTTGAAAGAGTCCCTTGGGAGGCAGTCCTGACGGGCAAAAGAGTCCAGTCTTGTACTTCTCAAAGTCAAACTAACAGAACAGAGTTTGAAAGTTTGAGGACCACTTGCTAGTACATTATTTTTGTACTGCTAAGCATTTCAAACAGAAAAGAGATAACAAAATCACGTACAGAGCAGGTGTAGGTCAGCCAGTCTTTAGAGATCATGGTGTCATCTGCTGCGCTGTTGTTTTCTTAGTCATAAAAGAATGGAGAGAAATTTGGGTATCCCAAATTATCACCCCAAGTCCCATGTTGCACTTCAGACAAGGGACTTAACCTTGTCATTTACAAGACACTGATGCAAATTCTCAGCTGCAGCTGTTATCTGATGATCAGCATGTCTTGCTTTCTCCCTCTCATTAGTCCACAGAGTTGTTAGCACATCACAAGTCATAGTTTGAACAGCTGTCACTGGCTTCCCTTTGAGCAACTTACATTCAGCCCTAGAAGTATCCGGCTCCTCCAGCAGCCACTATGCCAACTTACTTACTCTTACACTAGCAACTTGATGTCTACCTTTCTGATGGACCATATTCCTCAGAAAACATCCTGTCTCTATGGCTCTGCAATAAACAATTCTCTGGCAATAAGACCCCTCTTCCTCTGTTCACCTGAGCTTTAGTGCTTTTATCTGCAAGCAAACACATTTGGCTTTGACTTCTCTTAAAGTCTCCGAGGATCTCAAAGCAGTTTGTAAACACCAAGAGGAGATGTGATCTATCACTTTTATGTTTGTACAGCATATGGCACTACTGGATTTATCTGATAGTTGAATTTAGGTGCTCCCAAAATACAAGTGTTAAAAAATAATATGTTATACCTAAATTTGCTGTTGATAAATGGAGACGCTTAGAGGTTGATACTAGCCCCAAATGACACAGTTATCAACTGGCCCTGGGAGAAGAATTTGGGGATTTCAAATGTCAGTAAATTCTGATTACCAGAGAGCAGACTATTCCTTCACCTATTATTCAGTTTGGCAGTTTGATGGGTCTTTGACTGTATTTGTTCATTGTTCATATTTGCGTGTCATTTGGCTTTATTTGGTTTTTACTGAAATCTATTTTCTTTTATTTCAGGAGGATTTTTTTTTTCATATGTATTTTTAAATTAGATTGATCGTTTAACTATGGACATACAAAAAAGACTGAAAAATTCATTACCATTCATAGACCTTCTCTGGTTTTGATGGGGTTTTGGACAGGGAGAAATAAGTCTCTGAAGCACTGTCATTTATAGATTTTTGATTCACATGTACCATAATCTCAGTATAGTGCTGCTAGGACAAAATAGAAAATTATTCAAGTTAGTGCAACTGCTGAATTTTTTATACAAAGTAGATTTTTTTCCACTTTTTTTAGTAAAAGAGTTAATTTTATATCTGAAATCTAGGACTGAACACTAGAATTATATTTATCTTCAAACTATGTTACAGGACTTCTGCCATGGCATAGCAAGTTGGATACCTCGGTTAAGATATTTGCTCCACAGTTTCCTATTCAGTAACATGAAGCTAAAAACTCAGTGAGGTAACTCGGGAGTATAAAAGCTGTCATTATTGACATGCATCAGCAAAAAGAACTTTTAGGTCTTTTGATTTTATAATGGACGCCAGAAGACTGTAAAATACAGCTTTTCATTTACATACGTGTAGTAAGCAGTCCGCTTTGTTTTCTGCATCTAATAAGAGCTTCCTTTTAACATGTTTTCCATCTCTAATTGTTTTTGGGTTATTTTCCTGCTTCCATGTTCTTTAAAAAAGGCAGAAACCACACATGATTCTACAGGATTAGACATTTAAGAGTTAAGTGGTATTTCTCTCTCATTCTAGATCTGAGTCTTACATAGCTGTATAGTTCTTGGCACTTTGGAGTAAAACACTTAGCTCTGATCAATTGAAAGTTGCTCACTTAGGTCCCAAAACACATATCTCTGAGGAAATTGTGATTTAAGAAAAGGAGGAAAAGATGGATGTTGAAAAACTGTTTAGCTAAGCCTGACATTTTACTTTTTAAATATTAATTATACTTTGGGCTTCTTCCTATTTACATACTTAAGTGCTTGCTTGGGACATAAATGGTATTATATTGTCTTGAGGAAGCCACAGAGCAGCTTTGTTAGATAAAACTCCTTGCAGCTGGCAATTTTTGGCAATTAATATTATGAATTCTTGTCACAAGGGGCCTGGGGATGGCACTTCCAGGTTGCTACTTATCTTTATAAAAAGAAGGAAAATGTCAGAAGTGGTGGGCCCACTGAGAGGATAATTTCTGGGAGGAAAAGAGGTGGCAAATGTTAAAATTACCATATTTATGGACACTGTAGAAAATGAAGGTTTGAATGAGCTGCTCGTTTAGAGTAAGTGCTAAAGATTTTTTAAAACTTTCTGGACAGCCTAATATAACAAAGAAACTGTAACTACTCTCAGAGATGCTGCATTAGTAAAAACCTTGATATTTAATACACTTTTGTTCACAACTACTACTGCGTATAAGTAGTGAGGAAAGAGTCACTTTCCAGGTAAAAGCAACTCTCTATCATTTGTAAATTCCTATTACTGGCTTTTGGTTTGGCCCGGGGGTTATGCAGCTCGCTTTCCCTCTTGTGTTCTCCTCTAAGGTTAAAACAAAAAGTTGAAAAATTTTGTGCAAAATTTTTTTTTAACTTTTCTATTCCGGAGCAAGCAATTTGTACACATCATGTGTGGTGGGTTGACCCCAGCAAACAGCCAAATACCGCACAGCTGGCTGCTCCCTCCCCGCACTTAGCAGGACAGGGGGAGAACAGGAAAAGCACAAGAGAGAAAACTCGTGGGTCAAGATTAAGCCATTTTAATACGCAAAGGAAAGAGGAAGAAGAAAGAGTAAAATAAAAACCCACCCCCAAAAAATAAGTTATAAAAAGATAAACACTTGACTCCTCCCACAAGCAGACCGGCGCACAACCAATTTCCAAGCAATACCTACCTACCCTGAACCTCCCTGTTACTCCTTGCTGATCACGATGTCATACAGTATGGAATACACCTTTGGTTAGCTTGGGTAATCTATCCCAGCTGTGTCCCCTCCCAACCCCCCGCCCACCCCCAGCCTGCTTGCAGAGTGAGTGCCTTGACACTATGCCAGCGCTGCTCAGCAATAGCTTAACTATTGTGGTGTTACCAACATAGTTTTGGTCACAAATTCAAAGCACAGCACCATGTGAACTACTATGAAGAAAATTAGTCTGTCCCAGCCAGACTCTCATGAGAACCAGGACACCCTCAAATTCCAGTAATGTGTCAAATGTTGAGTGACTTTTTTCATTCCAGTAGCTGCGTAACCTGGAAGCACAATAGTAATGAACTTCGGCAACACTGTAGAGCAGAAAGAGAACAGGGAGGGAGACAATACTTGAACAGCTGTACACACTCATATATTTTTCACACTGCAGGTACTATTATGAAGTCTGTTTATTGTGTCTTCTCTGACTCTGTTGTGAGCTGGTGGTGTATAGCGGTAGCGTGCATTTTTCAGGTGAAGTAGCAACCACATCACGACACTGCTGTGGCTGTATGGTTTCAGGGCCAGAGCTACAAGATGGTTGTCCTCCACCTGCTGACATAGATATATACACCAGCTTCTGTAAGAGGTCAGACTGGGACAGAAGTATTTCTCCATTTCTGGGTTTACCTTTGTTATTAGCAACTAGGTTTAACAGTCCTACAATGTATGCTTTTACTTATTGAGGTCTCAAGCTCTGATACTATCTTTGCTGGCAGCCAAAAATGAGGACAGTTGTTGCTAAGTGAAAAGACACATCAGTAAAATGGGATGGACAAAATGACAAAAATAGGATGGATGGATGGATGCATAGTAGTAAAATTAACTGGTTTCATTGGTATTTTGCTTTTCCAAATAACAAAATTGAACTCATGTCAAAATTACCTCTGTAAATTTGCAAAACATGCCATTCTACTGCCTCTCCACTGATTCCTTTGGCAATTTTGGAAAGGGGATGGTGGAGAACATGCTAATAACTCAGCAAGGTTGGGTTTTGCTCCCTCAGTCAGAGTATCATAGAAACCTACAATGAAACTAGCCCAGGGCTGATGGCATGGAATGGACTGTAGAAAAGGCTTGGGAGAGACTGCGATCATTGCCATCTTGGCTGACGCAGTGGGAACTGCCTCAAAGACTCACAGTGCTGAAAGTCTGTGTTAGAGAGCCATGACACTGTACCTCAGGCTGTGTCTGCCATCTTTCCACTGAAGCTCCGACCTTGGTGATGGTCTGGAGCATGCCTCCAACGCATGCATATATATATATATATATATATATATATATGTGTGTGTGTGTGTGTGTGTGTATATAATGAATAGGGCTGTGTGTTGGAGTACCATTATAGGATGCCTAGAAGATGGCACGTAGACAGTAGATTGGAAAAGCTATAGCAGGAGCTCTCTTGGTTACTTCAGTGCTGTAATTCAGTGGGATTTTCTGTTTTTTTTTTTTACCTCTGTACAAAAGTCTTGTAAATTAGATGTACATGATTAAAGGTTTTCAGATCTAGTCAGAAATTCAATTTTAAAGCTTTGAAAAAATAACTGAACAGAATCTTGACAGAGTTTGTTCGTGTCTGCCATCACTGCATCAAAGCACGACATGGTAGAGAATTTTAATCGCTCATAAAACAGCTGAAGTGTGCTTTCTTCTTTTCATCTTCACTGATTGATGTTTGGGCAGCTTCACAAAAAGAGCTAAAAAGTTACATTTACACATATGCTACCTTGTTTGCTTACTTTGGCGTCACCTGTCCATGTAATTTTGGTTTGGGGGATTTCCAAACCACACTGAGCAAAACAAGTGCTGCTTATTGCCAGGCAGCCTTTGTACTTGTGCAATTTATCTGCCTGCATGTTAATAATGCTACAAAATCCAGACTTTATCAAATAATCCTGCACTATAGGTAGTATACACAATTGTCACTGATTTTTTCCCAGGTTGAAATATTAGGTAGAAGCCTAACAGCAATTACCATTACTGTAGAAAAGCTTCTTTGCAGTTCACTTCTTCCTGTGCTAAACTGGATTGCAGTATCTGCCACTAGGCATCAGAAAAATGCATATCGCTGGCTGGGCCAGCTGAAGGTTCCTACTCCTGTTACCATTCATTTTCTTATGGCAAATGGCCTTTAAAAAAACCTCCAAAACAAAACAAAACCAAAAACAAACCTCAAGTTGTTACTCTTCCTTTTTGAATAATATTATCTTGCCTCAACAAAGCAATGAGTCAGGCATATAACACCAATTTTTTCCCATAGGAGAACACTTCAACTTCCATTTGAAACCTCCAAATTCCCTCTGGTCTCATGATATTTCTACCATCTGGAACACTGCAGCATTTTCTGAAATTAGATGTCCTTGAAGATCTTCAGCCACAGGAAAAAAAATGCTAACCTTTACATATGCATCTGACTTTGAACTAACATGTTTCAATACTGAACCTCTGTGGCCTTACACTGGAGGACCCAACATTCAAAATCTGACCCTTCTGTAGTTTGTGCTGTTTTGTTGATTGTCAGATAGACATAATAAGACTCCTACAGTCTACAGATGTGGGACTGTTTTTTTAAACCTAATCTTTCAAAAGTTTTTTCATTGAAATTGTGAAATTAACTAAACAGCAACAAATTTTCATTAAAATGCCTGTGCAAATTTTGCCCAGATCAAGCAAACACCAGAGAAGAGGAAAGGAGGTGAACATCTTTAAAAACTTGAACAGCGGGTCATATGCAACTTTAGAAAATGTCAGAGACACAAATGCTGCAATAAGAAATGGCTGTTGGATCACTGGTTTGACAGACGATTTATAAAGGATCCTAGCACAGAATGGACAAGATCCTAGCACTGTGGAAGTAAGAATGGTGTGTTGTGGTTCAGTGCCCTGCCTGTCAGATAGAAAGTAGCTGTGGCCAGCTAATTTGGACTCAGTTGTGTAAGATATATACGTAGTGTTTAATACACAAAATATTATTCCTCACTGTGTGCTGTGTACAAAGCACCATCTTAAAGAATTGCAGGATGATCTTGTATGAAAAATTTCTTGCCCAATCATTCTGTCTTTAGCCTTGACAGTAAATATCAACTGCTTTCCACAGCTGCAACTTAATATCTATGCATGAGCCTCCTTCCATCTCTCCTTTCTAGTAATGGAATCCCAGGGTCTGAGACATAAATGTAGATTACATATTACATGCATGAAAGATGAGGAGGTTAATACTGTACAAATGCACCCCTTCCATAACCAAATTCTCAATGGCACTCTGATCTGGCAGGTAAATCTTCAAACTATGCAGTTCTCTGCACCTTGCTCACTCCTGTCTGCACAACTTGGTCAGCTGTAATTAAAAGGTATATCATGCCAAAACACCTGTTAAACTACACCAGTAGATTTCTTCCCACGCGTCCAGATAGTGAGCTATCAATGAAGTAATAAACCCTGGAGACACAAACACAATTACACTTGCAACAATAACATGAAAACAATGTTTGGGGTTTTTTTCCCTTTCATCAGACATTGGTTTAACAGAACATAATTGAGGGATGTGATAGTAATCTAAGTCAAGGTTGAGAAGATGAGGGCACATATAACATTGAGCATGAAATGGCAAAAACCTACATTCCTCTAATTCTGAAAGAGATATGCCTGTGAATGAAAACCAGCAATGTGAATCCTGCTTGTAACTGTTTTCCCTGCTGGTGGCAACTTGCCAAAAGTAACATTTTAATGGATAGGTGCCATACATAAGTGATAAACCTGGGAGCTGAGGACAATACACCAAACATGACAGAGATGTAATGTGCACAGCTGTGCAAAAATCCACTTTGCGCAGCCATGGCAAATTTATGTCACAAATCTACATGTACATGAAGATAACTGCTGTATTTGCTGTAGCGAAGTAACAATGTTTCTTCGGGTACATAAAGTGAGGGTTTTTTCCACCCCTTCATTTGTTTTTGCCATAAAGTGGAAGAAAAAACTGTCTCTTTTTAATGGAGCAACAGTTCGTTTTTCAGCTAAGGATCAAAGTTTCATTCCAAAGAGGTTTTCCTTTACTCTTTTCTCCTTGCTTTTTTTCCCTCAGGGTTTCATTAAATTATTTAAAGTTGTATGTTCTTTATTCATGAATGAATCGAATATGTTTTGTAGCTGAAATTACCATAATAGAATACTTATCTTGGAAAAGTCTTTGGATTTGGGGAGTAAACTAGTGGTTACCCAGAGTTTCTAGAAGTGTAGTTAACAAATTTCTCCCCCGTTGAGTTCAAGATTGCCTAAGTGTTTCTTTTCCAAAATAGTGTCCATTTAAGAAAAGCCTAAGATAAGAACAATTTCCAATGATAGCTGAAGGGAAGGGTGGGGGGCTACTCTATGTACAAACGAGAGAGCCTTCAAGGAAAGGAAACATACTGAAGCATGATGCCTCTGACTCTTCCTCACACTTCAAAAGACTCTTTAGAAGAAACATGCTTTAGCAAGAAGTTTTCTTCCTGCCTTCATGCAACCAATAATAAGATACTATTGTATGTATTTCTGTTGTTTTATTGTTAGGCAAATGCAGATCTCTATATTCAATACTAAAAGGGCCCCTCTCCTCATCATACTCCAGTCATAGAGTAAGTCCAAACATATTTACTTTTATAAATCCGTAATGTGGTGACACACCTTGAAGTGGATGTTACTACAGTTAATTATTCCTCTTAGTGTTTTCTTTTGTTCTGGGGCATCAAATTAACACAGGAGGGGGAAAAATCTGAGAAGACACTGCTGATTTTTTTTGCCAGTCATTTCAGATTTAGTTACCTAGTAATTGCATGTGTGTAGGAAATGTTCAGAAATGTAGGGTTGTCATTTTTGAGGGCTAATGTTCAGCAGTGTTCAACACTGGGTAGGAGTGAGAACATGTGAATCGTTGTTATGTTTAGAGAAAAAGACTGACGACATCCTAGACTGTATTGTGAATGAGTATTGTTCAAAACAAAGTTTGATGGTGCATTAATTCCCTGTCTAAATGTCTATGCACTCAGCAGCCCTCAAGTAACAAAAGTAAGTGCGAGGTGGTGGCTGGTGTCAACGTGCAGGTTACAGTCTTCTCTCTTCCTCCAATTTAAGTGCTATTCAGATGCTGCTTTATATTAAACCTGACAATGTGAACTGGCTGTTTTTTGTTATAGAGCTTTTATTTAAGACTGCGGTATACTGAGGATGGGAGTGGGGAAGTGCTGTGTACGTCTACCTGCAGTCAGGCAGTGAGGAGTCACCACAAAGCTAGTTTTAATCCAGCTGTCATAGGCAACGGAGTTAGACACCTGGTCCCCATCCAAGTGTACAGTGTATGCAATGTGTAGTATAAGTGTTGCAGAAGACAATACTTAAGGCTGTATCTTATTGTACTCTGGGAACTTGACTCTGGGACCAGGCCTGCAACTAAGAGCACAACAGCTGTGCATCTTGGAGCTGTAAATATTTTTCTGCTCCCTTTAGTGACTGGTCAGTGTTGTGCAATACACTCAGTGAAGACCAGCAGGATATCCTTTTATCCTTGATCCCTGCTGGTTACTCAGTTCTTTAAATCTTTTTTCTATCATTTAACCTCCTTGTTATTCTGACATCAGCGTGACACTCCCAACTTCTTAGACTTCTTTCTGGCTTTTTATGAGCTGGTTTTAGAAAAAACTGGGCGAGCAATTAAATGGCAGGGTGACAGGAACAAGTCAAAACTGGGAGTAGTGAGGCACAGAATGAATGATCAAAATGTTTTAAATATAATTTTTTTAAATTTATTCAATTATTTTAAAAGTTACCAGTAGAGAATCACACATCATCCCACAGGAAACTTGCCACACAACTCCATAGGAAACCGTTTCCAAAGGTTTCTTCTGGTTTTAATAGAAAGTGCAATTAAAGCAGGAAAAGGTATTTTCTCTTCTTTTGTGACAGATTATCTGTCAGGCATGTATAATGAATGCCAGATAAAAACTTCTCCTTTTTGAAACTGTTGCTGTGTTCTGCTTGAGCTCCTGTGCTATGTCTTGTGTTATATTCCTATTTCACCCCAAGTGAAAGAAATGCTGTAGTCTAAGGATGACTGGTTAGGATAAGTGCCATTGCTATTTGTCCTCCTCTTCCTAGAGATTAACATGTGACAGGATCAGTGTCATTCATGAGTCAGGCATAAAACTTAAGTCACATAATACACGCTGACCGTTTTGGAACAATTTACCTGTTTATCACCACGAATATACACTGTTGTGTGCAGCCCAACAGGGACAACTTTTTTATACTGTCTCCAACTAAGTCCAGAGTATTGCCTTCTCTCCCTCTTCTAATCTTTTTCTTCTACTGCCATTAATAAATTATTTCAATGAACAATCATAATAAGATCTTTTACAATAATGCTGTAATACTCCTGAAAAAGCTGGATTTTTTGGGTGACTTGAGGTTCACAGAAGGTACAAAATCCAGTTAAGATGACAGTAAATACAGAACAGCTTCCAAAACTTTGAACTTTTTACCTTCCTCCTTTTCATTTTCTGTGACATTTTGGGTTTTTTTTTTTAACTAGTTAACAGAATTTTCATCATTAAACCTGGTTTAAAATAACAGTAGGAATATTCTGTGTTTATACTCTTAACTTGATAACTCACTCTCTTTTTTTTTCCTTTTCTACCCTCTCCTTAATGACTCATCATATTACAATTTCCAATCACATAGCCTTCAATGTTAATACACATCTACAAGAGCGGGAACAAGTAAAAACTGCCCAAGGATGTGAAAAAAAGTAGTGTTTCAATGAAATGAGACACCGAAGACACAAATCATTATATTATGTCTACGTTATCTAAGTTTCAAGGTGTTATCAGCTTTCCTTTATTCCAATACTAATAGCATCTCTATCATTCCATGCTTTTGAGATGACTAGTCACTCAGTAAATTTATTTCCTTTTTCTAACACACAAGTTTTTGTGTTAGACCTCTGCCACCCGTTCCCCCAGTTCCAGTTCAATGCACTCATTACACCAACAACTTTTCCAGCACAATATGTAAAAATTTAAAGTGCTCTTGTACTTAGAAGATAACCTCTCTCTTCTGTGATCCAATATGGGAGTCTCCAAAGAAACACAGCTAAATTGCATTTGGATGAGAGCTAAGTTTACACATAAGGATCCTTTGGGCGTGTGCTTGTGCATTTATTGTCCACTACCTGATCCATTTCCAGTGTAGATGTGCCTTTAGGAATTCAGAATCACTTCACACTTTTGAACATCTGGTTTCCAAATTTAAACTCCCAGTTTTATTCTGTTAGTGTTTGGATTGCATTACAGTTTCCTCTCACTTTAGAAACCGAAACATGGTATATTTAAGTGGCATTTTATTAGGTGTACAGATGACAAATAAAACCTGAAAGGGCCATGCTGCTGCTAAAACAGAACATCAGGCTGGAGCACAGATACAGCCTCTTCTTTTGAGTATTGCAAGCTTTCGCAGCACTGATGATCTTGAATGGCCAAACTTCAAAGAACATTGCATTTACCCCTTCTGCACAACTCCCCTCTAGCCTGTCCCACGTGTGCAGCTGTGTTTCAGAGATGTAAAGGCTACTTTCATTGTTTTGTATTTAATAGGCTAAAGTGTGAGTAGCGATCACTTCCAATATATCAATTTGAAAACAAATTTAGCTTGACAGCCGCCCAGATTTTTCAGTGATTTTCCCTGAGTATTTTATTTGTCTAGATTTCTTTTTGATGATGTTCCTTTTTTCAATTTTTTAAAACAGGAAAGAAAAGCATATATCAGATTACTCTTTCAAGATAAATGAAGACCTGATAACCCGAAGTTGGTTTCCATTAGAAGTAGGTTTTTCACAAGGATACCTCACTTATTCAAAATGTATGGTAACCTTCTTTTGCTGCAGCTCACATAAGACTAAAGAAAGGAATTTCTCCAGCTCCTCACTACGTGGCACAAAATCATGTGAAACAGATTTTGTCTGCTTTGAAACATTTGTTCTTTCTGCAGTGATGCTGAGCATCAGATGAACTTGTACATAAAAAGCAAGTACAGCATCCACTATGCCTGAAATATCTTTCCGTGTTATGACAATTCCTTGCCTTTTTCCACAAAGGTTGACAACAGAACAGTCTGGGTGAAGCGATGCATGAAAATGCTCTCTGGTCCTCCTGCCCTGCTCTGGTTAAATACAGGTAATGAACTGGAAAACTGATATTGATAAAACTGGTTCTGCTTATCTATAGGGCATATCAGATTTGAACTGGTCAGTGACTCATGTTTAACCTGATTAAAGTTAAATTAGCCATGGTTTTGCTTTCCTTGCCCTGCCCCAAATACTCAAAGGATGGCCTATCACTGTCAACTGGCCATAAAAGTGTGGTACAGGAAATCTCTCAGAATGAGATAGGTGGAAAATACAGAATATAATGAAAAAAAAAGGTCTTTTCCAACCCAAATAATTCCATGATTAAAAAGCACATTACTTTTATAGTGGTACAACATAAATGCTGAATAAGTTAATGGGAACCTCTTTAAAAAGAAAAAAAAAAAAAAAAAAAACTATTCAGTAAATAAAATAATTTAAAGAGAAAACCAAAAGGGAGTTTTCTACAGAATTGTGAGTGTTTGAAAAGAAGTGGTTAAACGATAGCATTGTTTTTCAACCTTTAGTGTTTGCTAGTAAGCACAGACTAAAGTGCTAAGAGGATCTTGGAAGGAACAAATGAAAGGAGCATTCGGTTTGTGAATTCATTCTACCGTTGCCTGTTTGTTGTTTATTTATTGCTAGAATGAGCCATCTTTCCACTCATACTTTGACCCCTTTTAGAGTGATAGTCAATCTCACAGGTAATGCAAGGAAATGCAATATTCATGACTTGATGGCCAAGCTGTTTACATTTAATATGTTTCTCCTACTGCAGCCTGTTGAACCATTTAAAACTATATCTATTTCTTTGGGGAAAAAAAGTGGAATCATCATCACTCATAAGTTACTGGTTTTGCCTCCATTGTTGCTAAACCTGCATTCATTTCTCTTGACTATTTGTCTTCATGTATTAATCATTGTTTCATTTTGAGGTAGCAAACGTATTTGCTCTGTATTCTTCAATATATGGGAAAGGGCATTGAAGAACGGTAAATCATTTCAAGAGTGATTTAACCCAGTTGCCCTTAGCTTTCAATGGAGAATTTATTGAACAACGCACAGAAATATCCGAGACTTATCTTGTAATTGAGGTAGGGAGCTGGAAAGCAACATCAGTTAAGCAGCAGCACTTATATCCAGAGATGTGCCAAATGGATCTAAAACAAGCTACATTAAAAAAGGAGAGAGAAGAGAGAGCTAGATGATTTAAAAGTTATCAGACTTCTGCAGTCAAAGTATCCTTTGGGGAGATACCTCATAACAATAACAAATATAAATAAAAATGCAATACTGCTTGCACTGGCGAGAGGGAAGCAGAAAAATACAACTATGACAAGCAAAAACAAACATCAGATTTCTCTCTGGTAGTCTCCTTTTAATTATCTTGTGCAGTAATTCTCTCTAGCGCAGCAAGTGGCATACAGCCATTCTTGTATAGCAGTGTAAAAAGTGAACAAATTAAAACAGCTTTACCCTTCTTCAAGAAGAATCTACCCTGCCTTCAGGAAGAAGTCTGCCAGACTAGCTTGAAAGTTTTGAATGTATGTGTTTAAAGCATGCAAAAGAGGAGGAGAGAAAACAAATAACCTGTGCACAAACATTTCTTGTCACATGGATTTATGTGCTCTCTTTACATTTCTACATGAAACAACAAAAACAAAAGTTTCTCACAACAGTCAGTGACCTTCAGAGCAAAAGTTAAACCAGTGTGTGTATGCTTTGCTTACCTGGTTATTCTTGCTGTGCATAAGATGTGAAGTCAGAATCGTATCAGAAAGTTTTTCTCAGTTTAGTGACTGCTTGGCAGATGTGTTAATGGAAGAGGAAGCAAAAAATGTTAAAAAATATCCCAACCCAAATCAAATCAAAGTTCCAAGAAAATGCAAGCCACAGGTCAGCTTCTCATTGCAAGTGTCATCTGTATAAACCATAAAAAGTTCACTAGAAATGGGTTGAGTGTTTTCTTTCCAATAAAAGGTTAGGCTGGAAAGAAAGAAGAATCAGATGTTACAGATAATTACATTGAAATTAGGTAAATATCTGAATTCTGAATGGCTCTTTAAACTAACAGCCCAGCAAACCCTCTCTCTTTCTACACTAATGTCTTTAAATAGGAACAGGGTTACAGTCACTTTGACATTAAAAACAACTTGCTAATATTGGTGCCTGTGGTCTGCCAGCTTTCCACTTACACCAGCAGATTAGTTCTGATTTGTGCCAAAGCAGGGGAGAAACACTGATCTAATTTATTTTCCTAATGCTCCCCATTAAGGTTATTCATCACATATCGTATAGGCCTTGTTCACATATGTAGGCCCTGGCAAATTATAAATTGTGCAGGCTACGTCTCAAGCCTTTTCTTTTGCATGAGGAACACTTTTCATTTCACTTGAGGGTAGTGGTTTCTAAATTTCTATTCAAAATCCCAAGTCTCTTACTCCTTTTGTAATTTACAATTAGAAAAGAGATCTGAGATCTACAAGTAGTCTCTACAAACATCTAAAAAAACACATAGGGGGAAAATAATATTATTTAAAAAAATACAAAGGAGAAATAGGAGACAAACACACTGAGTAAACGACATTTTCCTAACTGCTAGAAGTGAGGGTAATACAGTTAACAATAGAGATTCCTATAAGGCATCGGGTGGCTGATGGCTGAATTCAAGAGAGCAGCCCAGGAAAAACACGCAGGTAGAAAGTTCTTACAAGTAAAATCCTCCTCTAAGAGAGAGGAAGGATTCAGAAGTCACTGTCCTGTGCTACGCTCTATGTTAGAAAAACAAAAAACCCCAAACCAAGTAGGCTATATTCTGAGATAATTTACCCAATGTAGGTCCATTGATTTCTATACAACTGTACCAATTTGTACTACTTAAAAACTGGTGTTACACAAATGCAAAAATCTAAATTAGAACACAAGCACTGGTAAATATTGCTTAGGATATCTGACGTTGTTGTTCTCCCTTTTATTCCTTTTTAATTAAACACGGGATTTTTTTCCCTCCACAAATAAATAAATAAACTAAACCCATTTAGTCAGCATCATAGGAATAGGAAATAATAAATCTAGGAAAGTTTAATACATTCTTTTTAATGAAGGTGCAAAACAGAGTACAATCAAAATTTGCTGCAATATTTCTTCTAGCTTTCAGTAGTAATTGTTGAGTGTACCTAAAGTATGAAAAAACTGAAGCTATTTTTATGCTAATCTCCTTTTTCTTTACTGTAATTATAGTATGTACTCATTTCTAACTTTTCATTAAACAATATTTCTGAAAGTGCAACAGTTTAAGATACACAGGGAATCCTGTAAAACTAGAGAAGATTATGGACACTACTATTACCTATAATGTTCTTGGTATGCAAGCTGATTTTTCTGAATTCACAAGGACTGAAAATGTACTTTATAATTTGCATCTGAGGTTCATTCTCTGGAATGATTTCAGGACAGAAGATGTTTAAGAAAAACTATCAGGTATTTTAATGATTCTCAGCACTAGGTGAAATACTACTACAGTGCACAAACTTAATTTATTACGTGATGCTTGTTATCAGGATATAAAGTTATAACAAATAAATGGCATATGAAACATTAAACTGGAACATAAATAGGTTCAAAGAAGCCATTGAAGTTCTTAACCTCTAAAGGCTCATGCAGTACATCAGAATAGCATCAATCTAATTTCAACAAAGGTCAAAAAAATGCAGAGGCCCAGCCAAGGTTTTGATACGACAGATTTGGATCCTCTTGCACAAGGAGAAACTGATTTACTAGATGTTAGACCTTGAAGTGGCTCTTGCAACCATAACATAAATGGGTTACTTCGACTTGCTTTCTGCTGGAGGTTGCAATAGCAGCCTTTGGATATTCAGCTAGAACACCCAGATTAGCTGAAAGATTTCTGAATACAATCTAAAATTACTGTCAATACCTGCTCCCTCACGGCAGCAGGTCAGACACATGAAGTCTCAGTATCAGTACTTCTCAAGGTTCATGTCATGTGTTTCCTAAATTCAGAAGGGTCTCTTTAGTACAATTTTTGTTTTTCTCTCTTCTGATAGCACTTCCAAAAGCAGGGAACTTCAGCAGACAAGTTTTACATTCGTATTACTGTGCCTACTAAATGCCTGTACCAACCTAGGAGGTCCAAAGCAGGAGGAAGGAATACCCAGTTCTACTCTTGCTCTGTCAGAAACACAAGAGGAAGGTGCCTTTTTGCATTCATTTAGAGCATTCAGCATAAGGAGGCCAGGCAGAGAGTTAGCATGGATCGCAGAGGCAAATCTCGACTTGAAAGCTCAAGAGTGTTCTCTTAGAGGAACTTGGTCCCTCCTGTTCCAGTGCCTCCAGAAGGTAAGATGTTCTGTTGCGTATTTCCAATGAAGAATAAGCAAGGGTCCCTATCAAGCCTGCAAGTCTCTATGCACTGGAGAAGATTCCAGTTTTATATATGACCTTGCACTAATTGCTAATCCCATCCTTTTCCCCTTTTGTGGGCTGTGTTTTTGTAACTGCTGTTATGTCAGACAGCTTGACAGACTAACTTGAAAATCGCTGAACCCAAAACCCACATCTACTTTTGAGTAAAAGATCCTTTCTTGCAATCCAAGGATTGTGATAGAGTTGTCTGCTTTTAGGACAGGACAGACATACTGCATTTCACATGATTTCCTCCTCATTCTTCTTCAAAATTCCTCCCCTCAGAAAGAGAAGTCATCTACTCTGCACTGAGGTGGTAGTAACCTACAGAAAAGCACACCAACTATCAAGAGATGAAAATATTATTGATATTCCCTATGCATGTCCCAGCCGCTCTAGGCTAAGCTTTCTCTTGTGGAAACATTTCAGGAAGATTAAAGGAAATATATTGACAGGTTTTCTCCAATCACCAAATAGCCACACATGCTCAAATTGTTCAGTCAGAACCATACCTCCTGTGAAGGAAAAGAAAAAAAAATATTTTGGTTTTAACCCAGAAAAGAAAAGAAAAAGAGATTTAGGTGCTAAAGTGCAATACCTCAGAGGCAAGCTGCAGACTACTGAAAAAAGAAATTCAGACTGAAACCAGTGCCAGATATGTTGTAACTCAAAACTACATCAAGAATCTGGCTTTTTTTTATTTGACCATTGAAATTATTAATAAAGTAACCTTTTCTTTCCTTCTCTGAGAACTTGCAATGTGAGTTTCTGATGAAGACATCTGGGCAGCTTCTAATTTAATAGAAACATGTAACAGAAAGCCAGTAAATACATCCTTTTGTCCCCGATACATGTCATGAAATTGAAGTAAATAGATTTAAAACTCTAGCATTGCAGATGATGAGATTAGAAAGCCATTAGTAGCCATATTAGAGCACTGGGCACCAAAAAGCCGTTACGGAGAAATTTTTTGAACAGATAAAAACATATTGATATCATCCTTCTTCTATTATTCAATAAAGCATTTTGTTTTGAGACCTGCTGTGTTGTGTGCTATCTCTTTGTGCAGCAGCAACAACAATAGAATACTTTCTGGTTTTCTTCTGTCTTTAAGGAATGAGAGGAAGAGAGAGACTTCTCTACTTCAGAGATACTGTGTAAATGCCACAATAAAGTTCAGTTTTGGATAAGCAGATAATATTACCGTTCAAGATTCCCTTTTAGCTACTAATCATTCATCTCTCCTCCCTAAGAATTCCCCACCCTTTTCCAGTCTCTCAGAGAATTTGAATAGAGTGCCTAATTGTACCATTTTGTTAAAAGAAGAGAGGGAAGGCCAGTGCAATTCTGAACTGGTGTCAAGTAATCTTGCTTTGCTGAAGTGAGATGTCTAACCATACACCAGTCAGAGGTCAATCCCAATTGTGGGAGGACAAAAAAGATAGAAAAACATGACAAATAGTTGCTTTAGTCAACAGTCCTTTACAAGACCAGCTATGTGTCGGTACATCTGACAGCAATGAGAGGAATTAAAGAAATAATCCTCTGGAATGACAGTTCAAAGAACAAACTAGTTTACATCTGATGTTAACAATTCAAACAACTGTTTTAAGCTATCTCTGATGTAACAGAGAAATTTTCCAGGCTGCAAAGTACTCTTCACCTGTACTGTTGGAAACTGGTTGTCTACCCTTCCTTCAGCAAGAACACAGAGATGCATTAGGCATTGTCAGTGTCTGTGAAAAGGAATGCACTTGGTTTCCCAGACAGTCAGGGAAAAGGGAAGAAGTACACATGTGGGTTGCATCTACAACTGCTTTCTAATAAAGCAAAATATTAGGAAGGTACAAAAGTACAGGAATAGCTGCCTTTTCTTCCTGTATAATGGATATAAACATTGAAGTAAGCCAGGACCTCTTTGCAGGATACAGTGCAGTGCTATGCAGAATACTGGCTTGTCAACCTTACTTGTTTTATTTCTGTGCAAGTACAGTGCTGTAACTCTGTGTAACATCCTTGCAGCTGGAGGAATGTTTAATTAATAATAAATAAATAAATAAATAAAAACCTTACAGTAATTTCCATCAGTTGCATGTAATACTGCAATATTGGACATAATTTACCTAGGTTCAACTCCTTACATAGCAGAACGTACATCAATAAACTCTAAGATTCCAGATTTAAGAACTGATGTACTGTATTTCTTTGTAAAAGAGTGAAAAAAAAAAGAAGCATAAAATGTGAGACACTGCACAGACACCTTAAAAATGTGCATACTTGAATAAAGGCATCTACAACGTTGGTCAGTCTTCATTTAGCTAGATCAAATACGTTTGGAAGGCTCCTCATAAATGCCTGTTGGGACTCTACTATATGAAATTGCCTATTATCAATATTCATAGATGGCTGCTATCTCCCAACACTATCTGTTCAATAATATATATATCAAAGTTATGAGGAGTATCTGCATTGTATTTACAATAATTAAAATAGATTATATGCTTGAAAGATGCATTTGTGATTACAGTAAAATATGTAGGGTTTTGTGTATATAGAAGATGCAAATCAAAGATATTCTTTGGCTTGAAGGGCATTTATATTTGTGTTCAACAGAAAGAACTTTGCCTAAAGCCAAGTAAGAATTGGTTATGTAGGTTTAAAAGAAATAAGTTTATGTCTGTAGCAATGACAAATTGTTTTTATAGGAACTTTTTTTGCATTATCAAGACAAGTTCAGATCTCACAAAAACTTTTGTAGAGTTACTTTTCACATGTAAAGGGTGTAAGTGAAGACTGCGTGAATGTTTGCAGTACTGATGCCCGAGTTGTTCATGTTCAAATACACATACTTGCCTTTAATATTTCATGCATTTTCCTTAAACAATAACGTAAAGTCTTTGCTTTATATCAAGGCTGCTGATGGCTTCCTCTTTGGCTTCATGAGCCCACAGGAGTCTCTGTGGCCTTGTGAGTTGTGCTGCCTCAGTAACAGTGAATTGTACTTGGCTAGCCTTGCTTGCAGGTTCAACGGGATGTGAATACATCCACAGCTGGTGGCAAGCAATGGTGGCATCTGTCTGGCATTTTTGCAGCACCCTTGAACTATGCCCTACTGACTCTCTCTTCTTGATTTTTCCATCCTTTAAGAAAAAAGTCATATAACTCTAACCTGGATAAAGAAAAAATAAACTCACTCCAGGAATGCATTAATTTACTACTAACCTTTGATTCAGTGTCGTGGTGGTGGTGGGTTTTGTTGTTTCTTTGTTTGGTTTGGTTTCAGAAGGATCATGAATTCTTAAGTATTGATTTTTTTGTTACTTTTTTCCATGTTTTTCTGAACTTCTGGATTTAAGCAAGGCTTGAAAAGATACCTTAACCCTAGAAATTCAGATACTGCCCAACTTTGAGATCATTACTGTTCTGGTAGCTTCCTAATGCTTACAAATCAGGATTTTATTAAAACTACCATAAAGCCAGGTTGTATTGAGAACCTTGTGAAGGTTCATGGGGGGATCAGGGAACCATGGCTTTCAGATTTGTTGTAGCTGCTTTCCTTTCCATTCAGTTTATGGTAACAATGTGTTCCAGTCATTTATAAAGATTAACATCAGTCCTGTGTCTAGCTCTGATACTCCTTTTGTGTTTAGATCAGGTGCATATGACACTCAAATCTGTTCAAGCTCTTTATGCTCCTGGCAAACACTACAGACAACTGCAGATCCCAGAGTCTGACAGCTAACGGCCATAAGACTCAATACACATCAGGAGATAAACAGTATTTTAACTATGTGTTGAGGAAGATTAAATGGACAGTATGGAGGACCCCCTGAAAAAGGGAGGCAGGGAGAGAGGAAGAAAATTATACCAGAGTCAAGACAGAAAGGAAAAGGAGAATAGCAAGAATACCCTGTGGATTCTTGTTTAAAGCACACAGACATACAATAAAGCCTGACTGCTTGAGTGTTATAACTCAGGTGATATCATGATGGGTTAGAGAACAAGTTCAGCTTACCCCTATCAAAGAGGGCAATGAGTGTGAAATGATTTCCACTGCAAGTGTAGGAGCAGATACAGATATTGCCAATGCTTCACTAAATCTCTGTTTACATAAACAGCTGTGAGGATCTCATTTTTCTAAAATGGGATAATCTTTGGCTCATCCTCATTCAGGCTGAGAAAAAGGCAAGGTGAGTGAGGTAATTTACTTGCACATATTCTGCAAGATCAAAACGCATTTCATATTTTGCAACTCACTTCTTCCTGCACTCTAAATGAGTCATTACAAAACAACTCTGGACTGTTATATAAGCAGTATAGTACTATTTTACCGAGTTTAATATTTTATTTCACCCAGGTTATGATCCAGAGTCCACAAATATAAAGTGATGTTTCTCTATTGATCTCAGTGGGTAGCTGATGAACTTGGATAGATCTGCAAGGAGAAAAAATGTATTCACTCCTCTGCTTTTCATAAAATGTTTAGATTTTCTTATTAGATATATTTATGCTCGAATTTTGCCCTCATTGCTCCATTACTGAGAAATGAGTTCTAAAAGACCTACAGAAGAAATATCACTTTATAACCACCTTGTCATAAACAACTTCTTTTTCCCCATGTCTAATTTTTGGCCTCTGCTCCCTATTGCTCTGATAGAAAGAAAAGATTTTTTTGGTTATTTTACTTAATAGTTTTTCTAAATCTTTGCCTAGACCTCCATTTGACTGATAACCATCTATTTTATATATTTTTTTCAATTTTACACATTACATAGACCTATTCAGCACAACTTTTAAAATGCTTTTGTTTTCATGTAGCTTAAAATTCTCTGATTGTAACTGCTATTCTCAGTTTCTTCCTTTGTCTTCTCACATTACATCCTTGACAACTCTGAATTATCACTGAACTGCTCTTTTACTTTCATGGCTTATCTCCAACAATTTGCTCTTTCTTACGGAGTTATAGCAAAACTGCAGAAATTTTATCTCAGTTTAGATTGCAAATCTGATATACAACTGTAAATAAGAATCCTTAAAAAAGCTAAGCCTATAATTCTGAGGTCCTGAACTTTCTTATTTACCCAGCATTAAAAACAAAATCCACATAGGGCAAAAATATTCGTATGATGGCAATGATGTTCTTGTTGTCTCAGTTGCTAACGATTAGTGGAGAACTAACCACTTCACTGTCTGAGAATTGTCTTTAATGTAGTGCTGATCCCAAGAAAATCTTTACTACTTCAGTAGTACAGCAGATAATCCTTAATGTCTGTAATGTTAACAAGATACTTTTGTAGTGCCACAGAGAAAACCTACACCTCCGCTACTGAGCATGGTGATTTGTACTTACCCACTGCATACTAAATCACATGATTCACTGGAGTAACTTGTTTCCTTAAAAATCAAAACCATATTACATACTCATAAAATTGACACCTAATGGGCTGGGGAGCAGCTAGGAGGGAAAAAGAGTTCTTGTAACAAACTCACTGATGTCACCACCATACGAAATAAAAAGTTTTTATCAAATGTCAGAAAATATACAGTATCATGAATAAGGCTAACTTGTTTTTTCAAGGGAATAGCAGTATGCCTGACACAGTATTTTGACTGATAAAATCTTAATGTATGTACACAAAGGGTCTTTTTTCACTATAATAAAAAAAAAAAATATATATTTGAAAGCAGGGCCAAATCACTTGTAATGAAAATTGACACAGAAGACAATTGAATAATGTTGAAAGTCTTCCCCATTCTGCAAGATGACTACAACAGAATAGTATGTGTTGTATGTGTATACATGGATTTTAGTCTCTTGCATACATGGTATAGTAGATTTAGGAAGAAACAATGTCAGCCTAATAGTAACAGTCTTTAAAAGACTTCTTCCAAAATAATACACCAGTTTTTTCATTACTATTTCCCTTATGACTAGGAAAAAAATCAGCAATACCCGAACACAAGCAGCCATGTCCTTAAGAACCCATGAACAATGTCAGGCAGAGTGAAAACAAAACATAGGTTGTGCACTTCAGGAAAGCTAAGGATAGTTTTACTATTCAGAACTGATTTATACTCAACCAACTTAATCCTGCAGATATATTTAAACTTGTATCATAGTGTAAAGAGAAATATAAGGTTAATTATTCTATGCATTTTGCCTGTAGTTTACTTGTCTTCTCAAAATTCTCTTCTGTAAAATTTACCTAAACAGTGAACAAATTATAATTTCCTGCTAGAAATCATCTGGAGGTCAGAGCTAAAGAAATTCTAAATATGGGATTTTGTACTTCTGGAACTACTTGACCTGAAAATAAAACTACTATACACAGATTTCCTGGAGGAGATAGCAATTTGAATAAAACATGAACATTTCCATACTCTGTTTTTTTAAACAAATATTGAATTTGAAGTTTTGTCCTGAAGCATTGCAGTGATTATCCCACAACTTCAATATTATTTGAAATATGTCCCTAAGAATGTACTGCTATAGCATGTTTTAGCTTCAGCTTTTTATATTTGTTACACAAGACAATGATTAGAAATACACAGATATAAGCCAGTACCTTAGCACGACCTAGTTAAATAAAGGGTTATTACATATGTCTTCATATAACACAGTATAGAAACTTAAAGTACTTTAATCTTAGGCTGTTTAAAGCTGCAGTACCTGCAATAATCACATTTGACCTACAGGATTTATGGCAAATAAAAACGTGTTTTTCACATAAGTGTATGTCTCTGGGCATGTGTGTGTACAAATTTATTTTCACTGTCCATCAGTGTAATTATATTAATTTAAATACCTCAATGGCTGTGAAAGTCCTTTGAAGTATTCTAACAGGCAGTGCAAAACATTTTTTAGGCTCAGAAAGTCAGCACTTGAGCATGGTTTCATTCCAATACTGCATATCATGACTAAAAGCTCTGATTTTCGCACTTACTCTTGGTTAACAAAACAGCATACAAAAGCGCCTGATTGAGGTCAACATAGCCAATGCATGGTGTGAAATCAGGAAATACCTCAACATAAATTACTTGCATATTTTCATCTAAATACTAAAATGAGAAAAATAATGCACAAACTAGAACCCTATCCTTTAATTTTCCTATAAAATTAATTTGGGGTATATTATTTCTAGAATAGAGGTTGACATTTAGAAAAATATAATCCATTAAACAGTAGAATAAACTACATAAGCCAAGAAACAGTGTCAATTGTTATTTATATGGAATATACGAAAGCTGATTAACCACAATTATTCAGATGGAAACTGAACAAAATGTAAGGAGATATGTACAAAGCCACATAAGAATATAGAGCACAGGAACTATAAAAGAAGTATACAAATGTTAGGCTAGAAGGTTAAAGAAAATTAAATAATAAGATAGTGTTATCACACATGAAATCATATAATTCCACACATATGAAATCACCTTCTTTAGTAAAATGAATGTAAAATCAGTATACAACTGGAAGACAGCAGTAGAGATTTCACCAACCGTAATTTAGAAAAACTGTACTTAGATTAGAGGCACTATGAAAAAATTTGTTGCTTGTGGCATTGATTTATGCTAATTTAATACCCCCTATGGAAGTATGTTGGGGTGAGGTTTTTTGGTAACAAAAGAACCCCAAGGACATTTTTTTACTACAAATTTTGTGGAATTTTATTACAAGTAAACCAAGCAAAAATAGGTGACTTAGTTTGGTTTGAACTTACAGTCCTCAGAGATTTGAAACACCAAGCCCTGTAAAGAACCAAAGTGCCAAAGCTGAAGCCTTGCTGATTCTTTTGTAACCTGAACTTTCAAAAAGTTAAAGCTTTAATACAGTTGAAAGAAAAGTCAATTACCATTTAAAAGTCAATTACCTTTACCATTATTTCTTTTTTCATTTGCTGTCTAAAGACAAAGAGAAAAAAATAAGATTGATGATATTAATTTTGAGATTGTTTTTGCTTTGTTTCCCCCCATCTAAAAAAACCCCAAATTATTATTTTGACAAGCTAAGCTATTTTCTGTCAACTAAGTACCCCACACACCTGCCTGACTTCTGCCTGAATCACTGCAGTTGCCTGATCCAGAAAGGGGCCAGACATCTTTCATTTCTACTAAAATCAATTATATAAGAACCTTTCTCTGTGCCTCTCTCTCACACATTCACACATTCCTTTAACAAGGAAGGAGAATAATGTCCGGATGTTGAAGATCCTAACACTGGTGGAAATCACTTCTACTGTGTTGAAATTAGGAATGCAGTGACAACTTATACCTGCTAAAAATATCTTCCCATCAATGTGCTGTGCATTTTGACTGTCTGTAGTTTTATTGAGCTATGTTGTCAATATCCTTGCTCTTATTGATACACTGGTAGACACAGGATCTTCACCAATGATAATATGTATGCCATTTGCCAGCAGTAATAGCTCTGTAAAAGTACATGCCTCTGAAACACCTCCAGCTGAGCACTTCACCACAGGATACATTTATGGGCTAAGGACAAGTTAATTGGAAATTATGTATAAATTTATTATATAGCTAATTTTCACCGTCCCCATTTGTCGTGACCCCTAGCTTTAAGTCAGTAAGGCATAAACAGGAAGCCCAAACAGGGTAATGAACAACCATAATCACAAATAAATGAAATGGATAAAATGCTTCTTCTGCTACTGTGTCACTGAGAAGGAACATAAAATGAAAATAAAAATAGCAGGTCACATTACAGAAGACAGTCTTTGCTGCCATTGAAATCAAGCATAGAATCATAGAATTGCTGAGGTTGGAAGGGACCTTTAAGATCATCAAGTCCAACCATCAACCTACCCTGACAAAACCACCTCTAAACCATGTCCCCAAGTACCATGTCTACCTTTTTTTTAAACACCTCCAGGGATGGTGAAACCACCACCTCCCTGGGCAGCCTATTCCAATGTTTGATAATACTTCCAGTGATTTTCTTTTTCCTAATATCCAATCTAAACCTCGTCTGACCTAACTTGAACCCATTTCCTCTCGTCCTATCACTTTTCACCAGGGAGAAGAGGTCAGCCCCCACCTCTCTACAACCTCCTTTCAGGTAGTTGTAAAGGGTGATAAGGTCTCCCCTCAGCCTCCTCTTCTCCTGGCTAAACAACCCCAGTTCCCTCAGTTGTTCCTCATAAGGCTTGTCCTCCAGACCCCTCACCACCTTTGTAGCCCTTCTCTGGACACG